>NC_053023.1:19095030-19400030 GCF_003073215.2 Triticum urartu
TGAGCTATCATGCGTGAAGATTCATGGCTTTCAAGGCAAATGATCAATCTTATGGCCACATTCATGGCATAATTTGTTCAAATGATCTCATATTGTGCACAAGGGTGCATATTGGAATTCCAAACAATGTTGCCTAAGGGAAATTTTATTTTCTTTGCACGGAAAATTCATTTTCCATTTTCAAAGTGGCTGAATTGAGTTCTTTTTGTGAAGGACCTACCATATATTTGTTGCAAAATTGGACCAAATCAATTTTCGAAAATACTAGGCCATATTTTATTCACAGGTAACCAAATGATTGGGTGCCAAAAGCCTTGATTCACCTATGGTGAAAAAGACAACTTCCCACCGATTCAGTAGGAAGCGGGTCAAATTTGTTGCAAAATTGGACCAAATCATTTTTATAAAATATTAGGCCATATTGAATTCATAATTTAAAAAATGGTTTGGTGTCAAAAGTTTTTATCCACCACTTGTGAAAAAAGACAAATTTTTGTCGATTCGGTAGGAAGCGGGTCAATTTTGAACTGCATCTACCTTATTGTTTTCTCTTTATTTTTTCCAAAAATCATTTCTAGTTACATAAGTATCTATTTAATCATAAATACATGGTTTGGTGGCGATACGTCGAGGTTTGGATGTGGCCCAGGGCCCCAACTCCAAAGCGCATAAACTCGCATGCCCGCCGCGTGGTCACCACGTGACCTTGGTGTTGACATCCGTTCTGGGAGGCCTAGGCATGTCTAGTGGGTTGGGCACTCCCCAGGTAGGTGCTAGGAAGAAAATTACAACAGAAGAATCTCACGAGGAGACCGACCTATGCTCAAAGATGAATTAGCAGCCAAGTGTTTGATTAGCGGTACGGGAAATGCACATGGCATATGGGCATGAATTTTGGCTGAGGATGATCATCTACTAAGGAGAATGTCTTCATAAATTTTTAGCTCAAAAGGAGGATCCTAGGTGGTACTTGCTTTGCAAAGTACCACGCTCGATAAAAATATGAATGTTAAAGCTGGGCTCAAAATAATGAATGGATTGAGCTTAAATTTGGTGGAGTATTGTTATTTGGGCATAGGAAAGCATTGTAGAAAATTTGTACCATTTTGACATGCCAAAGTTGTACTTCCTTCACAATGCTCTTCTATGGATAAAAACTTGGGAAAACTAGTGAGAGAGATTGGATGAATGAAATGAGCTCCAAATTGGTGTAGGTAAGTTAAATAGGTATGGCCATGCGTTGGTAAATTTTCAGATCATTTGGGTAAGCCTAGCTAGTACTTACTTCACAAAGCTTCTCTCGGGGTAGAAACTTTGGAAATTTCCTGAGAAAGATTTACTAGGAAAATTGAGCTGAATATTATCATGTGGCAATGATTTGGGTATGGAAGAGTGCCCAAAAAGTTTGAGGGTAATAGGAGGGGTCTAGATAACACTTGCTTTGCAACGTGCCAATTTGGCCATAAAATATAAATTGAACTTGGGCTCACATAGATGATTTAACTGAGCTGCAATTTGGAGGAGGGTGATAATTTGGTCATATAAAGGAACTGTATAAATTTCATGTCATTTCGATATATAAAAAAGGTACTTCCTTCACAATGCTTCTAGGTGGACAAAAACTTTGGAAATTTGCCGAGGAAGATTTGCTAGGCAAATGGAGCTGAATTTTGTCATGCGGTAACGATTTGGATAGGAAAGAGTGCCCAAAAATTCCGAGGGCAATCAAGAATATATAAATAGCACTTCCTTCATAAAGTGCTGTTGTGAACAGAATAGGAAAATGAATATTGTTGAATTAGTTTTGAACTAGGCAAGGAAGGATTTTTACATATTTGATGAAGATATGACCCTAATAATTTATGAGATTTTTTTGGGAATTTTGGGAATGACAGGAATATAGGTTGCTTCACAACCTAGGGAAAAAATTGACACATGGACATGACACATAGGCAAAATTGATGAGGTGGCGCCAAGTCATACCAATCCACCACAATTTACAAGGTTATGACCATCTATATTGGTCATGATCAGCTAGAAATAAGGCAGCGGACTAGTGTTGTCTGCTTTATGAGCATTTCGTGTAAGGAAATTACGACTTTTCTGACCAAAATGGTCGCAATGGTTTAGGGTTTGGAGCCCCCCGAACAGCTTTTGACCAATTGGTCTCAAATGGTCATAAATCTATGACCATTTCTTCCATGGTCACTGACAGAAGGTCACTAGTTGACATATTTCTTGTAGTGTTCCCAAAACCGGAGCTTCGTACAACAAGCATGAAGGTTTTCGGTAGGGAACGTCCCACCTTTGTGGACGAAATGATATCCATTGCCTCTTATTGCTTTCAAATTTTTTTCTCGTGTCAACATAGAACTACAAGAGTGTTGTGTGGATTTTTGTGATTTTTGGGGTTTGTTTGGACATTTTTATGCATTAACTTAGTTTTCAATGCATTTATGTGCATAGTTCAAATTTTGAACTACATCTACATGCTCTAGTGCATATAAATTGGTTGAGAAATCAAATATGTGTCCCTGGGTGCATGCTTAGGTCCCATGCAAGAAATGGGAATGAATTTCAAACACGGGGGCACCGTTGATTGCCGGCAAAACAGTGAGATGCCTGGTTTTTAAATTCTAGTAAATCCAAAATTCTGTTAACCATTCATGTGACGCCATGTCTCTTGGTTTTAATGGCTATAGGAGGTGCCGTGCGGACAGTGGCTTGACCTTGACAGAACGGGAGGCGTGTGAGCGCCGTCCGGTGCGTAGGCTGACCGAGAGGCGTGCAAGCTGTCCTTGAGTGTGCAAGCTCACCAGGAAGCGTGCAAGCTGTACGCTACGTAGGTTTACAGGGAAGTGAGCCCTTTGACTTCCATGGCCACCCGCCTTGCTCGCATCCTCTCCATTAATGGCGCCCAAGCCGCATCTTAATTTACTCTTTAAATATAAAACACTCATCGCAAACGTTTTAGTTAGAACACCCATAAGCAAACTGACAGCTTCCCCAGTAAGCCAAGAGAAAATGTGCCGAGCAGGATTTCTGCAGCTTTTGATCGCAAATGTTTTAGATAGAACACCCATATGCAAAGTGAGAGCAGCGGAGGATTTGTGCATCCCTTCAACGCAAACGGTTGTTTTGGATGACCCGTGTGGAACCACGTACAAATAATTTGGTAAGATTTGTCAATCCTTGTAACACTGCGATTTGTCAAAATATGAAGCTAAAAATCACTAGCAGTATCTATTTTTTGGAACTAAAATTCAGTAATTAAGCATAGATTTCATTCATAGATTAAGCAGTCATTCTTAATTTATACAAACAGTTCAACTCGACAGCTGAACCGACCAAACTTTTCCTCAATTGTTGCCAACCACGTACTAAAATAGCTAGTTCAACTGTATATACTAGCTAATTTTAAGTACATTGTACAATTCCACCACATCTATAGTCAGATGAACTAAATAAAATAGCCCCTAAATGCTACTACTATTGCGAAGGGGCTTTGTACTACCTTCGACTGCCTCTCCTCTGCCGAGCGCGCTCAGTAAGAGGCGGAGGAGGAGGAGCATACCGACAAGCTGGGTAACCGCAATGCGGTTCCTGCTGCTAACGCAGCTTCAGCGACGCTCTCCTCGAAAGCCCTCTGCCGCTCCAGACGACCCCTCTCGAAAAGGTGGTTCTCTTTGTAGATCTCCTGATTCCTCGACGAGGCACTCCTCCTCCTCCCATAGAAACTCGGTGTAGCGCGCAAGGTTGCTGTCGCACGTGCGGGCATCCACGTCCACCTCCCACCTTCGGGCGACTGTGGCGGAGCGGGTGATGACCCCGGCGGTCGACGGTGGGCTGGCAGCCATGGCGGCCGACGATGGGGTGTTGGCCACGACCACCACCTCCTGCCTTCGGGATGCGTTGGTGGAGGGGGTGATGGCCACCGTGGCCGGCTGTGGGGTGGCGGCCACGACGGCCATCTCCCGCCTTCAGGCTGCGGCGGCAAAGTGGGCGATGGCCCTGGCTTTCGACGGTGGTGTGGCGGCAATGGCGGCCGGCCATAGCTGCCGACGAGCACCGGCGGCAGAGCGTGTGGTGGGTGTTCCACGCACATCCAACAGGGACGCCACGTGCATTACACTACACCGGGGACTGCGCTGCCGCCGCGGTGTAGCCTCCCAGTTGGAGTTGTCCTCTGATGACGGCAGAGTGGCTGAGCGACGACGACAGACCGGTGCCATTGGCGAATGTGGGAGAAGCAGATGAGACAAGCTATAGGGATGGAGGGGAAAATGCGACGCATGACTCGCCGGCCGTGAGGGTTTTTATAGCTACCCGGTAAGCATTGGGATTTTGGGGGATTTCACCAAGTCGGGCGGGAAGCTTGCGCGGGAACCTGCGAGGTTGCGCGAGAACAGACTCACCGACGATTCATTGGCACCACCATTTGGCAAAAAGAACGCCCCCGCGTGCTGCGCAAGCTTGCGTTGTAAGCCGTCTGCGGCAGCGGGGTGGCAAGACGTGCGAGAGGAGGACCAAAGGCCACGTACACATACGGTTAATAAAAAAATGTTTGCGATTTAATTACCTACTATACCACCGTCCTAGTTTATAAGTATGATTTAACTAATAAAATACGAATGCATGTCGCCAAAGATTATGTAGTTGGATTTGTATTTGAACATAGTTTCCAATTATGTAATTTTAAAACATGCGTTAACATTTTGTTGGTTAAATTTGAGGGAAAAGTATGGCATGGAATATAAAGGAGACTATAGACTAGACGGAGGTGGTACCACACGGCCGCTATCTATGCAGGCAACCATTTGTTACGTGTTCAACTGCTCCATGCGTGTGGTTGCTTGCGATTCAGGCGGCTTGTAGGCAACCATTTGTAGGCAACCATTTGTTACGTGTTCAACTGCTCCATGCGTGTGGTTGCTTGCGATTCAGGCGGCCACAGTGCGCTCTGCTCACGTCCCGCCCCGCGTGGTCTGCTCTCGCGTCCCTCCGGGTGCTCTGCCCTCGTCCCTCCATGCGCGCTGCCAGTGTTTTGGGCCAGCGCATGATCACGCACGTTCATGTGCAAGCGGTTGCACCGGGCACGACGCGACGATGCAGTTACCCGCTGCAAATACTTCCATGCCGACGCGCCGAGAATCCACGCTGCCTGGTCCCCTTTTATTCCTACGGCCAATTACCTTCATCTCCTGTCTCACACGTCAAAATAAGCACACCCACGAGGACACATAAAAAGAGGATATCCATCAGTTCCAATGGCGCTCCTAGTGGGCGATGACGACAACGGCGGGTAGTTCACCACGCATCACGTAGTGGACACCCACGCGAGGGGGAAGGCCCTCTTGGTGGTGTACACGAATGATCCGGTCTTGGTGGAGAGCTCCATCCAAACTATGGAACAATTCCTTGCTAAGGACAAGTCCCGAGTGGTCGGCTTCGACCTCAAGTACACCATCGGTCGTGCCGGGCACGATCAGAAGGTTGCCGTCGCCCAGTTGTGCGTGCGACATGACGTCCTCGTCTACCACTTCCACCTTGCCACAAGGCCTTGCGAGCGTTTCTCCAGGTTTATCAAGAGCTCTGACTATAGTTTCGCTACGGTGGACACCACCAACAATCTAAAAGCGCTCAAGGTTTCAGAATTGAAATGCCCGAATCTTGTCAACATCCAGCACCACTACAAGGTCTGGGGCACCGACAAAAGCAAACTAAACTCCCTGGTTGACCTCGCCTTGGCCATCATCGACCCCTACTACGCGAAGATGAAGCAAGAGAGCAATAAGGACAAGAACGCCTGGCACAGTGTGTGGCATAAGAGATTGGATGAACAACCTGTCAAGTACGCGGCCATGGATGCGTACACAAACTACGAGATGTACAGGCGGATCATTGACATGAGGAATTGTCTTCTTCCTGACCCAGACGAGGGATGGAGCCACAAAGCAGTGGCAGGAGCGTCACAAGAAGTAGATGACTAGACGATCGTTTCTCCTACTTTAGAATCCATGCAATTGCTTATTGAGGTGTGTGCAAATGATCTATATAGTCACTTATGTAATTGGATGTTTATTTCAGTTTTTTATATTATATATACACACACACACACACACACACGTATATATATATACATGTTATTCTACTTTAGACAACTTATTAGTAGCAATCGTCTGTGTTATTATTGGTCTTCGCACACATTTCAGATTACGGACCTGTTTGCCGCGTATCCCACACATCTTGTTCAGTTGAACTGTTTCCATTGTGTTGCCTAATCACACACAGTTCATCCCAGTGAACCGTATGCTGTATATCGCACATGCCTTCATCTGGCTGCCCATTTCCTTGGTGCCTCCTCATCACAAACAGTTCATTGAGATGAACCGTATGCCCTACATCGCACACATAACTAAAGTTTTAATTGTGTTTGATGCCTCTATCATCGCAAACATCTGTGTTATTATTAGCAGGAATCGTCTGTGTTATTATTGGTCTTCGCACACATTTCAGATTACGGACCTGTTTGCCGCGTATCCCACATATCTTGTTTAGTTGTATCGTTTCCATTGTGTTGCCTAATCACACACAGGTCATCCCAGTGAACCGTATGCTGTATATCGCACATGCCTTCATCTGGCTGCCCATTTCCTTGGTGCCTCCTCATCACAAACAATTCATTGAGATGAACCGTATGCCCTACATCGCACACACAACTAAATTTTAAATCGTGTTTGATGCCTCTATCATCGCAAACGTTTTGCACCTTTTTTGATGGTTTTTTACACCACCGTTTGCGATTATGGCATCGCACACAGTTTCGTCGAAGGGTCTCTGATTCGACTGTCGCGTTTGGACCATCCTGCAGTAGTGTCTATTTAAGTGGGAGTTCTTTAGTAATATGATTAATTGAAATTAATTTATCATGAACATAGTCTTATAGTTTTGCATATTTATGTTGTAGATCAAAGGCCCGAGCTACCATTCCATTGAATTTTAATGCATTTCTAGAGAAAGCTAGGTTGAAAGATGATAGTAGAAATGATGTGGACTGGGTCCGTGATATGAGGATTATCCTCATTACTGCACAAAAAAATCATGTCCTTGATGCACCGCTAGGTGACAAACCTATTGTAGGAGCAGATGCAGACATTATGAATGTTTGGCAAGCTTGATATGATGACTACTTAATAGTTTAGTGCATCATGCTTTACAGCTTATAAACGGGACTTCAAAAAGATTTTGAATGCCACGAAACATATGAGATGTTCCAAGAGGCGAAATTGGTATTTCAGACTCATGCCCGTGTCAAGAGGTATGAGACCTCTGACAAGTACTTTGCCTACAAGATGGAGGAGAATAGCTGAGAAAGTGAGCATGTGCTCAAAATGTCTGGGTACTACAATCGCTTGAATCAAGTGGGAGTTAATCTTCCAGATAAGATAGTGATTGACATAATTCTCTAGTCACTATCACCAAGCTACTAGAACTTCATGATAAAGTATAATATGCAAGGGATGATGAAAATGATTCCTGAGCTCTTCGCCATGCTGAAATCGACGAAGGTAGAAATCAAGAAATGGCATCAAGTCTTGACGGTTGACAAGACCACTAGTTTCAAGAAAATGGCAAGGGAAAGGGAACTTCAAGAAGGATGGAAAGAAAGTTGCCACTCCTATGAAGAAGCCCAAAGCTGGACCTAAGCCTGAAACTGAGTGTTTCTACTGCAAAGGGAATGGTCACTAGAAGCGAAACTGCCCCAAATACTTAGCGGATAAGAAGGAAGGCAAAGTGAACAAAGGTATATTTGATATACATGTAATTGATGTGTAACTTACTAGTATTCATAGTAGCCCCTGGGTATTTGATACTGGTTTAGTTTCTAAGATCAGTAACTTGAAACAAGAGTTGCCGAATAAATAGAGACTAGTTAAGGGTGATGCGACGATGTGTGTTGGAAATGATTCCATGGTTAATTCGATCACCATCGCACACTCCCTCTGCCTTCGGGATTAGTGTTGAACCTAAATAAATGTTATTTTGTGTTTGCGTTGAGCATGAATATGATTTGATCATGTTTATTGCAATACGGTTATTTATTTAAGTCAGGGAATAATTGTTTTTCTGTTTACATGAATAAAACCTTCTATGGTCATACACCCAATGTAAAGGATTTATTGAATCTCGATCGTAGTGATACACATATTCATAATATTGATGCCAAAAGATACAAAGTTGATAATGATAGTGCAACATACTTGTGGCACTACTGTTTAGGTCATATTGGTATACAACGCATGAACAAAGTCCAAGCAGATGGACTTTTGGAATCACTTGATTATGAATCATTTGATACTTGCGAACCATGCCTCATGGGCAAGATGACTAAGACTCCATTCTCCGGAACAATGGAGCAAGCTAATGACTTATTGGAAATAATACATACCGATGTATGTGGTCCGAAGAGTGTTGAAGCACATGGTGGGTATCGTTATTTTTTGATGTTCACAGATGATTTGAGTAGGTATGGGTGTATCTACTTGATGAAACACAAGTCTAAAACATCGTGAAAAGTTCAAATACTTTCAGAGTGAAGTGGAGAATTATCGTAACAAGAATAAAGTTTCTACGGTCTGATCGCATAGGCGAATATTTGAGTTACGAGTTTGGCCTTCATTTAAAACAATGTGGAATTGTTTCACAACTCACGCCACCTAGAACACCACAGCGTAATGGTGTGTTAGAACATCGTGACCGTACTTTATTAGATATGGTGCGTTCTATGATGTCTCTTGGTTATGCATTAGAGACAACTGCATTCACGTTAAATAGGGCACCATGTAAATCCGTTGAGATGACACACATATGAACTGTGGTTTGGCTAGAAACCTAAGCTGTCGTTTCTTAAAAGTTTGGGGATGCAATGCTTATGTCAAAAGGCTTTAGCCTGATAAGCTCAAACCCAAAGCGGAGAAGCGCGTCTTCAAAGGATACCCGAAAGAAACTATTATGTATACCTTCTACCACAGACTCGAAGGCAAAATCTTTGTTGCTAAGAATGAGTTCTTTCTAGAGAAGGAGTTTCTCTTTAAAGAAGTGAGTGGGAGGAAAGTAGAACTTGATGAGGTAATTGCACATTCTCTCGATTTGGAAAGTTGTACATCAGAGAAAACCGTTCCCTTGATGCCTACACCAACTATAGAGGAAGCTAATGTTGATGATCATGAAACTTCAGATCAAGCTACTACTGAACTTCGTTGGTCAACCAGAGCACGATCCGCACCAGAGTGGTACAGTAATCCTGTCCTGGAAGTCATGTTACTAGACCAAGGCGAACCTACGAATTATGAAGAAGCTATGATGAGGCTAGATTCTGACAGATGGCTTGAGGCCATGAAATCTGAGATAGGATTCATGTATAAGAACAAAGGGTGGACTTTGGTGGACTTGTCCGAGGATCGGCAAGCCATAGAAAACAAATAGATCTTCAAGAAGAAGACTTACACTGATGGTAATGTTACTATCTACAAAGCTCGACTTGACACGAAAGGTTTTCGACAAGTTCAAGGAGTTGACTACGATAAGACTTTCTCACCCATAGAGATGCTTAAGTCCTTCCGAATCATGTTAGTGATTGCCGCATTTTATTATTATGAAATCTGACAAATGGATGTCAAAATTGCATTCCATAATGGATATCTTAAAAAAGAGTTGTATATGATGTAACTAGAAGGTTTTGTCGATCCTAAAGGTGCTAACAAAGTGTGCAATCTCCAACGATCCATCTATGGACTGGTGCAAGCATCTCAGGAGTTGGAATATATTCTTTGATGAGCTGATCAAAGCATATGGTTTTATACAGACTTACGGTGAAGCCTCTATTTACAAGAACGTGAGTCGGGGTTTTTGATATTATACGTGGACATTAAGCTAGGCATATAGTGCTCAAGTAATGGATCCACCCGGATCCCAAGGTATATCAAAGCCAATTTTAATTAACAATGATTTGTAATTTAGTAGTGGGCACAAGGTAACATATATCACGCAACAACGAAGTCTAACTCTCTTCCTATGCATCGGCATGTCATAAAAGAACAATTCATGCACACATAGTAAAGGCCAATGCATAGTATAAATAGTTTCTTGCAATTTTATCGTATTGGAAACATAGAGAGGCGGAGATATAGTTCCTCTCTCATAATAATTGCAATTAGGAGCAGCAAGCACACGCATATTATATTTATCAAAATCATCATGTGTAATAGTAAAACACAACCCATCAATATAATCCTTAATAAGTGCAAACTTCTCCGACATAGTGTAGTTGGGAGAATTCAAAAAGATAATAGGACTATCATGCGTGGGTGCAATAGAAACAATTTCATGTTTAACATAAGGAACTATAGCAAGTTCATCTCCATAAGCATAATTCATATTGGCATCTTGGCCACAAGCATAGCAAGCATCATCAAAAAGGGATATTTCAAGAGAATCAACGGGATCATAACAATCGTCATAGTAATCATCCTTCGGTAAGCATGAAGGGAAATTAAACAATGTATGAGTTGAAGAGTTACTCTCATCAGAAGGTGGGCACGGGTAGCTAATCCGCTCTTCCTCCTTTTGTTCTTCGCTCTCCTCATCATCTTTTTCATCCAATGAGCTCATAGTTTCATCAATTTCTTCTTCCATAGACCTTTGCAAAATATTAGTCTCTTCTTGAAAAAAGTGGAGGATACCTCGATATATGGTTTAACATAGGCATTGGAAGCATAATTCTCATAACAATATTCAAGTATGGCAATATTTTCAGATTTGTAAAGAGTAGCATCATACGTTTCAATCAAAGAAGCAATTTCGTAAGCACCCTTAAAAGCAACAAATTCTTCAATTTGTTGAACATCATAGTAATTATAAACACCCTTAGCATACAAAGATACATTCCATTATCAATAAACTCAGATTGGTAGGGAAGGTGTTTCTTAGGGTTTTCAGAACAACAAGTAACATCATATATTTGACATAAATTTCAAGCATAGCATTGCAAAATGATGAATTTGATCCAATAAACGTTTCCCTTTCTTAGATATATGGTGTCGCACATAACAAGCATGCTCATCTAAGGATTTTCCCTCAACTAAGCTAGTTGGGGTTTCAGCACGAGCACATAGGGATCGAAGATGATCCAAGTAATAAGCTTCTGGAGTGTGATAGATTTTGAGTGGTTCTTCAACCATTGGTTCAGTAGGTACAACTAATTTTTTTTGGTATTTTGCGTTTCCTACCCATGACTAAAGATAGAAAACAACTAAGAACAACAAATAAAAATTACTTAGTGATAAAGCAAACAAGCACACACGAGAATATTCACCCCACGCTATGACTCCCCGGCAATGGCACCAGAAAAAGGTCTTGATAATCCACACGTATAGGGGATCAATTGTAGCCTCTTTCGATAAGTAAGAGTGTCGAACCCAACGAGGAGCTAAAGGTAGAACAAATATTCCCTCAAGTTCTATCGATCACCGATACAACTCTACGCACGCTTAACGTTTGCTTTACCTAGAACAAGTATGAAACTAGAAGTATTATGCAGGTGTTTTTGGATAGGTTTGCAAGATAATAAATAGCATGTAAATAAAAAGTAGGGGCTGTTTAGATAAAGACATAACTAAGTTAGTTTTAGTAAAGTGTTTTTTGCTACGAGAAAGTTATTTGTCCCTAGGCAATCGATAACTAGACCGGTAATCATTATTGCAATTTTATTTGAGGGAGGGGCATACGCTAACGTACTTTCTCTACTTGGATCATATGCACTTATGATTGGAACTCTAGCAAGCATCCGCAACTACTAAAGATCATTAAGGTAAAACCCAACCATAGCATTAAAGTATCAAGCCCTCTTTATCCCATACGCAAACAACCTACTTACTCGGGTATGTGTTTCTATCACTCACGCCACCCACCATAAGAAAATCATGAACATATTGCAAACCCTACAGTGGGGATCCCTCACGCTTGCGCGACACAGAGAGCACCATAGGACATCACCAATAATAAAACATGCAACTCAAACCAATCACGGTCATCAATTAACCCATAGGACAAAATGGATCTACTCAAACATCATAGGATAGCCATACATCATTGGGAAATAATATATAGCGTTGAGCACCATGTTTAAGTAGAGATTACATCAGGTAAAAGAGGGGTTACACCGCTGCATAGAGAGGGGAAGAGTTGGTGATGATGGCGGTGAAGTTGTTGGTGAAGATTGCAGTGATGATGATGGCCCCGGTGGCACTCCGCCGCCACCAGAAGCGAGAGGGAGAGAGCCCTCGTCCTTCTTATTCTTCCTTGACCTCCTCCCTAGATGGGAGAAGGGTTTCCCCTCTGGTCCTTAGTCTCCATGGCGTGGGAGTGGCGAGAGCCCCTCCGAGATTGGATCTATCTCTCTCTATTTCCGCGTTCTCCCTGGCTGCCCTTTCACCGTTTCGTATATATATGGAAATTCGTAACTCCGATTGGACTGAAAGCTTCGCCGAGATTTTTTTCCTGAAAATGAGCTTTCTTGCAGCAAAAGAATAGCAGCAACCGCCTTACGAGGGGCCCACGAGGGTCAGGGGCGCGCCTAGGGGGGTGGTGCGCCCCCCTGCCTCGTGCCCCCCTTGGGAACCATCTCGCGTGGATTTTTCTTCCCATATCTTACAAATATTCCAAAAATATTCTTCGTCCATTTTTATCCCGTTTGGACTCCGTTTGATATGGATTTTCTGCGAAACAAAAAACATGCAACAAACAGGAACTGGCACTGGGCACTGGATCAATATGTTAGTCCCAAAAATAGTATAAAAAGTTGCCAAAAGTATATGAAAGTTGTAGAATATTGGCATGGAACAATCAAAAATTATAGATACGATGGAGACGTATCAGCAACGCAGAGAGTGTGTTACAAATATCTTTAGAGGTTATATATAAGATTTTTTTCCCATTTGGTCCACAACTGTTATTTTTTACTCCTCAAGTTGAGGAGTTTTTTCCATGTTAAATTCTGTGTGAGATGTGCATGTTTTTTGTGTTATTGCGCTTCTTCATTGTTGATTAAACATGTCCTCAAAGTTTACCAATGGTGGAGGGGGTTGTTTAATGTGCATATTTGCCGTCCAACCCCAACAAATAGACCAATGAGGAAGATTGAAAGGCCATGGAAATGAGCTTTGATGGGATGTAATAAGGAGGCATGGTTGTAATGTCCGGTTGGCTCCTGTGTAAAGTTCAGTCCCACTTTCTTTCAAGGTGACAAAAAGGATACTGTCTGTGCAAATCTTTTCTCAACTTGGGAGTTTTGCGCTTTTACCATGGATCTATTTTTTTAAAACACTTTTTCTCCTCAAACCGTGTGTCCAAATCACAAACCGTTTTAATTGTTGGATTTTTCCTATTGACATATTTGAAATTTGATGCCATGTTAAAAGGTTTGGAGAAACTCCCCCCCCCCCCAAAAAAACCTACAAGAAAACTCAAAACTGAAAAAAGGAACCCAATAAAAACTGGAAACCAAAAGCACAATTGTGATTTTCACATTTTTTTCAAGCACACCTATGCTTTTACTTTTCCAGGAAGCACAATTGTGTCTCCAGAAAGCACAGCTGTGTTTTCACGGGAGGCACAACTTTGTTTTTTTTACTTTTTGAGAAGCACAACTGTGCTTTTCACTTTTTTAAAAACACAATGTGTTTCACGTTGAAGCACAACTATTCTATTTCACAAGATGTGCTTCATGAGAAAAAAATAAAAGTTAAAAGAAACCATGAAAACCTAAGAAAAATCCAAAAACTCGCAAAAAGCTAAAACCCCCAAAACAAAGACAGAAATAATAAAAAAATCATGTGGGTGCTCCCAGCGCATGACATGTGGCAGCATTGGGGAGCACCACGTGGTGCACTGGGTGCTCCACACGCTGCCCGTTGGATCCCCACGAAGGAGCACCCTCCAACTAGTCGCTCCAAAGATACATGGGAGACTACATTCCATTGCATTTATCAACAAAATAGATCTCCAAAAATAATTATCAACACAATATGATAAACCACTTGGTAGAAGTGGTACTAAGAAAAACAATATAATTTTTTTTGTTCTGAAATGAATAAAATCAGAGGACTTATTCCATGATTTTTTGATTTTTTGCACAAATAGTAAAGCAAGTCAACGGTTCTAATTCGAGGAGTTAATCCACCAGCCTGGTTTAAGGAGAGTGTATTTTCTCTCTCTTTGTAATTCATGTCCACAGGCCTGTGTTTAGCCCGCGCCTGGTTAGCTGCTCATAAATCCTTTGTCAAAACTACCTTCTTGTGCATCGTGCTTGCCTGCTTGAATCCTCGTATGCACGATATGGCACCATCCTCGCATCTTCCAGCGGTGGCATGCTGGCCCTCATGGAGTGACGCTCTCCGATACCCCATTTTATGGATCTGTCAAGTGGATGAAGTATCCCTCTCGCTCCCATCCATGTTAGGGAGGCGCAGCCTGGCTGGCGACACTTTGCAACATTGGCACCTCGTAAGGCATCTAATGAATTCCAATTCATAATAATGAAGGGCTTATACCACGAATCCATCGTTGACGACCATCAATGAGGACTATGTCACACAGGGATTACCAATGAATACAATGTTAACGAGTTACTTGTGAAGCGACACTGTTAGTGTTAACATATTAGCATAGAGCTTCCGAGCTTTGCCTCTTATACTTATGCTTGTCGGTACCATGTCTATACAAATATATACCACTGATTAGAAGACCCTCCACTACTGATGGGCTGTCAATGGTGCACCGATACCTCCTTTTATTGATCCGATATTGGAACACAAAAGAGTATCCCGCACCTATTTCCCCAGAGGTGACCTGGGTTATCAAACCCATGAGAGGAAGATTCCATTGAAGCAATGGTATCTAGCAAGTTGACCAAATCAGCAAACAAATAGTGATTCAAACACTTATAATAAAAAGACGTACAGGTATGAGGTCTTAATGTGTACAACCTTGTATTTGCGCTGGGATTAAATAGGATATTATTTTGTGCGCTGGAAGTCACCCATGGAGATGTGCTTCTTATGGATCAAAGTGGGGGATGCGTCCAAATAACATCTTGACCGACATGAGTCCTGCATGAAGAATCATTTGTCCTACCGCAGGCCCTTGATACGTCTCCGTCGTGTCTACTTTTCCAAACACTTTTGCCCTTGTTTTGAAATCTAACTTGCATGTTTTGAATGGAAGTAACCCGGACTGACGATGTTTTCAGCAGAATTGCCATGCTGTTATTTTTGTGCAGAAATAAAAGTTCTCGGAATGACCTGAAAATCAACGGAGAATTATTTTGGAATATATAAAAAATACTGGAAGGAAGATCCTCGTCAGGGGGGCCTCCACCTGTCCACGAGGGTGGGGGCACGCCCTACCCCCCTGGGTGCTCCCCCTGCCTTGTGGGCCCCCTGACGCTCCACCGACCTCAACCTGGACTCCATATATTCACTTTCGGGGATAAAAAACAAAGGAGAAGGATTCATCATGTTTTAAGATACGGAGCCGCCGCCAAGCCCTAAACTCTCTCGGGAGGGCTGATTTGGAGTCCGTTCGGGGCTCCGAAGAGGGGAATCCGTCGCTGTCGGTGTCAAAACCGGCGGATCTCGGGTAGGGGGTCCCGAACTGTGCGTCTAGGCCGGATGGTAACAGGAGGCAAGGGACACGAAGTTTTACCCAGGTTCGGGCCCTCTCGATGGAGGTAAAACCCTACGTCCTGCTTGATTAATATTGATGATATGGGTAGTACAAGAGTAGATCTACCACGAGGTCGGAGAGGCTAAACCCTAGAAGCTAGCCTATGGTACGATTGTTGTTCTGTATCTTGTCCTACAGACTAAAACTCTCCGGTTTATATAGACACCGGAGAGGGTTAGGGTTACACAAAGTCGGTTACAATGGTAGGAGATCTGCATATTCATATCGCCAAGCTTTCCTTCCACGCCAAGGAAAGTCCCTTCCGGACACGGGACAAAGTCTTCAATCTCGTATCTTCATAGTCCAGGAGTCCGGCTGAAGGTATAGTCCGGCCATCCGGACACCCCCTAATCCAGGACTCCCTCAGTAGCCCCTGAACCAGGCTTCAATGACGACGAGTCGGGCGCGCAGATTGTCTTCGGCATTGCAAGGCGGGTTCCTCCTCCAAGTACTTCATAGAAGATTTTGAACACAAAAATAGTGCCTGGCTCTGCAAAATAAGTTTCCACATATTGCCATAGAGAGAATAATATTTACACAAATCTAATCTGCTGACGTATTCCATAGTGTGACACACCACGGCCAAGCCTTTATCCGAGTCGTTTTATTATCCCACCTCAGCGCGTCATGCGAGGCGGTTTCCTTGGCACGTCTTGTTAAAGCAGAGATCGTGTCCCCTTATTCTGGGATTCTCATCAATACGGGCGTGGGTAACCCAACCGCTTCTAGGACTCCCAGATTATAGGCAAGTCCAAACGGACACGGAGAGGACGCTTGATATTCACCCTCTTTATAAAGGGGACAAGGCTTTTATTTTTCCCTCCCGTGCTCAATCGAATCCTCCCCCCACCTCAAGCTCAAACGCCCGAAGTTCAGGTCAGGTGCTTCGAACCTTTAGTCATGTCCGGATCTAGCCTTCAAGGCCGATGGGTGCCTTCCTCCGTCACGGAAGAAGACATCAAAAAGTTGAGGGAGGCCAGATATCTGACCGCCGAGATTTTGCATCGGCTGCCTCCCCGAGGGCAGGCCATCCCCACCCCTGAACCCAACGAGAACGTCGTGTTCGTCTCCCACTTCCTCCGAGGTCTAGGCCTTGCTCTGGATCCTTTCGACAGGGGTTTGATGTTTTATTACGGGCTAGACTTCCATGATCTAGCTCCGGACTCCTTTCTTCATATCACGACATTTATTGTCGTGTGCGAGGCCTTCCTCCGGGTTACCCCTCACTTTGGCCTATGGCTGCAGGCCTTTGAAGTAAAGCCGAAGATGATCGAGGGGCAACATGCAGCGTGTGTTGGTGCCTCAATATGCAAGATGACGGGAGCTCCGTGTCCCAAAGGTTCCATAGCAGAGGTGTCTGAATTGTGGCAACAGGAGTGGTTCTACATCACGGCTCCTAGAAGTGCCAAGTAGGCGGCCGCCCCTGTTTTCCGCTCAGGCTCTCCACCACAAGTGATGTCATGGATCAGTAGAGGTCTGAGCTGGGATCCAGCCAAGGATGTGCCTATACTACAAAGCCGCATTCGAGATCTCTTCAATGGAGATTTCAGTTTGGTTGCGGTAATACAAGTTATGTTGGTTCGTCAAGTCCAGCCTTGCAAACGCCGGCCTCTTCGCCTGTGGGAGTTCAATCCCGAGGGACCGCGTGTCATTCAAAATTTTCTCGGCCTGACGCACGAGGAGACGTACAAGTCATTCTTCGAACCTCAGGTGAAGTGTCCGGAAATTACCGAGGACGTGGGCCTGAGTAGTAACCGCGCCGCCGAACAGGTAAGGTATCTTCCGGCCGAACATACTATCTCTCCTTTGTTACGAAGTTATTTCTGAGAGTTCGCTTTTTGACCAGGACTGCCTAGCAAAGGCCAAGTTGATTCGGTGTTCGGCCCCCCTCCCAGAGGGTTTGGAAAATCCGATATTGGAAAAGATGCTCCAGACCGCACCTTGCCCGGAGCCCTTGAAGGAAGATACTATGGAGGATAATACGGGCGGACGCGGGCCCCCAACGCTGCCCATTCTAACCAAGGGAGGGAGCGTCTCCATGAAGGAAGACGACCAGAAGAGGAAAAGGACTGCGCCCGGGGATTCGGAAGCCGAAGCTTCCAAACGGGAGAAGAAGTCTCCCACAGAGGGTCCTACCTTGGGGGGCGCTGTTGCCGCACAAAGTTTGCGGGGGGATCAATTCTCCCGCGAGTCGTAAGTGACCCGAAATACTTTAATAGTACAGATATGCCATCTTTTTCTTCTGAGAGAATAACCACTGCATATATTTTTGCAGTTTGGGCCTTAGCACCTCCCAAATGATCTCGTCTGCGGGGGATCTTCCTCCAGAGATGATGGAGAGCGAAACGCCTCCTCCAGACTCCTCCGGTCCGGAAGTGGGCGACCCTGAAGTTTCGTCGCGGAGGGCCTCTCCTAGTCCGGTAAGGCCAGAAGATAATCCCATTGACCCCCGAAGCTCCCAGTGTCCGGCTCCCGAAGAGAGCAGACAAAAGAGTCCGGCACTGTCTAGTGTGCGATGGAATGTTCTGAGGGAGCTGGTGGCGCGAGCGGCCATCTCAGATGAACACCGTGTGCTGATGAATACGGTGATAGAGGGAATATCGTCCACCGAAAGCGGATTGCATGAAGCTTTTATGAGTCTACTGACAGGCTTTGAGGTACGTAAAAGAACGTATGATAGTCCTACATATGCTAGGTGTGCCCTGTGTAGATAGTAGCCCCTGAGACTCTGGTTGTCGTCGGAAATGATGACGAACAGAGGATCATATTCCCAGGTAATAACCATACTGCCTCTATGTGCAGGTGATGGAAGCTCCGGTGGCTAGCCGTACTAGCGAGTTTGCCCATTTAGAACGGCAGTTGGATGCGGCAGACGCCGACATCGAGCTTGTTAACAAAAGGTTTGACGAGGCACAGGGTAAGTGTCATTATCTGATAAACGCCACAATAGGAAGAGCAGCATGATGCCAACATCTTTAATATGTTGTGACTGCAGATGGAGCTGCCACTATTGAAGCCTTGCGGGCAGAACATGCCCGAGCCAAGAAACATGCGAGGTTGGGTAATGCGGCTGCTTTGAAGGCGGTCTAAGAGTTGCAAGCCGAGAAGGCCGCGCATGGCGAGAGCCGAGACAAGATGGCGAAGATGGCCATAGAATTAAAAGCCACCGCTGACCATTGCCGGGTTCTTGAAAAGGAAAACCAAGCGAAGGCATCGGACCTTGAGAAGGCTGTTGCGACGAGAAAAGACCTCCACTCTGCTATGAGGGCAAAGAAGGAGGAGCTGCGGGAAGCCGAGGATATTGTAGCTGGGAAATCCTTTATGTTGCGGAGGAAGTTCGGAGATCCACGGTATGCCCCTCTCGATCGGCTGTGGAGTTCGGAGGATGTGTATATGGATTTGGCGGCGAGCGTTGCCGATGCGGCCAAGTACTTCCAGGGTCAGACGGACCGTGAAGTAGACCAGCTGTTGTGGAGACAATTCCATTCTCCCGAGCGTCCACTTTCATTGACTGACCAATTAGCTGAATGGGCCGAACTAAATAGGTTGTCTGGACTCTCCATGAGGTCTGTTGTGGATCAGCTATGGCCGGAAAGGTCAAAACCGAACAGCTATTTCAGCTTGGTGCAACACTTCCTTGACGTGGTGCCGCGCATTAATGCGATGAAGAGGTCGGCGTGCATAGAGGGCGCACGGATGACCTTTGCCCGTGTTAAGGCATACTGGGCAGAGATGGATGCTACCAATGTTGCAGCGCGGGATTCGGCTATAGGTCGAAAGGCTGCTGAGCACTACTTTGAAGAAGTTCTTGAGGGTGCCCGTTTGATAGAGACCCAGTGCTCAAAAAATATTATGTTTGAGTGATATGTAATCTCATTGTAAGCGAAATGCTTTTATAAATTTTTATAAGGCTATTTTTATACTTTTGCCTGAAAGTAATATGATGCCTGTTGGGCGGCCGTTTATGTATACATGTGTATAACCTGAAAGATTGCAGTCGTCGGCTTCAACCCCCACGCATATAATGCGGAGGTTCTCGCAAAAACACGCGTTCACACTTAACCCAACGTCTTGGTCCTATTAAGGAGGTGATAGCGGAGCGAGTGAGGCAACCGGACTATAATGCTTTAGCACTTTCACTTGGCCATAGGAGTTTGATAGTGGGGCTACTAGATAGCCCCTGGTGGCTCCGGACTATCCCGATTCCGGGGTGTGTACATGCCTGGCCGGAAAACGGCCCTTCGTTAAGGCAGAGGAATTCTAACATTCCCACAGGTCATCGAGTGGTTGACTAGTCTCACGCTATATCATGACAGTCAGTTTTCGGCTTTCTCTACTGTGGTGCTCGTTCGGATGAACCATGGCATAATCGCAGTAGTTCTCCTGGTGCTACCTTAGCCGGTAAAGTGGAACGTAAGGCACCAAAACACAGGAGCCGGGCAAACCCAACATTTGACCAAAGATAATGATTCGGAGCTGATGCATATAGGTCCAAACTCGCGACGTCGAACACTCCCTAAGGTATTCGGTCTTTGTGGTATAAACTGGGCCTAAATAATGGCCTTTGTAAGAAGCCCCTTGTGTCCAGGTACATGCATTGTTCTAGCGTGGCCACATGCCAAGACGTCAGCATCCTTCTCAATGGTGGATATGTATCAACAAGAGACAGTAAAAACGGTTTACGTAGGGTCTTAATCTAAAAAGAATCCTTGGAGCGGGTCCCTGCTGCACGTCTGCGCCTGTGTCTCCGTTGTGCTGTATCCTGGACAGGTGTAGCGCGATGATCGTCTGTAAAAGAGAGGAAGTTAAGTGAAAAAGTTGTCGTGCAAAAAGATAGTTTTTAAAGAAACCATGTATAATTCAAGATGATAAGAAATTGCCACTTGTCTGCGCGCGTTGAGCCCCTTGTATTGACAAATAGCGGCGCCGGACTTGATTAGTTGTGTCTGAGGTCTTGACGACCTATTTGGATGCTTTCACTAGTCCGGTCACCTTTAGTGTGTGGCTGCCACGGTAGCCGCACTCTCTTCGGCGCACAGAGATCGGTTGATATTTCCGTTCACTAAAATGATGCCACGTGGACCAGGCATCTTGAGTGTGAGGGAGGCGTAGTGTGGTATTGCATTAAAGCGAGCGAAAGCTTCGCGTCCGAGTAGTGCTTGATAGCCACTTTGAAACGGAGCGATGTGGAAGGTTAAATGCTCGTGACGGAAGTTATCGGGGGAGCCGAATATAACCTGTAGTAGGAGGGAGCCCGTACAACGAGCCCCTGGGCCCGGCGTTACTCCGTTAAAGGTAGTATTGCTATGGCGAATTTGTGTTGGGTCTAACCCCATCCCGCAGATTGTATCCTGATATATTAAGTTTAGGCTGCTGCCGCCGTCCATCAAGACTCGTGTGAAGTGATATCCGCCAATTACTGGGTCTAATACCAGGGCAACCCATCCTGCGTGTCGGATACTTGCTGAGTAATCGCGATGGTCGAAAGTGATCGGTTGAGACGACCAGTGGCAGGACTTCGCGGTGACAGGCACTTGGGTATATTTTCCTGGGAGTGCCGTGTTGGTTTTTCCCTTGATCACGTGTAACACGTTTACTGTTTTGACTTCTAGTGGAAATTTCTTTTGTTCCGCCATGTCTTGCTTGGGACGCTCATCCTCGTCTTCACTTGGTGTATCCTCCCCCTTATGTACGACATTGAGCTTGCCGGACTGCTTGAAGACCCAACATTCTCTGTGGGTATGATTAGCAGGTTTACCAGGGATACTATGGATCTGACATACTTGGTCCAGAATTTTGTTGAGGCTGGACAGTTCATCCCTGGTGCCTTTAGGGGGCGGCTTTTGACCTGGCCAAGAGCTTTTGAATCCGCCATTTACTGTCGTGCCCTTCGTGCTGTCTTCTTTATTCCGGCGTTTGTTATTGCTGTTGCACCGTGATTTCCCGTTTCCATCTCTAACTTCAGATGTACTGGGGTCGCTAGTGCTGCATCTGACTAGCCAGCTGTCCTCACCAGCGCAAAAGCGGGTCATGAGGTTTGTTAATGCGGCCATCGTTCTGGGCTTATTTTGGCCGAGGTGTCTGGCGAGCCATTCGTCACGGACGCTATGCTTGAAAGTTGCCAAGGCTTCGGCATCCGGACGGTCGATAATCTGGTTCTTTTTAGTAAGAAACCTGTTCCAAAGCTTTCGGGCTGACTCTCCGGGCTGTTGAGTTATATGACTCAAATCGGCCGCATCCGGAGGTCGAACATAAGTCACTTGAAAATTTGCCTGAAAGGCGTCTTTGAGCTCTTCCCAACTTCCAATGGAGCTTTCAGGGAGGCCTTTGAGCCAGTAACGAGCTGGCCCTTTGAGCTTGAGGGGTATGTACTTGATGGTGTGGAGATCATCTCCTCGAGCCATATGGATATGGAGGATGTAGTCCTCAATCCAGACCCCAGGGTCTGTTGTTTCATCGTATGACTCTATGTTTACGGGCTTGAATCCCTCTGGAAATTCATGGTCCATCACCTCATTGGTGAAACATAGGGGGTGTGCGGCACCCCTGTAGCTGGGTGTATCGCGTTGTTCGGATATTTGTTGTGTTGCATTGTATGCTGGGGCGCGCTTGCGTGGTCCATAGATGGATCTTGTTGCACCGTCCTTTGGGTGCGAGCCCTCGCATGGGTTGCGTGTTGTATTGTGAGCGGCATCGTATGCCGCTCTGTGTTGGTAGATGGGTTGTCTATCCGACCAGGTGGCTGCTTTGATATTTGGTTGTGGGGGGTCTGAGGCCTCCTCATCGAATTCGGGTAGCAGCTTCCGCTTTGGGTAGCTCTTGGAGGGGCGATTGTCGCCGTACCTTGCTGCTGTGTTGAGTATTTTACTCCATCTGATCTGGAGTGTGTCTTGCGCGGCCTTGAGCCTTTGCTTCTGCTTTTTCAGACTCCTCGCGGTGGCAACAAGCCTTTTACGAGCAGTCTGCTGCTCCGGGTGCCTGTCCGGCGTTATGTCGTCCGGACCATTATCCTTGATAGGATTTGTTTGTTTGGTTTGATTATCCAGATTGCCGTTGTCCGGCAGCGGTTCGCCCTGGTCCTGCGCTGGGTCTGTGTGATCGCTATTTCTGTCGAGGCGGGATTTGGGGCGGCGCTTGCGTTGCCGCTTTGACTGCTTTTCGAGGGAACAAGCCTTTGGTGCGTCCTTCCGCTCCTCGTCGTCATCTTTTGGTGCGTCCACCATGTATACGTCATATGACGAGGTGGCGTTCCAGGGCCCAGTAGGCGTTGGTTCTTCATCGTGTCCTTCATCGGCGTCCATACCGTCGATGTCTTCGGAGTGGAAGTCGAGCATGTCGGTTAAATCGTCGACAGTGGCTACAAAGTGGGTGGTGGGTGGGCTTTGAATTTCTTCAGCGTCCGTATCCCAATCTCGCTGACCGTAGTCCAGCCAGGGCTCTCCTGATAAAGAGAGAGACATTAGTGATTTCATAATATCGCCAAAGGACGAGTGCTGAAAGATGTCCACGGCAGTAAAATCCATGATCGGCGCCCATTCAGATTCGATCGGTAGAGGCGCGAATGGTTCGGAGTCCGGAGAGGAGTCCGGCTCCTTGGAATCACGAGTCTCGCGGAGTGCGGGGCTGGTGTTCGTCTCGATCGCCGCGAGGATCGCAGCCCCCGAGGCGGCGTCCATCCACCCATCCTCGATTGGCGCAGTTGGCTTTGAATTAAGGGTCGTAGCCGATGCGGGTGTGGCCTTCAAGGCACTATTAGGCGGCAGAGCTAGATCATGCTCGTCGTGGCAGTGCGGCGCGCTCGGCAGTGGCTCGAATCCGTCGAAGATCAAGTCCCCGCGGATGTTAGCCGTGTAGTTTAAACTTCCAAATCTGACCTGACGGCCAGGGGCATAGCTTTCGATCTGCTCTAGATGGCCAAGTGAATTGGCCCGCAGTGCAAAGCCGCAGAAGACAGAGATCTGTCCGGGGAGACAAGTTTCACCCTGGACTGCATCACTATCGATGATCATGGGAGCCATCTAGCCTGACGGCGACGACACAGAGGAACTCTCAATGAAAGCACCAATGTCGGTGTCAAAACCGGCGGATCTCGGGTAGGGAGTCCCGAACTGTGCGTCTAGGACGGATGGTAACAGGAGGCAGGGGACACGAAGTTTTACCCAGGTTTGGGCCCTCTCGATGGAGGTAAAACCCTACGTCCTGCTTGATTAATATTGATGATATGGGTAGTACAAGAGTAGATCTACCACGAGATCGGAGAAGCAAAACCCTAGAGGCTAGCCTATGGTATGATTGTTGTTCTGTATCTTGTCCTATGGACTAAAACTCTCCGGTTTATATAGACACCGGAGAGGGTTAGGGTTACACAAAGTCGGTTACAATGGTAGGAGATCTGCATATCCGTATCGCCAAGCTTGCCTTCCACGCCAAGGAAAGTCCCTTCCGGACACGGGACGAAGTCTTCAATCTCGTATCTTCATAGTCCAGGAGTCCGGCTGAAGGTATAGTCCGGCCATCCGGACACCCCCTAATCCAGGACTCCCTCAGTTGCCATCATCATCAGCAACCTTCCTCCATCACCAATTTCATGATGCTCACCGCCGTGTGTGAGTAATTCCATCGTAGGCTTGCTGGACGGTGATGGGTTGGATGAGATTTATCATGTATCGAGTTAGTTTTGTTAGGGTTTGATCCCTAGTATCCATTATGTTCTTAGATTGATGTTGCTATGACTTGCTATGCTTAATGCTTGTCACTAGGGCCCGAGTGCTATGATTTCAGATCTGAACCTATTATGTTTTCATCAATATATGAGAGTTCATGATCCTATCTTGCAAGTCTATAGTCACCTATTATGTGTTATGATCCATTAACCCCGAAGTGACAATAATCGGTATACTTACCGGTGATGACCATAGTTTGAGGAGTTCATGTATTCACTATGTGTTAATGCTTTGTTCCGGTACTCTATTAAAAGGAGGCCTTAATATCCCTTAGTTTCCGCTAGGACCCTGCTGCCACGGGAGGGTAGGACAAAAGATGTCATGCAAGTTCTTTTCCATAAGCACATATGACTATATTCGGAATACATGCCTACATTACATTGATGAACTGGAGCTAGTTTTGTGTCACCCTAGGTTATGACTTTTACATGATGAACCGCATCCGGCATAATTCTCCATCACCGATCCATTGCCTATGAGCTTTCCATGTATTGTTCTTCGCCTATTTACTTTTCCGTTGCTATTGTTATCATCGCTACAAAACAGCAAAAATATTGCTTTTGCTACCATTACCTTTACCACCATTACCATTACTATCATATTACTTTGCTACTAAACACTTCGCTGTAGATATTATGTTTTCAGGTGTGGTTGAATTGACAACTCAGCTGCTAATACTTGAGAATATTCTTTGGCTCCCCTTGTGCCGAATCAATAAATTTGGGTTGAATACTCTACCCTCGAAAACTGTTGCGATCCCCTATACTTGTGGGTTATCAAGACTATTTTCTGGCGCCGTTGCCGGGGAGCATAGCTCTATTCTTTAACTCACTTGGGATTTATATCTGCTGGTCACTATGAAGAACTTGAAAGATGCTAAAACAAAAATTTATCCCTCAACTACGAGGGGAGGTAAGGAACTGCCATCTAGCTCTGCACTTGATTCACCTTCTGTTTTGAGTAAGCTTGCGACACATAAACCTGCTTCTGCTATTAATTCTGATATGTCGCATGTTATTGATGATGCCACTTCTGCTATGCATGATACTTATGATGAAACTACTTCTATGCTTGATACTACTGTGCCACTTGGTGCATTTCTTGATGAACAACTTGCTAGGGCTAGAGAGAATGAAGTTATTGAAACTAATAATATTGATGAAAGTTATGATGAAGACTCTCCCCCTAGATATGAATTACCTATTGTGCCTCAGGGCTATGTCATGGATGAAGAAACTGCTAGAGATTTTCTTGCTTGCAATGATTGGAGTGATCTTAAGAAATTATTAGCTAAGCTGAAACAAAAAACTCAGAATGCTAGAATGAAATACGATCCTGCTTACGCTACTTCACCTATCTTTCTTACTGATAAGGATTATGATTTCTCTGTCGACCCTGAGATAATTACTTTAGTTGAATCTGATCCTTTCTATGGCTTTGAATCTGAAACTGTTGTGGCACATCTTACTAAATTAAATGATATAGCTACCCTGTTCACTAATGATGAGAAAACTCGCTACTATTATATCCTTCAAATATTTCCGTTCCCATTAAAGGATGATGCTAAGATATGGTTTAATTCTCTTGATCCTAGTTGTGTGCGTAGTCCCCAGGATATGATTTATTACTTCTCTGCTAAATATTTCCCTGCTCATAAGCTGAAATATATAATTTTTTGCAAATTGAAGAAGAGAGTCTCCCACAAGCTTGGGGGAGGCTTCTCCAATTTCTTAATGCTTTGCCTGATCATCCTCTTAAGAAAAATGAAATACTTGATATCTTTTATAATGGACTAACCGATGCTTCCAGAGACCACCTGGATAGTTGTGCTGGTTGTGTTTTCAGGGAAAGAACACCAGATAAAGCTTAAATTCTATTGAATAATATGTTGACTAATGAAAATAATTGGACACTTCCTGATCCAATTCCTCAACCAACTCCTAAGCCAACTCCTGAGAAGAGGGGTATTCTATTTCTCAGTCTTGAAGATATGCAAGAGGCAAAGAAATCTATGAAGGAAAAAGGTATAAAAGCTGCAAATGTTAAGAATTTACCTCCTATTGAAGAAATACATGGTCTTAATTTACCGCCTATTGAAGAAATACGTGGTCTTGATAACCCGACACGGGTAGTAAAGGTAAATTCTCTCTATAGATATGATAAACACTACAAAGAAATACACTTCCATGATGATACGTGTTTGTCATAGTAGGTCGCGTTTTCTGTCATGCATGTATATCCATGATGATTTTATGACAGAATCAAGATAGTCATCCCTGTGCTGTCGTAGAAGTGTTCCATGACATTACCAAAATTATCATCATGGAAGTGTCCACTTCCATGACGATAAATCGCGTGTCACAGAAGTGCTTTCGTCAAGGGTGACCGACACGTGGCATCCACCGTAAGGAACACTGTTAAGCTATCGGGTCGGGTTTTGGATCCGATAACCCATTAACAGCCCTAACCAATGGGGATTTTCCATGTGTAAAATCATCATTGGCTGGAGGAGACACGTGTCAGGTCCGCGTTGGCACAGGTTTCACTCATCCAATGGGCGAGACGCGCCTATGATATGTTGACACGTGGACCGGCCCATCAAGTTTAAATGGGCTGGCCCAAATGAAGGCCCACAAGATTTTGTGGACCATAATGGGCCGGCCCAGCTAAAGGCCCACGAGATTTTGCGGACCATAATGGGCTGGCCCAGCTAAAGGCCCAAAAGATTTTGCGGGCCATAATGGACCGTCCCAGGTAAAGGCCCACAAGATTTTCGTGTGCCATAATGGGCCGGCCCAGGTAAAGGCCCACAAGATTCTTGCGGATCATAATGGGCCGGCCCAGCTAAAGGCCCACGAGATTTCGCCGACATTAATGGGCCGGCCCAGCTAAAGGCCCACGAGATTTTGCCGACATTAATGGGCCGGCCCAGATGTAGGCCCACAAGATTTTGAGGACACTAGTAGGCTGGCCCATTAACTGGCTGCCATGTTTTGGGCCAAATGCCGGCCCATATTTGATCTGGTCCATTAATGCCCTGCCACGCTCCAGGCCTAATAGTGGCCCATATGAGATCCGGCCCATTAAAAGCCTACCACGTTCTGGGCCAAATTACAGCCCAGATCAGGTCTGACCCTTTAAGAGGCTTTGGGCTCAATTATGGCCCATATCAGATTCGTCCTATCAGCTGGACACTATGCTTTTGGGCCCACTTAGTTATTTGACCTAATATTAGTTTTGTCCTGTTAAAGGCCCGATTAACATTTTGGCCCTATATTAATTTCGGCCTGTTAAAAGCCCGTCATATAGATGGGCCTAACTACTGCCCGGTTTGCATCCGGCCTCCTCGCAGCCGATATCTGATTGGGCCAAACAAGGACCGAGACAATTTTGGCCTGTTAAAAGCCCGTGATTTGATTTTCACAATCATGGGTCGGGGTTCATTTCGGGTTGTTGCCGGCCCATGAGCTTTTCGGCACGTTTCAGGCCCAACCTACATCATGATTGCATGACAGCTCGATTATGTACCGTAATTTTACTATTTGGCAAGTTTACTTCAAAGATAGGATATATATACAGTAAAATAATTGCAACATCATGAATAAGAAAAAACCTCGACTATACAATAAAGAAATTATGGCATATTACATCCACTAGGCATCAAAGTTCGCCACTATGATAATAAAGCACAAGCAGACAGTAGATTACGTACACTGGGCATCAAAGATCGCCACCAGTGCAAATAAACACGCCGACAAAATAGTATACAAAACCGACAACACTTCAATAGAGTTCAAGAAAGGTTAGCCCTGCTGGGAAGCTGCAGCGCAAGCAGCTGAGCAAGATGATGAGACCGCGCTTGTTCAACACTTATATCTTCCTCACTCTGAAAGATAAACAAGAAGACAGATGACAGGTTTTGCACATAAAAGTATCAGTGCTGACAATTCATCACATTTCTTACTGACGAATAAAGTGACATAGTTTAAAATTGCATTAACACAATATGTTATTGTTCAGGTCAAGACATGGCAGGAAATGACATTGTGAAGGAGTTGGCAGCTTCATGACACCACTGGATTATAGATCAAGAACTCTTAAGTATCAATGGTTAGTGTGCTGTCAATTTGTACCATTTCAGATTGGCAAATAAAGAGACGGTTTAAATAATAGTAGAATGATATGACATTGTTCATAGTTAAGACATTGCAGAATATGACATTGTGCTGTAGTGAGTAGGTTCACCACACCACTAGATTATGGATGAAGAACAGAAGCATACATGCAGTGCAAAAGAAGATCACTTGCTCTGTATAGTTTAATTTACATGGTATGAAGAAGGAACTTGGTTGTACAACTGAAAACTTAAATTGAGAAAGGACAAACTTTTGTTTATGAACTACATAATAAACTTTAAACAAGCAATTTGATGCAAACACCAAAAATAAACAGCTGTTGCAGTCATGCCTAACCAAATATATACAACAAAGTTTGAAGGCTTGAGATGGACAAACTTACATTATTGGTGAAGACACACTCTATAAAGGCCTTGTCCATGCTGATGGGGGGCAATTCAAGAAGTTTACCACAAAATCTTCTTCAAAAGCATTGCCTTTATTCTACATTTTGTTAAGAGTAAATATAGACGTGATAATATATGAAAAAATGGAGAATATTTAAGATAAGATGAAGAGTGACACTACATAACCAAGTACCTATAAATGTAAGTGCAGCGATACAGGCAAAAGGTACATCCAAGAGCAATGCGGAGCTAAACTTCTTCAGTACCAACCTTATGGTAAGAGTAAATATAGATCTGATGTGTAGAAAATGGAGGGCAAAGGAAAATAAGCTGCAGAGTGATGGTACATGAACAACTACCTGTCATTATAAGTACACTGATAAAGGACAGCATGTACTTATAAGAACAATGCAGAGCTAAAAAACATTGGCATTAGATATATTCTACACTAATGTAACCATTCATACATATCAGATAATTTGGAGCGAACAATTGATAAGAAAGCTATCATGCATACTGCTGTCACATAATGAACCAGGTATGTATGCAAGTATAGTGATACAGGACAACAGGTACTAACAAGAGCAAAGCAGCGGGCAGCATATTTGCGATATCCGGTCGTTCTTGTCAAACCGGAATTCTTCTTCGAGCAGATTTCCTGCAAAAAAGATCCATAAGGCACATGCGGAAAAGTAGAAGTTCAAATTGTCATGTGATTTCATAGACGGTACCTCATCCTCGGAACGAGACCAGTGCATAACAAGGTTTTTCCATTCAATGTCTTCTAAATTTAGCACAACGGCTTTCACATGAAATTCGTTTATAGACTTGCCATCAAAGTGTGATTTCCTCAAGTAACACTGATACTGCTGCAATGCTTCCTTGAAAGCACAAGCAAGCTTTGCTCGTCATTACTATCCAGATTAACCCTCGCCTAGTTACAAAAATGTAATGTAAACCATTGATGTGTTCAATCAGCAGAAAACGGGAAAATAACAACCATGAATAATAGCACTTACACATAAGTTGGACAGGAAGATGTGAAAATGGTGTTTGTCTTCACAATAATCTTCCCATGATGGGAATATATGCACGTAGTCTCTAACAACATTTAAAGCATTGTCTTTTAAACTAGGAATAAATGGAATGGGGTTCCAATCTGCAGGAATTGGCCGTCTCTGCAGTTGGGATAGGTCTTCGGCCGGTGGACTTGCTGTACTTTTTGCTGCAGTGGGATTTTTCTGTGGTCCAACTGGTGCTATGGCAAATGAAATCGGTATACCTTTTGTTGGAGTGCAGGTCCTGTGTGGTGGGGCTAGTGGTGTCGCCAGTGAAGTATGGGTACAGTCTGCTGGAGTCTGTCCTACATTTTGTGTCACTGGTTGTACAGCCAATATAAGTGGGGTGCTGTCTGATTTCTCCGGAACCACCACATTTTTCAAGGACTTTGCTGGTGCTCCTTCAGGTTCGGCAATCACCCCCTTACTTTTTGATGTATGATGCACAAGAACATCATTTGAGTGGAAAAACATGGTATGATGACAGATGGAATATGTATTGATAATGGATGGGCATGGCATCTCGACATATATGATGACTAAACTAAGCAGATGGTGGTGCAACAAAGTAGAAGAAATGCAAGACAACATATGCAAGATACCCGCAATCAATAAAACATTGCCAAATTGGAACAAGCACCTTGATGGGTGAATAGGACAGGCCATCTGCCTTTGACTCCTTGAGGTTAGAATAGTCATTAGGATCATATTCTGAACAAGAATCAACAGGTGGGGAGCATATGAGTTTCATTGCATCCAGAATGGCACTCAATGCCTTGGTGCCAATTTTGTAAGTCATTGCAGTGATTAGCTTCAAGAGTGGACTGCTGCTAGTGCGACACAAAGCAGCTACACAGATCATAGTGTAGATATAACGGGAAAACCTTAAGCATCAGAGTAAAATAAGTAAAGTGGAACTTGCTGGAATATATGTGCTAGTATTGCTGATACGGCTAGAAAGGCTTCGGATACCAGCTCTCTTCAGTTGAAGGTGCGGAACTGTTAATATCAGTGTAACTCTGAAACGCAACACAGATCCCCGCATTTCCTTGCTATTCTTATAGGATTCAAGTGGGCAGGCCACTACAAATCCTATTCCTATGTTTACGAGATCCTACGAATCAAAGAGGCTCAAAGTGTCCATCACAACCAACCGTATAGACCTCTACACTGCAAATGTCCCTGCTCATCTTTAGTACAAGGAACATACTGTACTACTATCATACTCCCTCCATTCCAAAATATAAGTCTTGGTAGAGATTTCCACTATGGATCACATATAGATGTATCCAGATACATTTTAGAGTGTAGATTCACTCATTTAGCTCCATATGTAGTCCATGGTGGAATCTATACAAAGACTTGTATTTAGGAATGGAGAGAGTACATATTAAAGAAGAACGGAAGAGGAACATGGTAAAGAAGAGAAAGAAGATTTTGGATAATAAAATGTTTGTTGCACAGTGCCCACACATGATGAACCAGAGAGCATTAAGAATGCAACTCCCATCCGTCTCTCGACCATTTCAGGCGGTTGGATGAAGATCCTACGTCTCCTAACCCTTCTTCTTCCTTGTCTATGATTCTTCCCATACAGAACACCACACGGGCAGACGGCCGGACCACCGGCCCCCACCGCCTGTGTTCCTCCGCGACCCCCACCCCCACCCCCGCCCCAACCCCCACCCGCGTCGAGTTTTCTTCGTTCGGCAAGACCCCACAACCACCCGAGCCCCTTCGATCGCACCGGCGAACTCCGGCGAGCACTGAAAATTTGACTGACCCAATTTTGAAATTTAGTCTACTGTGATTTAACTAGTGTGGAATACAAAAGGGGAAAACCATAAGCATTGGGAGTATAGTGTTGAGCGTGCCATGGCGGATCTGAAGGTGCAAACCGGACAAAGGCAACTTCGCAACCAAAACAAGAAATCAGAGTAAAGCAGTGGTGATCTATTTTCTTGCTGCGATAAATAAGTTGAGCAGATACGAAAGAGTACCGCCTCTAGTGCGGAGCCGTGTACGCATCTGCTGAGAATTTGACGGTGATGCGGTAGCGATGGCCGTCGGTGGTGTGGAAGCAGATATAGGAGGGTAGACGGTGGCGGCGGGGCGCGGTGGACGAGACGGTCATAGGAGCGGCGCCGACAAGGTGGACGAAGGCGGGGATGAAGCGAGAGGACGGGATGCAAGGATCTCAGTCTGAAGCTATGGATGAGAGAGGTCGATCTCTTGTACTGGACGGCGTCGTCGGGGTGTCAGCTCCGGCGTGGTGGAGGAGGACGGCGGTGGATGGGGTGGCGGACGGGGGCGGACGGAGGAGGGTGGGGTGGAGAGGGTGTTTTGGCGCCCACGGAGTACGAATGGGGAAAAGGGAGGTAGAGAGGAAGGGGGGAACCATGTATTCAGGGCGCGCTTGTCTCAAATGCAAGGAAATTTACAAACTTAGCCCTCGTTTCAAATTACTACTACATCACAACAACATTAGTCGGTTGGGGATAGGACGGTAATCTCGCATACACCGAATATTTGCCGAGGAGAGTTTGTTTTTGGCGCCCACCGTGTATGAATATGAATCGGGGAGGGAGTTGATTTCGGCCGAGGACACACTGTGTTTTGGTGCCCACCGTGTATGAATCCGGGTGAGAGGCGGTTATGTCACGTTTGGGTGAAATTGCAAACCTACCCCTGTCGAAACCTATAGAAATCCAGCAGATAGGCATTGCGTGGCAGGGATAGGCAGTAGTGATTTCCATCTCGCAGATTTTGGTTTCGGGCGGTTACTGCGACTTTCCCCGCTTCGTTCAAATTTTGCAGAGTGCACGTTTAGCGTGCCAACTCAATTCGAATCCTGTTTGTATTCTATTTTTTTCGGGCGAGATCCATTTTCAATTGGAATTACATTCTATATACATCATTTTTTATATATACTTTCAAAAGCACAATACCATTTATACATAAATATGGTTTACAAATGGCATGATCTGAGATTCATAAGGTTGTATCCATCAATTTGGATTTTCAAATATTCAAAACCACTTTATGTTGAAATCCAATGTATGCATTCCTCGCTAACTGTCTCCAATTAATGTGTGTTTCATGCGGGGTTTTTTACTTCTCAAACATGTATAATGTGTTTCACACACGCAACATATAGTGTAATCCCGTTTAGACATTAATTGCATATAAACCATGCATTGTTTGTAATTGAAGAATCTATGGATCACCAATATTGATAAACTATATAACGTTACACGTGTGCCCAAATTCAAATGAATATGCATGTTTGATACACCAATTCGCGTTATGATATTACCGATGTCGTGATCTCTAGTTTAAATATTTGAATCCCCTTTAATCCAGATATTCGTCTCATATAGCTATCACTCATGCTTATATAGGACTATCTCTCTGGACCTATACGCGTTCATCGTCTCTCAGGTATCCCTCGTGCTACCTGTATGTTGACAATGATCTTTTATTTTCGTAACACACTGATGGTACTCTCTCCCTCGACCTTCATCACTCTATCTCTCTCTAAGTATATCTCGCTCCCTGCTATGTGTCTCTAACTATGATTCTCCATGTGGAATCTCTTCCTGTCACACAAACACAAAACTATTCCCATGTGTGCCACTCGCACACCCCTCATACAGAGATGTCTTTCGCTCCTTAGATATGAGAACCTACGACTCTTCCTCTTCAATATCTCTTTCTCATACACAAACACAAACTCTGTCTCCAAGGGTCTCATATTTCTCCATTGTTCTCTTGTATGTCGCTCACACACACCCTCTCTCCCTAGAGATATCTTGCGTTCCCTCGTATGTCTCTCTAGCTATCACTCTCGTTGTGAAATATCTTTCTCTCTCGCAGACACAAAACTCCGTCTCTCTGGATCTCATTTCTCTCTGATATCTGTTTGTATGTGACTCACATGCACCCTCTCTCTATCTCTCTCACGCCCACACACATAACCCAGCCTTCCGATCCACTCGACTCCTATCTCTAACGCACACTAGCTAGCATCTTTATCTTTCTATTTATCTGTTTCTCCATCAACCTTCTTTCTCGCCCTCACTCTTGATTCCTATCACGCACACTACATATGTTTCTATCTACATGCAGTCAAGTGCCCTCTCACACACATATATAACTTCACCCTTTGAACCACCCAATGGTCATCTCCAACACCCAAACTAGCGGATGTCCCTCTAGCTAGCATCTCCATCTCTGTATCTATCTGTAGTTTCTCCGTCAACATTTCTTTCTCGCACGGAGTCTTGCTTCCTATCATCCACACTATATATGTCTCTCCATACATATGCATTTACAGGTTGGTCTCTTTTGCACAATCGTTGCGCCTCACTCCCTCTGCTCGCCATAGATGCATGCTCCAGCCCACGCCACTATCTCTTAAAGACAAAAACACATGCTCAATTGTCGGGCCTTCTTCCCTGCATTCTCACATGCATGCATATTTTCATACTGATCCGTCTCTCCCATGTCATTGATCTTATGACTTATCTCTTCTTTCTTTTATCTCGACCATGCGCGCGCGCACACACACACATCCCACGTATACATGTATACCGCTCACACATGCACGTTCAAGGTATCTATGTTTCCATATGTAGTTAATTACCCTCAACCCTAATGCCACATTGAATCATTCTCCTCTTTTGTGCACATAACTTCCGCCTGGATGGGCAAAACACACACTCACACTTAACAATCTCCTTCTAGCTACCCCCGCTTCTCACTCTTCCCCTATATCCCTGAAACCAATAAGACCATCCCTTTGTTTAATTCCCGCCTACATGCACCATCGATATATAGTAGTCTTCCTCGGTGTCTCTCGAACAAACACGTTCTCTCGATGTCGACTCCTCTCACGCGCACACACCTTGTCTTCCCTCTCTACGGGCATTTTCTCTCTCGCACCCCATCGTTGGTGGCCTCTGCCATACACATCACCTCTCTATGATGAAGCCATGCACACTTAAATTACATCCGCCACAGAGGACCCCACGACACACATGCACACACACACACACACACACGCACCCCCCCACACACACACCAATACTCCATCTCTCTCTCTCTCACACACACACACACACAAACACACACACACATGCACGCACGCATGCACGCACCCCCCACACACTAAGACTCCATCTCTCTCTCTCTCACACACAAACTAAGACTCCATCTCTCTCTCTCACACACACACACAAACTAAGACTCCATCTCTCTCTCTCCTCACACACACACACACTACACTAAGACTCCATCTCACACACACATGCTCTAGGCAGAGCATTTGTTCCTACCACCCTTCATCCAACCTTACCCGTATGATAAACAATCTTTATTTACTTGCATAACATGGACAAATTCCACTTTACTTTAGTAGTCAGCAAACTTATCATATGTACCCTTATAAAAAAACGAGTTGGCGGTGATGGTGTGCCTGCCATCTTGTAATACAGACCATATGATCTATATCTGAGGATAGAAAACAAACTATGATAATTTTACAAAAGATACCCGCACCTCTCTCCACATCATTATCTCCCGCAAACTCATTGCTCAACAACTAAAAAAGGAATAAGTCTCTAGAACAATCTAGCATGCATGGTGGCCGCTGCCGCCGGTTGGCGCCGTCCATCCCCATGCCTCCGCCCATTCCGGTCACCAGTCACCACCACGCTCCACTCCTCCTCGCCTTATCTCTCATCTTTCATTTTTTCGATGACATTCACGAGATACCAGTTTTCTGATAAAATTCTCAAGATATCATTAGTTTTTACACATGGGATTACTCCTGGATGGGTTAATCACAACAGGTGTTTTGTAAAAAATGCATATTGATGTTCCCTGCAATGCACGAGAATCTTGCTTGTAATTATATAACACAAATCACGAATAGTAAGTGACATTTTTTTGACACAACCATGTTAACATGGCCACGTAAATCACTAGCTAAAGTAAATACCATTATACTTATATCCCGATGCAAAAGTTTGAGTACATGTCTGAAGAGTAGAGTCGCACACACGCACTCTGTCTCTCATAATTTCTCTCTCACACACACACACCAGTTACGTGACACCAACTTAAGCAGACACGTATGTTACAATTTGTGCACCCGCGGGTACACGTGATGCTGCGCATTTATTTAAGCTGGAAGGCGAACCCAAACAGTAGCTGCATTCATTCCCCTCCCGCCGCCTCTTCTCTGGTCGCCGTCGCCCGGTAGCCATGGGCCGGCCAAAGGTAACAACATACGCCATACTCCCGCCGGAGCAGTTCTTTAATGGAAATTTTAGTGGTCATGCATGCATCTTTTTGTGCTAGCACTCCTATATAAGGGTTGACAGGTCGCTTCCCGCGGATGTGCGCGGGCGGTGGAAGAGGAAGGAGAAGGGAAGCGGGCTGTGGAGTAACGTTTTTTACCACAATTTTGTTAGGAAACTGAGTGCAATAATTGTGTAGTTTTGCAAACTACTAGTACTACACCTGAAACGGTTCAAAACCTATACTCCCTTGCCAGCGCGCGCTTCCTGTGTGAAACGGTCAGCGTCGCCCTAGAGCGTCAGTGCCGCATTAATGCCCGGCCAGAGCGGAGGCGACCTCTCACTTGCACTGGCTTTAAGTGGCATGACGACCGAGAGAGCGCCGCTTCCCGGTGCACGCGACTGCTCCGCGTCGAGACTAGCCATAGGCCCTGTTTGGATCCATGGGTTAGAGTTAGTTTGAGCTAGTTGGGGCTCAAATAGCCCTAAAGTATCCAAGCATGAGGGTTTAAATTGGAGCAAGTTGCACCGAACCCACCAAAAAAAACTATCCCACCCAAGAGGTGCTAACTGGAGATAGTTCTCATTGGGACCACTGAAAAATCACTTTTCTCTCTCCATGAAGTGCATTTATTGTCAATCTAACCCTGTCACCCAAACACCTCTTTGGCTACAGTTAGTTCAGTGTTATTCATGAGTTAGTCTAACCTCTAGCTAAGTTAGAGTATCAAACAGGAGCAGTATAGGACATGCAAGTTGCTCAAAGCATACAGGCAAATTCGTACGTGAAAGGATTTTTTTCTTTTTGAAAACGGAACGTGAAAGGAATTTTTTGAGAATGCTCTTGGAATGTCGCTAACATGTGATAGTTAACCAACCTCAATAGACGGCAGAAATGCCAGCCCGCCACACTTTGATAGAGACGGGGAGGGAGAAGCGATACAGGCTGTTGGATTACTAGAGATAGGTGTCGCATGGAAGCCAAGAAATATGGTGATAGCGTGGGTTAGCCATGTACTAGTATGATGTAACTACACTAGGCTGCCGTGTTTTGTACTCTTCCAGTCCACTGTGGAGATGATTGGTTAATTTTATATCGCTGAATAATATTAAATATTATGAGTGCAGACACTCCACCACGAGGTTCCTTGCTCCTTCTCGGTCGTCCGGAATCTATGTTCTTCCACTCTATTTTTTTACATGAGCTTTGTTCATCCTTTTGCCAACACGCGAGACACCTAGCATCAAGGTGCATGTGTTATGTAAGGATCGTTCCATCTATATGAAGAGCAGGTGGGACTGGAACTATGAGACGGACATGTACCCAGGAGTGGACGTACGAACCTGAGTAATGTAGCGCAGTAAGTGAAGTAGAAAGGCAGAAATGGTATGAACATGCGTGGCATATAGGGTGTGTTTGGTTTCGTTCTCGTCTCAGCATAGTTGCTCCCTCTTCATGCATGCTCAACTCAACACCCCTCTTCATGGATGCTCTCTTCATGCATGATTCTAGTGTATTTGTGCTAAACTAGTGTGGACTCATGCACCCTCCATACACTCTACCAAACACAGAAAAGTAGGTCGAGAAGGGAACTCTTGGGTGACATTTGTCTCTTACTACGTACTACCACTAAATGTTGTACGTGCAATGCATGGTGATGTTATGGAGTACATGCCTAAGTACTCTACTACTACTATATTAGTTGGAGGCATGCTTCCTCTTGAGCACTGCGTTGGATTTCCCCGAAGAGGAGAGGATGATTCAGCAAAGTAGCGTAAGTATTTCCCTCAGTTTTTGAGAACCAAGGTATCAATCCAGTAGGAGGCTACGCGCGAGTCCCTCGTACCTACACAAAAACAATAGCTCAACGAAACCAACGCGCTTAGGGGTTGTCAATCCCTTCACGGTCACTTATGAAAGTGAGATCTGATAGAGATGATAAATAATATTTTTGGTATTTTTGGTATAGATATGCGAAGTAAAGAATAAAAGCAAAGTAAAAGCAAAGCAATAATAAAGTGATGGGGACTAATATGATGAGAAAGAGACCCGGGGGCCATAGGTTTCACTAGTGGCTTCTCTCAAGAGCATAAGTATTCTACGGTGGGTGAACAAATTACTGTTGAGCAATTGACAGAATTGAGCATAGTTATGGGAATATCTAGGTATGAGCATGTATATAGGCATCACGTTCGAGACAAGTAGACCGACTCCTGCCTGCATCTACTACTATTACTCCACTCATCGACCGCTATCCAGCATGCATCTAGAGTATTAAGTTAAAAATAGAGTAACGCCTTAAGCAAGATGACATGATGTAGAGGGATAGTTTCATGCAATATGATAAAACCCCCATCTTGTTATCCTCGATGGCAACAATACAATACGTGCCTTGCTGCCCCTTCTGTCACTAGGAAAGGACACCGCAAGATCGAACCCAAAGCTAAGCACTTCTCCCATGGCAAGAACAACCAATCTAGTAGGCCAAACCAAACTGATAATTCGAAGAGACTTGCAAAGATGACCAATCATACACAAAAGAATTCAGAGAAGATTCAAATATTATTCATAGATAAACTGGACCATAAACCCACAATTCATCGGTCTCAACAAACACACCGCAAAAAGAAGATTACATCGACTGGATCTCCAGGAGAGAGGGGGAGAACATTGTATTGAGATCCAAAAAGAGAGAAGAAGCCATCTAGCTACTAACTATGGACCCGTAGGTCTGAAGTAAACTACTCACACTTCATCGAAGGGGCTTGGATGATGATGTAGAAGCCCTCCATGATCGATGCCCCCTCCGGCGGAGCTCCGGAACAGGCCCCAAGATGGGATCTCATGGATACAGAAAGTTGCGGCGCTGGAATTACGTTTTTGGCTCCGTCCCCGATCGTTTGGGGGTATGTAGGTATATATAGGAGAAAGAAGTACGTCAGTGGAGCTTTGAGGGGCCCACGAGGCAGGGGGCGCGCCCTAGGGGGGGCGCCCTCCACCCTCGTGTCCACCTTGTGGCTTTCTTGACGGAGGGTCCAAGTCTCCTGGATCTTATCTGATGAGAAAATCACGTTTCCGAAGGTTTCATTCCGTTTGGACTCCGTTTGATATTCTGTTTCTCCGAAACACTGGAGTAGGCAAAAAACAGCAATTCTGGGCTGGGCCTCCGGTTAATAGGTTAGTCCCAAACATAATATAAAAGTGGAAAATAAAGCCCAATATAGTCCAAAACAGTAGATGATATATCATGGAGCAATCAAAAATTATAGATACGTTGGAGACGTATCAAGGCACATATTAACTTTTATATTTGTTTACGTGTATGCCCCGAGACCTTCCAACTAGACATGTCTTTCTCTCCAGGTCGCACTTTGTATCTATCATACCACTAAGTACTACTACGTGTGGTCTCTGACCCAGAAGTGGAAGAAGTGGGGACACTCTACCACGCTGTTTTTTTTACGCTGGGCTCTACCACGTTGTTCATGTCCCACTCCTTTCGCTGACGTGTGGGACATCCAGCACGTGCCGTGTTTGGCACCCTTCGTCGTAAGAGTTGAAACGCTAGCATTCATCAGAAATAAAAAATAATTATAAATCGGCAGTGATACTATTTTTTTTGCGAACCAATCAGCAGTGATACTATACCACGCGGTTTCCTTGCTCCTCGATATCGAAAAGAATACTTCCGTTCGCCAATATGTGGGACATCGACCATCCTGGTCCACTTGCCATGCACGCAGAACTCCAAGGGAGAGTCACACAGGTCGTCTCGCCGCAGTAACAATGACTAATGAGCCGTCAAATCACATGCCCACTTCCCACTTTGAAGTTGCTCGGACGAAGAAAACTACTATACCAGCAGTACTGCTAGCTATAGTAGTTACTCCAACAGAGGGCTCCTTTCGTTCATAGGATAGGAATATGAAAATCATAGGAAGTGAGATGACATGCATCTCAATTCCTATAGAGAAAGAGATGCCATTTTATGCTTAGGATAGGAATTTTTCCATTTAGTCTAGGTTATGTACTAGTAATTTTCTCTAAAAACTATAGTAGTAACTAGTAGTATTGGTACATGCTCGTACTCAGACACAGACACACACACTAACTACTAGTACTACTACTTCTCACATGCTGGCCAGACGCCGTCGTTCTCCTTCCCGGCTGTGTCGATGACACCCTACCATGCATGGATCTCCGCCAACCTCTCCGCAGCAGCGCGTGCGTCCATTTCTTTCTTGTGGCGGTAGGCCTCTCTTTTCTTGAGTGCTTTCTGACTTTTTCGCTCCCTCTGGGCGGCTTTGGAAGCCTCTTGCTGTACCGCCCATTCGGCCTTGGCATCTTCAAATTCCTCCCACATAGTTGTGAGGTTGCGAGCGGCGATGAACTCGGCACGGCGGGATGCCATCGCTTCCCTACCATTTTGTGTGCGGATGTGGGCAGCGAGGAACTCGGCGCGGTGGGATGCCATCGCTGCCTTACTGGTTAGTGTGCGGTGCGGTGGCATGAACGACGCTTGGTGAGAGCTCTGGGGTGGAGTGGCCGGACAACCGTATAGTGCATTGGTTTGTCAAGAGCTCAAGGGTAGAATACGAAGCAAATTTGGATTCCCCTACAATCCTGGTCATTTATTACCAAGTAAAATGCATTGGTGGTCATCGAACTTGTCTTGATAGCTCACTTTGATCATTGTATACGAGATATGGTGATTATACGGTCACTGGCTCAATGTATAGCTCCGTATTTGTCTGGTTGACCAGTCAAACAGTCCGCATGCGCCTCATCAGCTCGTGTTCTTTATCTATCTACGTGGGTCTACCTGTCAATGGAGAAAGAAATACTGTAAAACCAAAATTATGCGTATGTGGGGAATCAAACCACGGACTTGTCGTTGCAACGCACCCTCGTCAGCCAAATGAAAATGAAATACTTCGCGCTAGACACTAATGCATGCACGTCGCCCTCTAAATCAAAGTCCTGCTCATGGCGCAACGCAAACGGCGAGCCCATCACCTGCGTGCCCCGGCGGTGCCTGACATTACTGTTTAGACGTTTGATGGAGGCCTACGCGAAGGCCGAGCATGTATTCACCTGGCTCAACACCAACAGTCATACTCGGACCGCCTTGCTCAAGTATATCGTCCATCACAACGACAATCTATAAAACAGCCTAAGCTAGAGACGGTACTATGGTAGTATGGTATGGAGTATGTACTATCGTGAGCGACCGATCTTAGTGCCACTTCACACCGAAACCCCTTCCATCGCTAGCGCGCGCTTCCCGCCTAAAACGGTCACCGTCTCTCCAGAATGTCAATGCCGCATTCACCGGACTTAACTGTAGGTGCAATTGGTCTGTCACTGACATGCGGGCCAGATGCCCGTTTGGCCCACATGTTAGTAACCCAAACGCATCTGCAGTTAAGTCACTGAAACAGCGATCGCATTCACTCCCGACGAACCTACTCCGGCGCCAGTTGTCCATCCGTCTTCCGCAACTCATTTCCATTCGCCCGCTATATTAACTTGAGCCCCAGCACCCAGCCATAGCCAAAGACCCATACTTATTCTCCTTTAGTCCCTTCCGTCTGTCGGTGCCACTTCAACCATGGCCTCCTGGCGCTCTCTTTGACGTACTGTCGCAGGAGCAGACGAGGGACGTCGGCGGCTCCGCTCCGGGCGCGCTCCAAAGCTCTCTTCGACATACTGTCGCAGGAGCAAACAAAGGAGATCGCCGGTACCCGCCCGGTCGCCCTCCGCCGCCACGACCACGAAGCCGGCAGCGAGGAAGAGTAGTACACGGTAGGTCGCCGCCGCTTTGGTCCCGGGAAGGCCACCGCTACTCCACTCAGTTGATGCCAAGCTTGGTGGGGTAAACGTCGGCGACCGATTAGCCGCTTGACGGCGACGTGGAGGCGGAAATCTTCACAACCTTGTGCTCCAGAGTAGGAGGTTATCGAGGCGGATGAGGAGGAGGCAAAGGTAATGGCCGGCTTTCTCGGGTTCATGGCCGGACATGGTTGTCGGGCGCCGACGATCGTTTAGACTAGGTTTACAGTAGGTTTTAGTACGGTTTGTGCGAAATATGTAATGAATTTCGTCCAGTTTGTAGGAGAAGTTTTCAAAATGTAATGAATTTCATCCGATTAATTTGAAATTTGCTTTGTTTGCACGAATTTTGTCCGGTTAGTTCATATAGTTGTCGAAAGGTATGCAGGCAGCATCGGATGGCATCCATCAGTGTCCTCGGACAGATGCCGGTGTAAATTTGTGAGCCAGCACTGGAGATGCCCTACCTATCATGCTATAATCGCTAACACTCCTCCATTATTTGGTAGGGAACAGTTATCCCTTGATCAAAATCAGATCTGCGGTGTTCGCACTCCTCCCGCATAAGAGTGTAAACTCTTGCTTACATAAAAATGGAGCAAATGGACGGCACTGTAGCACGTCATATCACTCGAACTAGCCCGCCTAACGAGCGGGAAAGCACCGCCCTCGTCATTTTGTTCTGGATTTCTATTGATCGATCCCGCGAAAATGTTACGCTTCACAAGTTCTAAAGGAAAAGGCGGCACACTTATGACTCGTACACATCGCAACCCCGATAGTCCGGCTCGCACGCCGCTCACTAGAGGGGACACGCGTTGTCTTGCAATTTCACTGACATGTGGGACCGTAATTGAATAAACTGTCGATACCCGAAATCTAATCGCTCGGCGGGTGTCGGCTGAGAAGAGAGAAACGGGGGATGGAGAAGAGATCGCCCCCCCGTTGCGCACAGACTCCAAGAAATATATGGTGATAATGTGAGGTGGGCCATGCTGGAGTCCGGACCGCTTCCGGAGCCCGCTCTCACCGCCCTGGCCCCTCAAGATGCTAGCTGCCCGCCGCATGCATGCATAGCATGTCGTACTCCTTATGTGGAGGAGAGAGAGGCATTGACAAAGTCAAGGAGTGGGCTCTGCAAGAGCCCATCTCTACACGTGCTCCTAGGTATAAAAAAATAATTCTAAAAAGGCATAAAAGCAATTGTGTCTTAAAAAAGAAAGGTAAAAAATATTTGAGAGGAAATAGATAGAGAGAAAGTGAGAAAAAGGTGTAACCTGGGCATTACATGAGGAAGGAGGGAGTGGTGCACATGCCAAGTTCACTGGGTTGCTGTGTTTCACACTCCTCCGTCGTAACAGTGGAGACAATAGCTTTCATCAAAAATAAACAATGAATACTCGTTGCTCGTCCTCTATATCGGAAAGAATACTTTCATTCGCCGACATGTGGGACGTCGACCATCCTGGTCCACCTGCCATGCAGAAAATTATCCTGGTCTACCCCGGTCATATCGCAGGCCCAACCTTTTCCACTGTAAGTTGTTCGGACGAAGGAACCATCATGACTTCATTGAATTACGCTTCTTCAAGAAAACTTACTGTACCCGCAATACTGCTACCACACGCGAAGACTGGACGGCACTGTACCACGTCATATCACTGAAACCCACTAGGCCAAACTAGCCCGCCTAGGTCATCTATTTTGGAACGGAGGGAGTATGTCTCTGCACTGCTATGATTTTGTGTTGCGCGTTCTCTGTACTTTTGCTACGATTTTCCTACCCTATGAACCAAATGAGGCCTGAATGTATGTCGACTATTGTCTGATCGATCGCTAAGCCTACAATTTTAGGAGCTAGGGCTATTGGTCGGTCGATGAGGGATAAGTATAAGCGTACCACGAGCTCATCAGCCCCAACGTTTCTCTTTGGTGAGTGTTTTGCAAGTACTATAGCTCGCACAGTAGGTAGCCTAATAACACCAAGAATCATCAAACAAGCCATGCTGATATGATAAACAGTTCAAACTTACATCTAAGCATGCCATATATTACATTAAAAGCTGGTGAGGATATATCTGTTTCCATAACTCGAAGAGGGTTCACATGATTCATCGCATGATTCACTATCAAACAAAAGTAGGAAGATCCTCCCACACAAGACAAAGCACTATGGTTTGATAACACGCATTGTTCTGGTAATTAAACATAGGGCAATGCAAACTACCCTGAAGGATTAGCGCGACCAACTATTTCTTGTCATCGATCTCTCGGGCAATGACCACAGCACGGACAGCGGCATGGGAATCAATTTCTAGGGCGATGTTCACAGGACTGACTGCGACATCGGAATCGATCCTTGGGGGGATGTCCACAGGATGGACAGCGGCATAGGAATCGATCTCCGGGGCGATGCCAACAGGACGGGCCACGTCATCAGAATCATCAAGGACGTCCACCGGCACCTCCACAACCCTAACATATTAGGAAGCACATTGCAAATAATCAAAAACCACAACTATGGTAATAAGCCATTATTTTTTTTACCTTGTGCAGCTCACCGGGGGATCTCATCCCTCCGGGGGCCATCTCCTCGTCCTCGATGGGGGCCATCACTTTGCCAGGCGAATACTGCTTCTCAATGGCGACTATCTCCTCAAACTCGGCCTCGAGCCTCACATAGGTGGCAATTAGAGTTCCTGGGGTAGGCACGGTGGGGCCCTTGATGTTCTTCCAACTTTCTTTGAGGAGTTCGTCCGCCAACATCCTCAACTCTTTGGCTAGTGCTTGTTTCTTGGAGTTCTTCGTCTCCATGGGTTGGCCCGCCAACATGGTCAACTCGTTGGTCGGTGCTCGCTTCCTGGAGATCGCTGTCTCCAGTGGGTTGTCCGCCGGCAGCTCTTTGCCTAGTGCTCCAAGATCCACTAGTGAACTGACAAACAAAAAGCAATCGAAAGGAAACCACAATCGCAATGAAAATGGGAAAAGAATAGGATGTGAGAATCGGTCGGTGCTTCGCAAAAAATAGATTCTTGGAATGAAAATATAGCAGCATAACTGATTCGCCCACCTTTCCTTCGTCGGTACAGAAGAAAATTGGCAGAAGTGAGTAGCCTGGAGTGAGGTTTTCTTCAAGAAAGGGAAGAAAGGGCTTGAACGAGCATTCCAGTGAAATGATGGTTGCTTCGTCCAGTCCAACTTGGAGGCCACCTTACCACTACTGGTAAAGCTGTGGGTTTTGTGATATGACGGGTCATGATGGCCACACCGGGGTGATAGGTGAGTCTCCACTGTAGCACCTCGCTATGATTTGGTGGATGACACGCGGGCCCGGATGCTTTGAAATGTCTCGCATGTGCACCGCGACCAAGGTGGAGAGGAAAACGAGAGAACTACGCAATTAATGCATGAGTTTAATTAGGGTAGTTTTGTAAAGTACGAGATACATTACTCCAATCGCAAAATGCCTTGGTTCATGAGATACATTACTGCACACGGTGTAGTCTAGTCACTTGTTGAAATCAATCTCTAAAAAGGCAAATACTCCTTTCTGGTTTACAGGGCTATACTACTCCCTCCGTCTATGTGTGTAAGTCATCTTACAAAAACCAAATAGTCCCAAAACACTTAGGCACGGTGCATTAACTTCTACCTTGTTTCTTGTTTCTTGTTTCTTGACATATCAACCAATAAGAGATGAGAGGTGTGCATGCTTTTAATGACTTGCAATGGCTAGTTCATTGCATGCAATGCTATTAATTAGCAAATAAACATTGGTGACCCCAAGAGGAAACGGTGCTAAGCGCGTGGACCTATGTAGAATGAGTATCAACCAATGGATAATGGAGTTTAATTGTTAAACAATAGCAATTTTGTCTCATGCAAAAACCTGACTAGTACTCCAAGGAACCGCACCACTCGAGCATTCGCAACTGCCATGTTCGGGTTGCGCTTGGCTCTTCGCCTCTTCGAGAAGACGAACAATGATGTTACTCCTACTTCTACAGTATTGAATCCACTGCTGCATGTCCGTCCACCTCATACGGGATGGATAGCGTATAGAGAAAGCTTCTACTTACTGCTCTTGCCTTTGCGTCTATGACAGGTGGGCCCAACAGGTGGTTGGCCCTCCTGTCATGCAGCCAAAGGCAGGTGCAGTTAAGGCACCGGAGCTCAGTCTGCGAGGGAGAGGGCGTTGTAGTAATCAAATTTCTCGGTCTTGTACGAGTTGCGCGACACATCAAAGCACTGCACTCAATATAAGTCTTTTTACACATTTCAAATGGGCTACTTCATATGTACGAGTAGACATATTCTGCTTCATATGTTGTCACTTGTTGCGATCTCTAAAAAGACTTATATTTGGAAACAGAGGGAGTAGAACGCATGCATGCATGCCGTGACTTTCGTTTTGATACTTGCATGTGTTGATTTGATGCACCTTGCCAAATTTTGACTATAAATTTAACTAACCAAATTTTCATGCATGTCACAAAAAATTACGAGGCTGTTTGACTTGTGACTATGTTTGTCTTATGTTGCCACATTATTTTTCCCACACTTGCCACACTTGCCTAACCTGAGTTGCTACAATTGTTACACACACTTTAGCTTGCCTAAGGGAATCTTGCCACAATTTTTGTGTCTATGACATGTGGGGTTCACTGCTAATAAAAAAAATTCTTGTCTTAGGTGTGGCTAATAAAAAAGACTTATATTTAGGAAAGGAGGGAGTATAAAATATAAATAATAATGCATGTTGGGGCAACCCGCATTTTCGCTAATTTTAGCCATGGGCTTGTTCACAATTTTTACGAGGGGGTGGTTGTTCATTTAATGGAGGGACTTGTAGTACAAGACTTGAACGATACAAAGTGTGACCTGGCACACCGTAACACCACTTGGAACAAGCGGGTAGCTATCTCAAAAAACAATCAACAACTAAAAAAACCGCGACCTGGCATGTAGTAGTACACAATTTTAAACGATTGTCTTGATGGAGTGAAAAAGGAAAACTACCCCACTACATATATATAGGCTGGAGCCTCCGCACTTGCTTGCTAGGGTTGCTCTATTCACACAATCTCCTCCTCTCCAGATCTAAACAAGATAGGGGTAGTAAAACTGTCTTTCTCCCTTCAAAAAACACTGGCTTTCTATACTCACCGCTGGTTACAGATCCGGACGTATCCCCCTCCGCCGGTGAAGGGGAGGAGGGGCAGCATTTAGGCCATCGTCGACAGCGAGGGAGGAGACCCACTGCCGGTCGCACCGTTATCTCTGGCCGAGCGTCGGCGCGGGAGGTCCTCCGGTCCCTTCGTCATTGCCTGTGGGCGGATCCGGCCTCCCGTCGCCCACCTATCCACATCCCGACGTCCTTCAGGTATATCTTCGTTCGAAACCTCCTTAGCTCTACTTCCCCAGATCGCTACGTCACTGCATGTGCATCATTTTCTACCTCTCAGCCCCTCTCGATCGGGTGGTCGAACATCACATATTTTTTCTTCTATTGTTAGAGGTAAAGGTACTTCATGGAGTCAAATCTTGTACTCCCTCCATCCGAAAATACTTGTCATTGCAATGGATGTATCTGGATGTATTTTAGTTCTAGACACATCCATTTTGATGACAAGTAATTCCGGACGGAGGGAGTACTTGGTTAAAACAAGAAATAAAGTGGGGTGGGGGACTTTAGTATGTACATCGGACTTGGTAAAAACAGGAAGGAAAGGGGGTGAATGTAGTACAGACTAGTCATCCAACCGGCCTCTTGGTCGAAAAGGGAAATATAGGGGTAACACTGTACACAGTGGTATGACCAGGACTAGATTTGCTATCCACACATAGGAGTAGGTGGCTAGTGTGAACAAAAATGGCACCAACCCAGATATGTTTCTTGGATGTTTGTTTCTCGGGGCAACAAACTATGAATCACCACTTTATGCCCCTGTTAATGTACATGGTGCTGGACTACTGGTGCACCCACTGTCCCATGCCCTTATACCAAATATTTAGGCTTCGTTCGGAATAAAGGGGCAGAAAACATAGGTCTTGATTAAAATATAGGAATAGGAAAGGAATGTAGGTATAAAACTATGGAACATCGAACCGGAGGAAACACTCAAGAGAATGTGTTCGGATTGACTACGAAATGTAGAAATTTTTCTTAGAGTAGCATGCTTGGTAGTATGAGATGCTATTTGTTTATTCAGCTGCACAGTGACTACTCTAGTCCTCACCTCACGTACCACACATAGGTTGATTTTTTCTATTCCGGCAACACAGCACAACAACCTGTCAAACGCATGGCAGCGAGCGCCTGCCTCGGGCTTCCGCCCAAAAAATGAGCAGCGCGTGGATGTTTCTAATCCTATGGAATCGGTACTACTAGAGCAGCTTTCCTATGAAACACTATTCACCTTTCCCATGTTACAAATGGTTGGAAGGGAAAGAATACCGTAGGAATTGTGTTCCTACGAAAATCCTGCACCAAACCTGTGAACCGAACACAACCTTAGCTGTTCTTAATCTAATGTCCCTGGTAAAAATGAAGCCATGCCACTGTTATAAGCCATGAAAAGTTTAGCCAAATGTTTTTGCCTGTAATTGTTTGAGACTCTGACTATTTCCTCTGTGCCTTTTTGTGCAAACAGGGATATCCAATTCACCTGGTTGCTATTGTGACCTTTTGGTGCACTGCACAAAACTCTTTTTAAAAGAAGTGACTTTTGTGTTGTTTAACTAGAATGTCAGAATGGAACAGTTGGTTCATTTTGGTGGAACTGCACAAAGGGAGATCTGTGTTCCAATCCTCATCATCCATATTTGCGCCATAACCTTCCTTTAGGTAAGAATGATATTTAATGCATGTGTTCATCTCTATTTTCAGACTGCCATGAGAAAATAATGTTGTTTTTTACTAGTACACTTGTACTCCCTCACGGGCAAAACCAATTCTGAATTACAAGGCTAATCATGTACTTGGTTTCAACAACTATCGAGGAGAAAGAGAAACAGAGCATGAAGAGGAAGAAGAAGAAGAATAAACAGTGCCAAGGCGATCTTGCTGAAGCCAGAGGCCTCAGTCGAGGCCATTCAAGGGCTCCATCAACGACGGCCTTACATGTGAGACGGTCCTCCAGGGAGCCCTTCCACTTCTGCTGTCTCACTTAATTAATTAGGAGTACTTAAGTACCACTAATTTATTACTGCCTAATTTTCCTGTTGGAGTTAAACAAATCTTTAGTAGGACCCTATGCTGAACCATGTACGTGTGTATGTTTGTCTATAGAGGTGAATCATGTGCTAGAGCAGGGAGGGAATATTATTAGTGTCATGACATAATAGTGCTATTGTTTTGCATGTCAATTTATTGCCATTGGTTCAATGAGGCAATGTTTTGCGTATTGTCCATCATGAATTTGATGCTACTGTTTGAGTAATATGCTAATGTCTTTCTATCCTTTCTCACAAAGCTAATGAAGGTTTCACCTTGTTCCTACTTGTGCAAACATGGATCATGTTGTGCCAATCATACATTTTATTGGCACTACACAAGACAATACAATAAGCTGTATCCCAGCCAGTGCTTTAACTCTGCTGGAAGTTCTTGATAATCTTTTGATATAATCTGAGCACTGGTAAACAAGAGTGATTTCAACCATACATTTGAAGTGCACAAAAATATATACTATTGTGTGATTCCAGTGAGTGCTTTAGCATCTCTTATGGGACTACATGAATAAGCTTTTTTTCTCAGGTTGGTACGGTCCTAAGGCCTTCATACATATTAGTTTGCTGTCATCTCTATTTGTATCGTGCTACTATCATGAGAAACTCCTTTATCTTTGCACGTTGAAGTTTTGAAACCTATGATAAATGGCAATGCTTTGAGTGCTGACTTGAGCTAATTGGCACTGATTAAATAAACTAATACCTCTCTTTAAGCAAGAATACTATGTTGCTAACTTTACCCATTAAGATAATGAGGGTGCTTCTATTTGTTAGTGTATGTTTCATCAACTAGTCTCACTATTACAGTAATCTCACTCTCTCAATATATGTGCCAACATGGATGCTCGATTTTGGTGGAACTGCACAAAATTTTTGGGTGCTTCATTGCCTCGGCAGCTTCGGTCCTTTCCTATCAGTCGCTAATCTCCGCTTGCTTTCTTCCTTTGCTATCAGTCGCTTGGCTTATCTCATCTTCCAGTCAAAAGAAATAGTAATTGATATGCTACCTCACATAGGTTGGTACTGGTCTTTATCCTGATTATTGTGCCTCACATAGGTTGGTAATTTGGTATTGTGCTACTGTTTGCCGATTTCATAAAGGAGTAATTTGGAGCCTGAACTCGCAGGCAAATCATTACATCGGGTGATTTCAGTAGAACTGCACAAAATGATCAGATGGACATGTACTTATGCTGCTGCTATGTACTCCAAAGTTCACTCAGACAAGCATCGATGTTGACAAGAAGTGCCTATATTCATTCGAGCATCAACCGGTGTCAACCAATTGTCAAACTCCAAGTATTAGGAGAGTGAACGCCAAAAATATTTCTTGGTGCATAGCCCAAAAAAACGCAGTCCAGTCTTTGGTCCCAACTTGTGCCTTTTGGTTATCGGCACATATGGTAGCGAACTATATGGCATGGAGTCTAAAGATTCCAGACAAGTTGGTTGACGCGTATATTCATCTGGCACTTAACCAGTCTGCACGCCAAGGATGCTCCATTTCAGTTGAGCTGCACAAAAAATTTGGGTGGTTCATTTTCTCAACCGCCTCCTTTCTCGTCTGCAATGTAGAATTTCGGCGAGATACAGGACCAAGATGAGCCAGTAAACTAGTTGGATGAAAGTAGTGGCCAAGTTGCTCAAACCTCCCTCCGGTTTATTCTTTGATATTAATAGCTCCTTCTAACATAACATTATATATATAACGAGCCCACCTAATACGTGTATTTCAAGGAAGTGCAAATGAGCTGGGATTTCTTAGAAAATATAAATGGGCCTGATTGACGCAAAATTATTTGTTCACCCAGCCCAGCAAATGGACTATACATTCTAGAAACATGGGTTAAATATATGCCACATTTTTGCAGGCTGACATGTGGGCCAATAGGTCGAAGCCTACGCAGGGCGTTGTCAACTTGGTCAACAAATGATTGTGTCATCCACAGCCATTGGATTTATATCCAATGGCTGGCATGCACCTTCAATCTCTCATCTTCTTCCTCCAGCGTCGCCGGGACCGCCTTGTCCCGCCTCCGGCGGCTAGCGGCTCTGCTTAGCATGCATCACTGCGAAGCGCTACCGCACCGCCGGCCAGGCTATCCCTCCACCCCTCGACACCTCCTTTTATTCTCCACAGACTTCAGCCCCATGCCGCAACAGAACCAGTTATAACCCTTCTCCTCCTCTCAATCTGCGACTCCACTACCGCGTTTTCCCATCTCCGAGTCGTTCCTGTCCAGGGCCTCGCCGTCGTCCACTGCCTTGCTGCGTTCGGTGCGGCGTGGTCAACAAACGAGAGTCATCGGAACAGGAGTGTACGTGGAGAGCCTGACGGCTGGGATCCACGAGGTCCATAGTCGCACGCAAGGAAAGTTCCTCCTTATTAAGCTGAAAAAATGTTTCCTCCACCTGACAGCTGGGACCCACCGTCTGTATCTTCGCATGGAAGGAAGTGCCTCCTTGTTTTGCGAAAAAAAATTATTCATCCCGTTGACAGCTGGGACCCGTCAGATTTGGTGGCTGGCTTGTGGGCCTACAATGCGGACGTGTACGCACGGCTTTGTCAACTTAATCAACAAATGATTCTAGCAGATGGGCCGTTGGATGTTAATCCAACGGCCGTGCTCCTTCTTCAACCTCTGTTCTTGCTCATGTCTCCCATGGGCGGCACCGCGGTTGTGCTGCCGTGCACCCGAACCAGTGAAGTTTCCCACTCCTCTCCATCAGCGACTCCACTGCACCATCTTCCCCATCTATGGGTCGTTCCAGTCTGGGTGCGCTCGGCACGGTGTGGTCAACGTGGTCAACAACCGAGAGTCATCAGAAGATGACTGTACGTGAGAGGCTGACAGAGGGGACGCACCACGCCCATGGACGCATGCCTGCAATGGAACGTGGCGAGGTCAACGTGGTCAAGGAACGACTTCCATCGGAAGTATACTATACGTGGAGAGTCTCAGCTGGGTCCACGGCCGCACCAAGTAAGTGCCTCCTTATTACGCGGAAAATAATGATTCCTCCAACTGACAGCAGGGACCCACTGGACGGGCCATCATATTTTGCAAAAAAAACGTTTGCCCCCTGACTGCTGGGACTCACCTGACGTACGGGCCACTGTATTTCGCAAAAAAAATGTTCTCCCTGCTAGCTCGGACCCACCGGAAGTGCCTCCTTATTACGCAAAAAAAAACGAATACTCCCCCGGCTAGCTGGGACCCACTTGGTGGGATGCTGACTTGTGGGCCTACTAAGTTGACGGGGACGAAGGGCTTTGTCAACTTAGTCAATATGAATGACTCTAACTCCAGTGACCGTACGATGTCCATCCAACGGCCGTAGTGCTTCTTCAACCACTGGTCTTCTTGCTCCAGCCGCCCAAAGCAACGCCGGTCATGCCGCATGCTCCTGCCTCCCATGGCCGGCTGTGCTGCCGCAGATGCCTCACCGCCCTCTACTATTCCCACCGCTGGCCAGGCCCTGCGGCGACGGCAGCCTCACACCGCAGCCGAAACAGTGAAACCTCATACTCCTCTCTACGCGGGCTTCCACTTCCGCGTCTTCCCCGGCTCCGCGTCGTCCCCTTCCTAGGCCTCGCCGTTGTCCACCGCTGTGGTGCTCTCCGCGCGGCATGGTCAACGTGGTCAAGGAACGACTTCCATCGGAAGAGTACTGTACTTGGAGAGGCTGACAGCTGGGTCCACGACCACAACCCAGTTTTTTTGTGATTTGCCACGTAAGTCGCTTTGTCACGCCTGTTGGGCTGCAAATCTTTCAAGACACATCAAATGGCCCATCAGTAATGAGAAATGGGCTGTACATTTTTAAAACACATCAAACTGACAATTAGTTTCAAATATCTTTTTTTTCATTTCGAGATTTTAAATTACATTAATTTTTATGTGTGGAGAATTTGTTGGATTTTATATTGATATACATTTATTTTTAAAATTAGGTTGAATGTGAGTCGAAATCTCGGGATTAAAAACAGTTCGGACCGCACCGAAATATGCAAAATTTCGTATAATTTTTTAACCTGGCCACAATATGGGCTGTAATGCTAACAAAAAGAATATGGGCTCCAAAAAGACCTTCAGAATTAGCAAATGGGCTGTAAATTATTAGAAAAAATGGCAGATGGGTTGTATGCTGTTTTCCACAGATTTGAGGCTTTCCTAACAAAAAGGTTGACGCACAAGCAGTGACTGTTGGATGTCCATCGAACGGCCGTCGTGCTTCTGCAATCTCTGCTCTTCCTGCTCCAGCCGCTCAAACAAGCGCCGGTGGGACTGCCTGCTCTCCCCCCGCGGCCGGCTGTGCTGCCGCGTAGGCCTCACCGCCCCACCGTACTCCCATCGCTGGCCTAGCCATCCCTCTCCTCACCCACACCTGCTGTTATTCTCCGGCAACGACAGACAAACCAGTAAACCCTCGTACAGTCGTACTCCCCTCCGCGTGGGAAACAACTACCGATTCTTCCCTGCCTCCATGTCGTTCCCTTCCTAGGCCTCGCCGTCGTCCACCGCCCTGGTGCTCTCGGCACGGCCTGGTCAACGTGGTCAACGACTGACACCCCTTGTTATTCTGCGGTGACGGCAGCCTCACACTGTAGCGAACCAGTGAACCCTCGTACTCCTCTATGCATGGGCATCCACTGCCGCGTCTTCCCCGGCTCGGCGTCGTCCCCTTCCTAGGCCTCGTCGTCGTCCACCGCCCTAGTGCTCTCGGCACGGCATGGTCAATGTGGTCAAGGAACGGCTTCCATTGGACGTGGACTGTACGTGGAGAGGCTGACAGCTGGGTCCACGGCCGTAGCAAGGAAGTGCCTCCTTATTACGTGCAAAATAATTATTCCTCCACCTGACAGCAGGGCCCACCGGACGGGCCACCGTATTTCGCGAAAAAAACGTTTGCCACTGGCTGCCTGGACCCATCAACTACATCTTCGCACGTAAGGAAGTGCGTTTGGGAAAAAAATTGATTCGCCCCCCTGACAGCTGGAACCCACCAGCTACATCTTCGCAGGCAAGGAAGTGCCTGACAGTCGGGACCCACCTGGTCGAAGCGTACGTAGCGTTGTCATTCTGGTCACGAACATATATGTACATACATACTAGTGGATGTAGAGGCGCACACGTGTCGTAGTAGAGGCGCGTACGTGTCGTAATAGATGCACGCATGTAGCATGTACACGTATGTACAATGGCCAGGGTGCAAGAAAGAAAATATGGCCATGTATGTGTACATACGGGCGGGGTCTCGAACGCCTACTCGCGCATACGTACGGCCAGGGCTTGTGTACATGGCTAGGTCGGAACTGAGAAACAGCGTCATCGTCATGTTCATGGGGAGGCAACGGAATGCGTCGTGTTTACGGGGAGGCAACGGAATGCGTTGTGTTCATCGGGAGGCAACGGAACGCGTGGGAGCCAACCGGCTGGGTCGGGATGGAATGCGTGATCGTGTTCATCGAGAGGGCTTGGACAGAACAGGCGATGGAATCGAGGCCTGGCGTACCGCACAATGGAGGAAACGGATCTCCTACGTTCGGAACGGGGTCCTGTTGATCGAGAGGGGTCTGGCGTACCACAAAACGGACGAAACAGGCCTCCTACGGTCGAAACGGGGGTCCTGTTGATTGGGAGGGGTGTGGCGTACCGCAAAACGGACGAAACGGACCTCCTATGGTCGAAACGGGGGTCCTGTTGATCGTGAGGGGTGTGGCGTACCGCAAAACGGATGAAACGGACCTCCTACGGTCAAAACGGGGGTCCTGTTCATCGGGAGGGGTTTGGCGTACCGCAAAACGGGACTCCACGGGATACTGTTCATCTCCATCGTCGACCTCCTCTAGCCTCCACGGGCTACCGTCGACCTCCTCCAGCCTCCACGGGCTCCTGTTCATCCAGCCTCCACCGCGCGCTACTCCACCGGCTACTGTTCAACCACCCCTCCACCGTCTACTGTTCATCCAGCCCTCCACACCATGGGGTCCTGTTCAACCACCCCTCCACGGGCACCCCTCCACCGTCTACTGTTCATCCAGAGGCAACGCCACCGCTCACTGTTCATCGAACCCCCCCCCCCGGCGCAACGCTCACTGTTCATCCCAAAGGCAGCATCGATCGGCTTCAGTTAGCAGCAGTAGCGAAGGAATCACTCGATTGGGTTCAGTTAACAGCCATCGATCGATCGCTCGGGTTCTGTAACGCGTAGCCTGCAGTGCAATCGCTCGGGTTCAGTTAGAGCCCAACGCATCGCTCGGGTTCATTTAGAGCCAACGCCTCGCACACACGCGCGTACGTGTACAAGTGAAACGCGCATCGCTCGGCCCCCGACCTCCCACCGTAACCGGGAACTCCCCGAAATTTTCCCCGCCCTCGCTTCTACCACGGTTTTTTCCATCATGGACGGCCCAAAGAATGTCATGCAGCTGCGTCTCCGGCCCGCCCAGGGCGAAAAGCCAATTTTCTGTCATGATTTTTTGTCATAGAAGTAGAAGCCCACCACATCTATGATGATACCAAGTTTTGTCATAATTTTCATCATAGAAGTGTCATATGTATGACAGAAAAAAAATTCGTTCGGCCCAAAATGTCGCGGATGTGTCTTTTTTTGTTGTGAAAGCTGAAATCCCATTTGCTAAGTTTGCTAGCCCATGCTTGGTTGAGTTTGATGACTTTATGGTTAAAGAAGAAAACTTCAATGCTTATTTTGGTAGAGAATTAAACCGCAATACTGATATGCTTGAACACTTGGGTGATTATATGGCTAATTTTAAAGGTGAACTTAAACTTATTAGTAAACATACTTCTATGGTTACCACTCAAGTAGAACAAGTACTTAAAGCTCATAATGATTTGTTTAATGAATTGAATAGTAAGAAAAATGATAATGTTGTTAGAGTTATGACTAGAGGTGGTAAAATGACTCGGGAACCTTTGTATTCTGAGGGCCATCCTAAGAGAATTGAGCAAGATTCTCAAAGAAATAATATTGATGCACCAAGTCCTTCTAAAAGGAAGAGAAAGAAAAATGATAGGACTTTGCATGTTCTACTGAACCTGTTGTTGACACACCTGAGAATCCTAATGATATTTCTATTTCTGATGCTGAAACACAATCTGGTAATGAGCATGAACCTAGTGATAATGTTAATAATGATGTTCATGTTGATGCTCAACCTAGTAATGACAATGAAGTAGAGATTGAACCTGTTGTTGATCTTGATAACCCACAATCAAAGAATCAACGTTATGATAAGAGAGACTTTGTTGCTAGGAAGCACGGTAAAGAAAGAGAACCATGGGTTCAGAAACCCATGCCTTTTCCTCCTAAAACATCCAAGAAAAAGGATGATGAGGATTTTGAGCGCTTTGCTGAAATGATTAGACCTATCTTCTTGCGTATGCGTTTGACTGCTATGCTCAAAATGAATCCTTATGCTAAGTATATGAAAGAAATTGTTACAAATAAAAGAAAGATACTCGCAGCTGAAATTTCCACCATGCTTGCTAGTTATACTTTCAAAGGTGGAATTCCTAAGAAACAAGGAGATCCTGGAGTACCAACTATACCATGCTCCATTAAAAGAAACTATGTTAAAACTGCTTTATGTGATCTTGGAGCTGGTGTTAGTGTTATGCCACTCTCTTTATATCGTAGACTTGAATTGAATAAGTTGACACCTACTGAAATATCTTTGCAAATGACTGATAAATCAACTTCCATACCTGTCGGTGTTTGTGAGGATGTGCGTGTGGTTGCAAACGTTACTATTTTAATGGACTTTGTTATTCTTGATATTCCCGAGGACGATAGTATGTCTATTATTCTTGGAAGACCCTTTTTGAATACTGCAGGGGCTGTTATTGATTGCACCAAAGGAAATGTCACTTTTCATGTTAATGGCAATGAGCATACGGTACACTTTCCGAGGAAACAACCTCAAGTTCATAGTATAAACTCTATTGGAAAAATTCCATCGATTATTTTTGGATGTTTTGAATTTCCTCTTCCTACTGTCAAGAAGAAATATGATATTCTTGTTGTTGGGGATGTGCATATCCCCGTTGAGGTAACCTAGTGTTATTCGAAAATTCTCCGATTCCATGTTATTCGGAATGAGTTTGTTAACAAGTCTTGCTCAACCTTCTTAGTGGATTCCTTTTGATGAGCATGAGATGGATGAATTTAGAAAACACAACTCTCTGTACCCTCTTTTTACTTTATGTTATTTATATTTAATAAAGCAAAAATAGTAATGTCTGTGTGTTTTCTGAATTACCAATGCAATAAAAAATACCCTGAAAATAAAAGTTCTCCAAATGCCCTAAAAATTAAATATGATTTTTTCTAAAATATTTGAGAATATCTGGCACTCAGAACACAGCAGGGGAGCAAGCACCTAGCCACGAGGGTGGAGGGCGCGCCCTACCCCCCTGGGCGTGCCCCCTGCCTCGTGGGCCCACGGTGGGTCCCCTCCAATTATTCCAGCTACCACACACTCCTTCTTCCTCCCACAAACATCACTAACCAGCTCAAACCTGAGTCCAAGCTCATTTTGCTGCCATTTTCGATCTCCTTGCTCAAAGCACCTCTCACAAAACTACTTTGGGGATTGTTCCTTGGTATGTGACTCCTCCAATGGTCCAATTAGTTTTTGTTCTAGTGCTTTATTCATTCCATATTTTTGCTGCTTAGGTGACCCTGTTCTTCAGCTTGCATGTCAAATTTATATGGTCAAAAGTAGTTTTGATGCATGATACTACCTCTAGGCACTTGTAGGAGTAGTTACTATCAATTTTGTTGAGTTTGATTCACTTTTATTTTGAAGTTACTAAAATTTCAGAAATTTTTCGGATGAAGAAATATGTTTAGGAAAATGTACCAAGGTGGTCCTTCAAGGAAACAAGGACCCAGGCTCGCAATACGCGATGCCGACAAAGAACCACCGAGGGAAGCTCAAGTGCAGGCTTGTGAATGGCCTTCAGAGGACTTTATGGATCGAGCAGGAATCAAGGAAGAATTTAACGCATATGTGCGTAATGCTGATCTTGAGTGCTTCGCGGCAGATAAGTGCCGCCAGTACCACCATCTCACTGATTCCTTTGTGAGGAGGTTTGAATTTTCATCATCACGCAATTCTCAAACTGTCCTGTTTGATCTCTATGAAAATTCTTATACTATGGATTTAGAGGATTTTAACACTGCTTGCAAACTTCCACAATGGGGTAGTCCTAATGAACCTCGCAAATCTAAATTTAGAGATTTTCTTACTAGTATAACTGTGGGGGAATCTAGAGACATAACACAAGCTACCATAGGGAGCATCCATTTTCCTGCTATACATTATTTTGCTCTCTTCATAGGTAGGTGCATAAATGGTAAGGATGAAGCATGTCACATGTGTGTCCCTGACCTCAGTGTTCTCAGGAGTGCTGTATTAGGAGATAGACATTATAATTTGGGAGCCATTGTTGCACGTAGGTTGCATAATAATAGATTTAATGGATATTTCTTCGGTGGAATTTATGCAACCCGTCTAGCTAATTTTCTTGATATACCCATATGTGGGTATGATATTGAGTTGCCTCCTGTTTATTTAGATTATGAGGCCATGGTTCTCATCAGTTTGTCCAGAGGAATGAGCAGTCCCTCCAATACCGACTAATCTATGACAGACGACGCACCTGTCACGTCGCTCTCCCTGCTCCTGCTTTCTTTGACTTTCAGGCAAAAGAGAGATATGTTATAACTAGGGAGGAGGTAGACGAGTATAAGAGGAGGACGGAGACGGCCCATCTCCAAGCGGCAGCTCATGAGGCAATAGTTTCTGCATCTCAGTATGATCCCAGCTACAACTTTGGATATCCGCCAGGCCAACCGTGGCCATAGACCAACTTAGGCAAAAATCCTAAGCTTGGGGGAGTACATATTTCTCATCTACATTACATTCATGTTCACACACTCATTCCTAGTTATCGGTGCTCATACTTTTTCATTGTATCATCCATGCTAGTTTATTTTCCTTTTTATGCTTTCTTCTTGTGTGTTTGATAAACCTTAAGAAAAACAAAAAATTAGTTGTAGCTTTTAATTAGTTTACTTTCCATGCTTGTAGTAGTAATTAAAAAGAAAACCCAAAAGTATTTCTTGTTCTTCTTTTTGCTTGTTGGGAGATTTCCCGTGTAAATAGTTTTATTTATTTCTTGTTTTTTGGGGTCGCTAGGAGAAGACCATAATGAAAATATTAAGTGGCTCGTATATGCATTATCGTTGATCTAACAAAGAGACCATATTACCTTGTCTTCTCTCCTGAATTGAATGCTTGCAGATTCCAACTTAGTCCAATGCACGTGCATTATTATTATTATCCACACTATTCGGTCGTGCAAGTGAAAGGCAATAATGATGATTATATGATGAACTTGTTGAGATGAGAAAACCTGGTATGGACTCGACCTCTCTTGTTTTTGTAAATATGATTAGTTCATCGTTCCTGATTCAGCCTATTATGAATAAACATGTTTGCAATGACATTTAGATATTATAGTTGCTTATGCCATGCTTGATTAGCTAGGAGCTTATAATGGTTTACCTTGCGTGCCAACATGCTATTAAAATGGTTGTGATGTGGTATGATAGGGTGGTATCCTCTTTTGAACAATTCGAGTGGCTTGACTTGGCACATGTTCACGCATGTAGTTGAAACAAAATCAACATAGCATCTACAATATTTATGTTCATGGTGCATTATATCCTACTCATGCTTGCATTCGATATTGATTAATTTTAATGCATGTTCATGACTATTGTCACTCTCTAGCTGGTCGCTTCCTAGTCTTTTGCTAGCCTTCACCAGTACTAAGAGGGAATACTGCTTGTGCATCCATTTCCATAAACCCCAAAGTTATTCCATATGAGTCCACCATACCTACCTATATATGGTATCTACCTACCGTTCCAAGTAAATTTGTATGTGCCAAACTCTAAACCTTCAAATGAACATTCTGTTTTGTATGCTCGAATAGCTCATGTATCAACTAGGGTTGTCCATATCTTCCATGTTAGGCGGGTTGTTCTCAAGAGGAGTGGACTCCGCTCCTCACTCACGAGAAAATGATTGGTCACCGGGATGCCCAGTCCCATGCTTTATGCAAATCAAATCAAAATAATTGCAAACAAAACTCCCCCGGGACTGTTGTTAGTTGGAGGCACTCGTTGTTCCGAGCAAGCCATTGATTGATGCTTGTTGGTGGAGGGGGAGTATAAACTTTACCATTCTGTTTGGGAACCTCCTATAATGTGTGTAGCATGGAAGATATCGCCATCTTTTGGTTGTTATGTTGACAATGAAAATATACCACTCAAAATATTATTCATATCTTTTTCAAAACTGAGCTATGGCACCCCTAGAAATCCCTGCCTCCCTCTGCGAATGGCCTATATATTTACTTTTATGCCGAGTCATCATCCTCTTACTAAAAAGCACCAGTTGGAGAGCACCGTTGTCATTTGCAACCATTACAGTTAGTTTACATTGAGTATGACTTGACTGGATCTCTTTTACCATGAATTACAATGTCTATTCAGTCCCTGATCTTTAAAGGTGCTCTGCATTTATGTTTTGCGGTCTCGGAAAGGGCTAGCGAGACACCATCTTGTTATATCATACCATGATTGTTTTGAGAAAGTGTTGTCATCCGAGATTTATTGTTATTGCTCGCTAGTTGATTATAGCATTGATATGAGTAAACATGAGACCTAAATGTTATTGTGAATGTGGTTAGTTCATAATCTTTGCTGAAAACTTGAATGTTGGCTTTACATATTTACAACAACAAGAGAAAATAGTGTTTGTAAAAGTTTTTCTTTATCACTTTCAGTTTATCAACTGAATTGCTTGAGGACAAGCAAAGGTTTAAGCTTGGGGGAGTTGATACGTCTCCGTCGTATCTACTTTTCCAAACACTTTTGCCCTTGTTTTGGACTGTAACTTGCATGATTTGAATGGAACTAACCCGGTGTGACGATGTTTTCAGCAGAATTGCCATGGTGTTATTTTTTTTGAAGAAATAAACGTTCTCAGAATGACCTGAAAATCAACGGAGAATTATTTTGGAATATATAAAAAATAATGGAAGGAAGATCCACGTCAGGGGGGGCTCCACCTATCCACGAGGGTGGGGGCGCGCCCCCTTGCCTCGTGGGCCCACTAACACTCCACCGACCTCAACCTGGACTCCATATATTCACTTTCGGGGAGAAAAAAACCAAGGAGAAGGATTCATCGTGTTTTACGATACGGAGCCACCGCCAAGCCCTAAACTCTCTCGGGAGAGGCTGATGGTTCGGGGCTCTGGAGAGGGGAATCTGTCGCCGTCATCATCATGAACCTTCCTCCATCACGAATTTCATGTTGATCACCGCCGTGTGTGAGTAATTCCATCGTAGGCTTGCTGGACGGTGATGGGTTGGATGAGATTTATCATGTAATCGAGTTAGTTTTGTTAGGCTTTGATCCCTAGTATCCATTATGTCCTGAGATTGATGTTGCTATGACTTTGCTATGCTTAATGCTTGTCACTAGGGCCCGAGTGCCATGATTTCACATCTGAACCTATTATGTTTTCATCAATATATGAGAGTTCTTGATCCTATCTTGCAGGTCTATAGTCACCTATTATGTGTTGTGATCCGTTAACCCCGAAGTGACAATAATCGGGATACTTACCGGTGATGACCATAATTTGAGGAGTTCATGTATTCACTATGTGTTAATGCTTTGCTCCGGTACTCTATTAAAAGGAGGCCTTAATATCCCTTAGTTTCTGCTAGGACCCCGCTGCCACGGGAGGGTAGGACAAAAGATGTCATGCAAGTTCTTTTCCATAAGCACGTATGACTATATTCGGAATACATGCCTACATTACATTGATGAACTAGAGCTAGTTCTGTGTCACCCTAGGTTATGACAGTTACATGGTGAACCACATCCGGCATAATTCTCCATCACCGATCCATTGCCTACGAGCTTTCCATATATTGTTCTTCGCTTATTTACTTTTCCGTTGCTATTGTTATCATCACTACAAAGCACCAAAAATATTGCTTTTGCTACCATTACCTTTACCACCATTACCATTACTATCATATTACTTTGCTACCAAACACTTTGCTACAGATATTAAGTTTCCAGGTGTGGTTGAATTGACAACTCAGCTGCTAATACTTGAGAATATTCTTTGGATCCCCTTGTGTTGAATCAATAAATTTGGGATGAATACTCTACCCTCGAAAACTGTTGTGATGCCCTATACTTGTGGTATCAGCCCTATCTGTTGTCCTCGATAATTAAGATAATGAAATCAGATAAGAACTTTGGGCGTTTAATGAATACATCTCATTTACCCCCAAGGATATGATCCATGTTACCCTACTAAACCTTATTGTCACCGGTGTTCAATATAACCTTTCATGGTTAACATGCTCCCAGCCTCACAGGTGCTCGATCTCCATGATCCTGGGTACCCGTAGGGATGAAAATCATGGACAAGACAAGAGACATCTTCACGAAACAATTTTATTTCAAACTTACAGGAAATTATGTCAAAGTCTTCCATTACACCCTCAACAAATACCCTGGTTTGTAAGGCTCATGCCTCAACCCATGCCTTACCGAACTACTGACACATGGAGATGAGATCGCGAGAAGAAAACTTTGAAGAACACAAGTTGAGATTGATTGATTGCAATATATCTTACAATGGATGCCTTGTGTGATGCATGATTACAAGTATGAACTAGATGAGATAGCACTATGGTGGTGGAGATGATATGGAGATGGAAATGATGGTGGCTAGGGTTTGTGGATGAGGATTATGATGAAGAGGTTCTGGCTTCCATGCTCATTGTTCTCTTGACATTTCGTTGGGATCCCTTAATAAACGTTGTTCAGGTGGACGATCTTCCTTGAAATCCATGCCAAAGAGGCACTCATACGGGCGATCGCGCCCGTATGGAATGCCATCTTTTGTGCTGCCTTTGCGCAGACGCTTCCTGTTTATTCTTTCTTCCTCCATTTTGCTTCCATTCCATTTCCACACATGATTTCTTCCCTTTTTAACTATTTCCTTTGGAAACACATAAAATAGAGGATTTGTGGAATCCTTTGCATTCATTAGTCATTAGTAACAATATAGGAGCAAATATATCTCTTTAATTGAAATATCTCGGTTTAAACAAAGGTGAAATGTGTGTAAAAATATCACCCATCGACTCCCCCAAGCTTAAACTTGATCGTCCTCGAGCAACATAAAGATAAATCCTACGGAACTCAGTTGTTTAATGCAAAATAATGAGAAGGTTTTGGTTCACTTACGGTTTGTACGCCTAGATAACCCTCCGCCTCTTGACCTGAAAACTTAGCACAACTATAGCGATGGCTTTGTTATAGTTCAAGTGTTAGTGAAGCAAAGATAATTAACACAAAGTTTTTGATCTACTAGATAAAACAAGTTTGTAACACTCTATTCTATTTATTCTAGACAACACTTGCTGGCGGGGAATGCACGTACGAGTTTTCTTTTGATAAAGCCATAAAAACATAAGTTAGGGAGTGAGATGCATGTAGTAAAATATGATGCTCTAGTACTCACAAGCACACCCAAAATTATTTTCTCCTCAATGCTCTCAAGCATTTTATGTCGATCATTGTTTGATGGAAATTTGATTGTCACATGAAGGGATTATGCCAACTAAGTGATCATGCAGAGGTTTTCTCTGGGCCTTAATGTTTGGAAACTATGGACCTTAGCAATATGTCTCTTTAGAGCTCTTTAGATTAGTTTCCTTTATTTATCACATACACACCCATTCAAGAGAAAACTGACTAATATGCATTTCTCGAGTGTGATAAAATTCCAGAATTATTTACACATAATTGATATACAAATTGCCCACATTTTCCTATTTTTTAGATTTTTTGGAGTTGCAGAAGTATAGTCATTGTTTGAATTACCACAAACTATTCTGTTTTTGACAGATTCTGTTTTCGTTGCGTTGTTCGCTTGTTTTGCTGAATCTATGGATTGTATTGGGGGGGGGGGGTAAAAGCCATGGTGAAGTTAGAATACAGTAGGTATAATGCAATAATAAAATACGAATGGTTTTACAACAGTGCTTAAATTTGTGATATGCTTTATTACACTAACAGAGCTCACGAAGGTTTTGTTGAGTTTTGTGTGCTCAAGTTTTCAAGTTTTGAGTAAGATCACGATGGATGAAGGAATAAGGAGTGGCAAGAGCCTAAGCTTGGGGATGCCGAGGCACCCCAAGGTAATATTGAAGGACTCCCAAGCAACTAAGCTCCGGGATGCCCTGGAAGGCATCCCCTCTTTCTTCTAGGGACAATCGGTAAATTTTACTTGGAGCTATATTTTTATTCATCACATGATATGAGTTTTACTTGGAGCATCGTGTATTATATGAGTCTTTGCTTTGTTTGATTTTTAGTTTGTCACAATCATCTTTGCTAAAGAAACCTATTTGAGAGAGACACATATTTATGATGATTTATTAAAATACTCCATGTGCTTCACTAAAATCTTTTGAGCTATGCAGTTGCTCTAGTGCTTCACTTATATCTTTTTGAGCACGAGAGTGATAAAATTTTAAACAAATATTTACACTCTAATGCTTCACTTATATAATTTTGAGAGTTGATAATAGTAGTGGTAATTTGCACCAATATATGAATTTGGTCCCAATATGATGAATATTCAAGATGGATATAATAAAAACTATCATATAGATCATTGAATATGATGAGTTTTCCTTGCAATAGTTTTGCGATATGGATACACTAGTAGAAAACAGGGCTTTGGTTTGGGCATGGCAAGCCCATTAGTCCCGGTTCAGTCACGAACCGGGACCAATGGGGGCATATTTCCCGGTTGACGAGGCCAGGGGGCCAGCCAAGGCCTCGTGGGCATTGGTCCCGGTTTGTATGGACCCATTTGTCCCGGTTCTAGGCACGAACCTCGAACAATGGGCCTCGCTCCTAGACCACAATCATTGGTCCCGGTTCTTGGCTTGAACCGGGACAGAAGGCTAGGCTTTAGACCAGGTTCCAGCCACGAACCGGGACAAATGAGTTGCCTATATATACCCCGTCGCCGCAGTAGAGCACTCCACAGTGCTCTGTTTTTTCTGGATGGCGAGGAGAGGGCATTTGGGTGCTCTACCTCACCACGTATGCACATGAGTTGTTCGACGAAATGCCTGAGCCACACTAGTTAAGCTTTCTCCTCTCAAAGCTCGACCTCCAAGCTCCATTTTCCCTGAAATTTGCATAGGTTTAGCGGTCCGTCCCGTCCCATCCCCATCTTCACTGCCATCGATGGCCCTCGCCGATCTCGTCGTCGGCACCACCGTGGTGAGCCTCTTGTTCTTATCTTCTTTCTAAAACAAAATAATTCTTACCTTAGATAGATACTTGTCTAATTTTCTAACTTTTATTATTGCTTGTTATTATATAGTGCGATGGTTTTGGTATCCGCCCCCGTCGGCCCTCGTCTTGTCTATGATTCAAATGTCGTATATATTATCTTTTTATAACTATTTGGTTCATTTACTATTTATGACAATTATGCCAACCAATGTGACATAGATTTTATTTATGCAGGAGGTAGTTGAACCGGAAATTCCAATCGACCCTATTGTCGAGAGGTTAAATTTAGTTGAAGAACAAAACAATTACTTGAAGGAAAAAAATAAAAAAATTCAGGAGGAAGAGATGATATTGGAGTTGCATGTTGCGGATGTCGTCGATGATCACAAGATCAAGATGGATGCAATGCAGTTGAATGTTAGAAAGATTAGAAAATATGCCATTCATACCGAGGCTTGGTATCATTGTGCTGTTGGATTAATTTTTACCTTGGTTGTGATTATGATCGCATTTGTTGTTGCATTGAAAGGATTTACATAGTTTCAATGTATGGTTTAACTAGATGTTCTGGAGAACTATATGTTGTTCAATGAGAACTATGTATGTACTTTGTTTTTAATGTGATGATGAACTTCTATTAATTTGGTCACTTATCTATTCATGAGAGCTATATGTTGCCTTCAATTTCAGGGTCTTATAGCTCAAAATAATCAGTAAATGCATGAAAAATAAGAAATGAAGTCAGAAAGGGTTGAAAATTGATGATGTGGCTTTGAATTGTGCATTTTGAACACATAAAAACTATGGAGTTCAAATAAGTTAAAAAATGAAATCCCGTTGTAACAGACGAGTTTCCGTATGAAACCCTGATACTTCGAAAGAGATTGTCCATTTTGTACACAAAGTGCATCCACTTTTTGCCGTAACCCTCTCCACTTTCTTTCACATGCTATGCGGATGAATTGATGATACCAAGCAAACTTTCAACTTTTTCAGAGTTCATTTGAAATGTTTTTCAATTTCAGGGTCTTATATCTCAAATAATCAGTTAATGCATGAAAAATAAGAAATGAAGTCAGAAAGGGTTGAAAATTGATGATGTGGATTTGAGTGGTGCATTTTGAACACAGAAAATCTATGGAGTTCAAATAAGTTAAAAATTGAAATCCCTTTGTAACAGATGAGTTTCCGTATGAAACCGGGATACTTCGAAAGATATTGTCCATTTTGTACACAAAGTGCATCCAGTTTTTCCCGTAACCCTCTCTACATTCTTGCACATGCTATGTGGATGAAATGATGATACCATGCCGACTTTCAACCTTTTCAGAGTTCATTTGAAATGCTTTTCAATTTCAGGGTCTTATAGCTCAAGATAATCAGTAAATGCATGAAAAATAACAAATGAAATCAGAAAGGGTTGAAAATTGATAATGTGGCCTTGAATGGTGCATTTTGAACACAGAAAAACTATGGAGTTCAAATAAGTTAAAAAATGAAATGCCTTTGTAACAGACGAGTTTCCATATGAAACCCTGATACTTCGAAATAGATTGTCCGTTTTGTACAAGAAGTGCATCCAGGTTTTGCCGTAACCCTCTCTACTTTCTTGCACATGCTATGTGGATGAAATGAGGATACCATGCCAACTTTCAACCTTTTCAGAGTTCATTTGAAATGCTTTTCAATTTCTGGGTCTTATAGCTCAAAATAATCAGTAAATGCATGAAAAATAACAAATGAAGTCAGAAAGGGTTAAAAATTGATAATGTGGCCTTGAATGGTGCATTTTGAACACAGAAAAACTATGGAGTTCAAATAAGTTAAAAATGAAATCCCTTTGTAACAGACGAGTTTCCGTATGAAACCGGGATACTTCGAGTGAGATTGTTCGTTTTGTACACGAAGTGCATCCAGTTTTTGCCGTAACCCTCTCTACTTTCTTGCACATGCTATGTGGATGAAATGATGATAGCAAAAAGAAAATTAACTAAAAAACTTTTATAAAACTCTAATAGCAAAAAGAATGAACTAAAAAGCTTTTATAAACCTCTAGTATTTTTAAACTAAAATTATATAAAATTCATGCCACTGAAACTATCAAAGTATTTTCTGTTCAAAACATGAAAAGTAGAAAGAAACAAAATAAACTTTAATAAATAAGTAGAAACAAAATAAAATAAAATAAACTTTATTAAAATAAATAAGTAGAAACAAAATAAACTTTAATAAAGTAAATTAAATAAACTTTAATAAATAAGGAGAAACAAAATAAAATAATTAAAATTTAGTATAATAAATAAGTAGAAACAAAATAAAATAAATTAAAATTTAATACAATAAATAAGTAGAAAAAACTAAAATAAAATAAAATAAACTTTAATAAAATAAAGAAGTAGAAACAAAATTAACTTTATAAAAGTAAATAAATAAACTTTAATAAAATAAATAAAAATAGCAACAGTAAGTTTTTTGTTGTAAGTAGAAACAAAATAAAATAAATTAAGCAACAAAAAAATAAAAAAAGTACCACCTACTGGGCCACCACGGCCTGAATATGACTGGAAACCCAACCATGGGCCAAGATTCAGGCCCGCAGGAGGCCCAATAGGCCCACAAGCATAGCGTGAAAAATTAGGCCCGAAAGCATGCAGTTGAGAGGAGATCGATAGGGTTGGCGCAGCAATGCTTATAAACCACTCTTGAGCTCCCTAAACTAGCGAGGTGGAACTAAACTTTTGGCCGCGACGCGGGCAGCATAGGGCCTTTGGTCCCGGTTGGTGCCACCAATCGGGACTAAAGTGGTACATTGGTACCGGTCGTGGCACCAACCTGGACCAATGTTCCCCCTTTAGTCCCTGTTGGTACCACCAACCGGGACCAAAGGCTGTCGCTTCTCGCCCTTTGATCTGCTGAAAAGAGACCTTTGGTCCCTGTTCGTGGCACCAACCGGGACCAATGCTTCGTGTACATAAGGAAACACTTAGCAGTTTCTGCAAAAATCACTTCTTCTCCGCCCCGACGTGTGGCACCCTGATCCGCATGGAGCAGGGGGCCTTCGTACGTTAGCCCAGGATAACACCTGACGCACGACGGGTCCATAATACAGCATTCCAGGTACAATAATATTCATCAAATGCATGTGCATAAGCTTACATCATTGATGAATACAGTCATCTGGCATAGCCCTACGGCTATTAAATGGCAGCGGAAGTCTATTAAAAATGGCGGCGGAAGTCTTGATTTGGCAGCATAACAACTCTAGCTGGGCTCCACAGCTCACAGGAATGGCAAGGTTACGGCCTAGCACGATGGATCAATCGAACAATACGGGTACGACCTACAAAACTGGCATGACACGCCAGGTCAGTACATTGAATGTACTTGCAAGAAAACCAAATACATAGCATCCAAACAAGCAGAAGACAAAGCGAGAACCGAGCGCATGCAACAGCCTATCTCATATCAACTACTAAACAAGGCATGATAAAAATCAACTAAGCATCAACAAAAATCATAGCATCTACTAACATGACAACAACATGGCATATCAGATCATGCTTCTAACAAGGCAAAGGCAAAACATATCATATCATCTCAATCATGGCATAAATTAACGTATCAATCAAAGCATGGCATAGCATCATGAAATTATGCTCAAAATAAACTACCAACAATATCCAATTGCAGACATAGCATGTTAACCTTATACATTCATCTTTGGTTCCGCCTTGGTTTTTAAATGCAACATATTACTCATGCAATGCATCTCAACTTGTACACCGAGTCCCGCGGACTCTCTTACCAATGGGTTGCCTCGCAACCGAACGGTGATCTTACCGGCGATCACAAGCATGACCCACACTTGGTCTCCAACACTCACCGAGACCTCGTCTCGTGATCGTATCAAAACATTGTCGTGACTTCTCACGACTATCTCATAGTCTAAGTCACCATATTCCCGTTACCACATATTTATTTACCAACTTAATTATTTCAGGTTTATCCTCCATTTCGACCAAGACCTAATAGTGGGACCTACTACGAACTGTTGCTACCGATAGACTTAATATACACTCTGCAGAGGTAGCACACTGTACCCACACCACGGAACCCATGGCCTCACACTCCCATTTTGGTGGACCAACGACATTCCAACGAAACCGACCTACTGCCATGACACTCTCCCGGCCACTCCGACCCACTCCCAACTGGGCTCGTCCTGTGTGGCCCCGTGTCTACCAAAGACACACCGACCACCATCATGGCCAAAACGGCCCCCACGGGGACCGGTACCAAAAATTCTAACAACGGACACACAAAGGTTATGTCTGCCTACCTGATCAGGGTAAGCATGCCCCTGCATAACCTTCCATAGTTGGAGGCACCGACGAGAGGCACGCCAATAGATCACATTAAGGCCTGCCCACAAGGCAAATGTGGCTGCACTAAAAAATTCGATTGGGTGGCACTATGACTCGATCCCATCAATGACGGAGGAGGTTTATCATTGTTAAGTAATTTTAATTCCTTCTCCATCATCATGAGCATATTTAACATGAATGCAACAATGAGCATGCAGCATACAAATGCATGGCAAAATATCGAACTTCTCAAGTGCACAACTATAGCATAAAGAACATGACAATACCAAGTAATAGCATATCAACGGTGCAATACAATCCTCATAACATTTTATAACGATGACATGCACATAACGTAGAGTAGTGACATGGCATTATTAATGATAACATTTTAATTAGCATGGCAAAAGATATCATTAAAAACACAAGCATGCGTGACAAGCATAATAGAATAACTGCTGACGAAAATGATGTGAAACAACTGCAACTACACACACACAAGGTGCAAGCAAAGTCAATATGCAAGTTTGGGTCTCATGATAAGAGGTTGGCTTGCCTGGGGGTCAACAAATACTCCAAGAAGAAGTGGGAAGCGATTGCGGAAAGAGTTGCCGGAAACAGTTCTCTCTCAGAGGGGGCTGTTTACGGGCAAGGGCAAAATGGTCATTTTGTCACACCCTAGTTAGTTCAAGCATTACAGTGTGCATCATGTTTAAATTCCTCTTAAATTTGAAATGGGGAAGACAGAACCCCCAGCACCCCCCTGGAAACAACTAGGGTTTACTAAAATTATTTTCAATGAACCCAAAATGGTCTTCACAAAAAGTTCATCATTTCTGTATTGGGCTAAAACCCCTAGCAAAAATGGTGCACTCTTTTCTAGGACATTCTAGATTCTCTGAATTAAATCATAAGTATTTGAATTTGGGCATTTAAATGCTATAAAATAATTTAAATGCTAAAATAATTCTGGAAATAAGTGTGGGCTGTTGGGAATAATCTAAACAGAGCCCCTGATTATTTTCAGGATTTTTAAAGATGTCTAGGTATTTTTAATAAAGCCCAACAGTTGCAGAAAAATAGGAAAAGGAAACAAATCAGAAAAAGAGAGAGAGAAACTTACCTGGCGCGGCCCAGCTAGCTCACCCGCCGGCCCACCTGGCGGCCCAGCACTGTGCTGGCCCGCGCTAGCCAGCTGCTTCTTCCCCGCCAGGCAGGCAGGGAGGTGACGCCGGCGTGCCCGAGCTCGCCACGGCATCACATGCTTGCCGCCCGCGCCCCTGGACGCCTCCACGTCGCACCCCGCAGCCCCTGGACACACCATTCCCACCTGTCTCTCTTCCTTCGCCATTGCCCACCATGGCCGACGCTCCTGTCGCCGCACCATCATCGTAGCCATGCCCTCCGTCGTCCTCACACCGCGCCATCGTGTCCATGAGCTCCGCCGTCGTCGACTACATCGAGTAGGCCGAGCCCGAGCGCTCGCTCGCCCCGGAGATGCTGCACCGAGCTCGTCCTCAATTTCGGCCACCGGAGATCCCCTTTTCTGCCCCTGTCGCATCAGCTCATCCCCGGCCTCTCCGATTGCCTCGACGAGAACCCCGTGAGCTCAGCCACCTCCCCACCCTCTCTGTTCTCTCTCTCGAGCCCCATAACGACTTCATGTAGATCACCCGCACGCACCGCCGTGGAGCTCATCGCCGACGAGGCTCTGGCCATCCAATGGCCACGCCACCCTGTCCACTAGTCCTACCGCACCTCCAGGAGCTCAACGCACCAATCCACGTGCCTCCCCGTGCACCCTAGTGACTAGTTCATCTTCACCGGAGCTCCGGTCGCCGCCAAACTCGTCACCGGCGACGTTTCCGGCCACCCCACCTCCACCCACCGCCACAACTCGACGCGGCTTCCTCCCTGCATCACGTAGATAGTCTCCGCCACCCTTTTGGTCGCTGGAGTGGAAATCCCGCGTTGCTCCGCCATGTCTGGCCTCGCCGGCGGCTAGACGCCGGCGAGTTGACCCTGTTTGACCCCCGTGTGGGCCCAGGTAGACCCCCCTGAGTCTATGACAGGTGGGACCGGTCTGCTAATTAGTTTAGGATTAGTTTTAACTAAATTTAATTACTTTAGTCACTGACATGTGGGCCCAGGCCCCACTGACAGCTAATTAGTGTTAACATAATTCTGTTAAATAGTTGTGACACTGACAGAGAGGGCCCACCAGTCAGGTTTGGCCTGGCCGACCCAGTTGACCACTGACGTCACACCTATGTCATGCTGATGCATTAATTCAATTACTGGATTTATTCTTTATTAGGGAATTCCAGAAAATAGTTAAAACTTCTAAAAATCATAGAAAATCAACCATAGCTCCAAATGCAAAGATTTATATATGAAAAATGATCAGAAAAATTCAATCTATCCATCTGTAATGGTTTCATGCATGACAAAACAAGTTAACCTTGTTGTTTAAGCAGAATAAGGTAATGCACTAATAAGGCCATGTTTAATGAGCTAATATTTGAATCTTTGATTCAAATGAGTTCATCCCCTTCTGTTTTAGCTTGCATTAGGCCAAGACACTTTCATCTTGCCATGTCATAGAATGCATCATACTGTTGCATATTTCCATGTGTTGATTATGTTCGGTGTGATTTTCGTGGTAGGTTCTGCCTCCGAGGATAACCCCGAGTATCTGTCTGAAGGGCAGTACCCTACTACCTCTACAACAGGCAAGCAATCCATTGATCATTCTGACGCAAACCCATGTTCTCGCTTCTACTCTTGTTTACTGCATTAAGACAACGCGATTCAAACTGCTGTGTGCTACGGTTGTTGAACCCTTATCCTCTTGATGACCTATCATTGCCACAGTAACTAGATGAAACCCACTAGCATGTGTAGGAGTTGATTGAGCCATGTATGTGATTCCTACCTTGCTATGCCTGCTATGCTTAGAGTTGTGTCAGGTCTGGTTCATCTGGGTGATGGGCTAGAGTGAAATCTTATGTCGGTAATGTGAGGGATGTGTTGAACATGTTTTGGTAAAGGTATCGATGAGAGGCCATGTAGGAGTACATGGTGGGTTGTTTCATTGAGACCGTCCATAAGAACTGAGATCTGTATGTGTGATTTAAGATGCAGCAACTACCGTACATTGGGCCCAAAACCAATGGACCCTCTCGGCTTCTTAATCACCCTAGTACTCTGTTCAGGAGTTGCAAATAGTTTCTGGTGTTTGCAGGTTATGTGTTGGCGGCCGTGCGTAGCGCTGACCCTAGGGGTGGGCTATGTTGCGGTAGATACACCGTGGCACGGTGTACCGAGTCACCCGTTTGGTGTCTCGGGAACCCTGTTCACATCGTTCGGGACCGTATGTGGAAACCTCGGCCGAACTCACTGCGGATGGAACCTGGATAGGCGATAAACCTGGACTAGAGACATAAGTGTTTAGGTAGGCCGTGGCCGACACCCTCGCAGGGCTTCCGCTTGAAGGTTGCCGAGTACATGTCATGTAAACGGCGGTAAGTGGTGAAAGCGTGTATGAAGAAGTATACCCGCGGTTAACATCATCTATTCGAATAGCCGCGTCCGCGGTAAAGGACTACTTGGTTGCCTATACAGTTCATAGACAAGTTAATGGATACTACTAAAAGACTCAAGATAAGTGTGAGTACCGAGGATGGCCCTCTCGTAGGATGACGAGGGAGGATCCCCAGTGGAGTATTGTGTTGGTGAGTAGTGGACTCGTGTGCGAAAACTATTTTACTAGTGGAGTTCCATAGGATAGCTTAGCCAAGAGTCAAAGCTGGCTTGCTGCAATAACCCCACCACCTTCTTGAGAATGAGCATGTATAGTAGGTTCTGTTGTAAGACTTTCTGATTACCTTTGTACTCATGTTTGCTTAATTACTGTTTTCAGACGACAACACAGCTCCCTCCGATGGGTTCTACATAGACCTTCACGTCGACGAGTGACTAGACACCCAGGTGGTGATCCTGGCCTTGGAGGGCCCTATGTAGATAGACAGGCTTCGAGAAGCCTTCTTTCTTTCTAGTGTCTGTAATCAGACTAGTTGCTTCCGCATGTGCTTGTATGATTGTATGACTTGAGTGTCGGGTCATGTGACCCCTATCTGTATGAACATGTTATGTATGGCTCTCTGGAGCCTTTAAATAAAGTACTTGAGTTGTAGAGTTTTGTTGTGATGCCATGTTGTATGTACTCATATCGGGCATTTTGTGTGTATGATTCAAATGCTTGGTATGAGTGGGATCCGACAATATAGTTGTTTATCCTTGGCAGCCTTTCTTATGGGGAAATGTCGTCTAGTGTTCCTCGAGCCATAGTAGTCTGCTACAGCCCGGTTCACCGGAGTCCTGCTGGCCCAGCACTGCTGCTCAGGACACTTTACTGGCCGGCATGTGTTTCATGTCGTTCCTATGTCTGTCCCTTCGGGGAAATGTCACGCGGTGACATCCGGAGTCCTGCTTAGCCTGCTACAGCCCGGGTTCCCCGGAGTCCTGTTAGCCCAGTGCTACAGCCCGGAATCACTCGCTGATGACCCACATGCTTGATGTGATTCATGTATGCCTGTCTCCATAGGCCTGTGCCGCTTTGGGTTCACGTTTAGCCATGTCGGCCCGGGTTTCTCTGTCATATGGATGCTAGCGACACTATCATATACGTGAGCCAAAAGGCGCAAACGGTCCCGGGCCATGGTAAGGCGACACCCGTGGGATACCGTGCTTGAGGCCGCAAAGTGATATGAGGTGTTACTGACTAGATTGATGTGACTTGGAATCGGGGTCCTGACACATTTTCACTGTGTGAAAATATTATGGAAATGATATCAACGGAACGGTCTCGACGAAATGAAGATGTGGGCTTTGGAATCACCTGATTCGGAGCTACGGGTAAAAAGATATGACTGTTTAACTACCAGGGACCTATCTGTAAAGAAAATCCTTACAAACTAGGCCCTGGCAGAAAAACGATCGCGTCTTTCTCAGAAATACGCTTTCCAGAAAGGAAAGTGCATTCTGGCCCGAAGAAGAGGAGGAATACGCCTTCGGCGACTGAAAGCGCACTTCCCAAAATACGCTTTTGCGTACGGAAAGCGGCTACGCGGTGGGGGCGCCACCACTTATCCACATTGGCAGGACCGGTCAACATGACAGAGGCGGGGCCGGGCGCCTGGGTCGCTGCCAGGTGTGGTCGGGGAAAGGTACGGGGCCCGCGTGGCCAGGTTAACGCCCCTTCCTGGCCGTCTCCTTCTTCTCCCGCTCGGGCGCGCAGCTGGCCAAGGCAGGGGACCGCCCCGACGGCGATTGCCGACAGCTCCGGCCACCGCAGACGACGGCTGTCGGTTTCAAAACCGGCGGATCTCGGGTAGGGGTCCCGAACTATGCGTCTAAGGCGGATGGTAACAGGAGGCAGGGGACACGATCTTTTACCCAGGTTCGGGCCCTCTTGATGGAGGTAAAACCCTACGTCCTTCTTGATTTATCCTTGATAATATGAGTAGTACAAGAGTTGATCTACCACGAGAACGGAGAGGCTAAACCCTAAAAGCTAGCCTATGGTATGATTGTATGTTGTCCTACGAACTAAAACCCTCTGGTTTATATAGACACCGGAGGGGGCTAGGGTTACACAAGGTCGGTTACAAAGGAGAAGATATACATATCCGTATTGCCTAACTTGCCTTCCACGCCAAGTAGAGTCCCATCCGGACACGAGACGAAGTCGTCAATCTAGTATCTTCATAGTCCAAAAGTCCGGCCAAAGGATATAGTCCGGCTGTCCGGAGACCCCCTAATCCAGGACTCCCTCAGTAGCCCCTGGACCAGGCTTCAATGACGATGTGTTCGGTGCGCAGTGTTGTCTTCGGCATAAGGCGGGTTCCTCGTTCGAATACACCACGGAAGAATTTGAATACAAGGATAGTGTCCGACCCTACAAAATAAGTTCCACATACCACCGTAGAGAGAATAATATTACCACAAATCTAATCTACTGACACGTTTTGGCAGCATGACATCACGCCACGGCCCGGTAATTATTTGAACCTTTTTCTTTAACCAGCCTCGCACATAACGCGAGGCGGTTTCTTGACACGTCTTGTCAAAGCAGAGATCCTGCTCCCCTTATTACGGGATTCTCATCAATACGGACGTGGGTAACCCAACCGTGCCTACGACTCCTAGGTTTTAGGCAAGTCCCAAACGGCCACGAGGAGGACGCTTGATACTCACCCTCTTTATAAAGGGACAAGGCTGTTACTTTTTCCCTCCCGTGCTCAATCGATTCCCTCCCCCGCCTTGAGTTATAACACCCAAAGCCAAGGTCAAGTGCTTCGGACCTTCAATCATGTCCGGATCCAGCCTTCAAGGCTGGTGGATGTCTTCCTCCGTCATGGAGGAGGACATCAAGAAGTTGAGGGAGGCCAGATATCTGACCGCTAAAATTTTGCATAGGCTGCCCACCGGAGGGCAGGTCGTCCCTACTCCCGAACCCAACGAGAGCGTTGTGTTCGTCTCCCACTTCCTTTGAGGACTAGGCCTCGCTCTAGATCCTTTTGTCAGGGGTCTTATGTTCTATTACGGGCTGGATTTTCACGATCTGGCCCCGGACTCCCTTCTTCACATCTCGTCATTTATTGTCGTTTGTGAGGCCTTCCTCCGCATTACCCCTCACTCCGGCTTGTGGCTAAAGACCTTCAATGTGAAGCCAAAGATGGTCGAGGGACATTACGCAGCATGCGGAGGTGCTTTAATAAGCAAAATTGCTGATGCTCCATGGCCAAAGGGTTCCTTTCCAGAGGTGTCCGGATTGTGGCAACGGGAGTGGTTTTACGTCACAGCTCCCCGAAGTGCCAAGTGGGTAGCTGCCCCCACCTTTCGCTCAGGCCCTCCACCACAACTAATGTCATGGATCAGCAGGGGACTGAGCTGGGGTCCAGCCAAGGACATGCCAATACTGCAGAGCCGTATCCGAGATCTTTTCGAGGGAGATTTCAGTCTGGTTATGGTAATGCAAGTCATGCTGGTTCGTCGAGTCCAGCCTTGCGAATGCCGGCCCCTCTGCATGTGGGAATTCAAACCATAAGGACCGCGCACTATTCAGAATTTCCTCAGCATGACGCATGAGGAGATGTACAAATCGTTCTTCAGACCCCAAATAGAGTGTCCGGACACTACCGAAGACGTGGGCCTGAGCAGCAGCCGCACTGCTGCCCTACTAAGTAATTCCATGGCCGAACACACCGTCCTTTTATTTATCATGACGTCATTCTGAAGAATCGCTCTTTGACCAAGACTGGATAACAAAGGCGAAGATGATCCGGTGTTCGGGCCCCCTTCCTGAAGGCTTGGACAATCCAGTGCTGGAAAAGATGCTCGAGCCAGCACCTTGTCCGGTGCCCTCAAAGGAAGGTGAAGGGGGAATAAAGAGGGCAAAAGAGGGCCTCCATCGCTATCTATTCCAACCGAGGGAATGAGCACCTCCGCGGGGGAGGATAACCGAGGGGAAGAATCTAACATTCTCCCTCCCCAGGGAAGGAAGAGGACTACCTCCAAAGATCCGGAAATCAAGGTTTCCAAACGGGAGAAGAAATCTCCGCCAGAGGGTCCTGCCTCGGAGGGTGTTCTTGCCGCACAATGTCCACGCGGGGATCAGCCCTCTAACGAGCTATAAGTAATCGAAAGGTATTTAATAGTGAATATATCCTACCTTACTTCTCAGGAAAATAACCAAAGTATTTATCTTGCAGTTCGGATCTTAGCCCTTCTCAGCTGAGCTCGTCTTCGGAGGATCTTCTTCCGGAGATGATGGAGAGCGAAACGCCTCCCCCTGCCACACCGCCTTACGAAGCGGGCGACCTTGAGGTGTAGTCGCGGAGGGCTTCTCCTGATCCGTCAAGGCTAGAAGGTAATGCTATGGCCACCCGAAGTCCTCAGTATCCGGCTCTCGAAGAGAGCAATCAAAAGAGTCCGGCATCGTCTGGTGCGCGGTCAGATGTATGGAGGGATCTGCTGGAGAAGGCGACTATCTCAAAAGAGCACCGCACATTGATGGGTACGGTGATTGAAAGGATTTCGTCCGCCGAAAGCGGGCTGCATGAAGCCTTTATGAGTCTACTGACGGGTTTTGAGGTACGTGAAATGATGTACATTTTTGAAAGTACCGCACGTTTTTAGATGTGCCCTGTGTAGATAGTAGCCCCTGAGACTCTGCTTGTGGTCGAAAATGGCGGCAAACAGAGGATCATAGTCCCAGGTAATAACCAGACTACCTTTATGTGTAGGTGGTGGAAGCTTTGGTGGCTAGCCGGACTGATGGGTATGCTGAACTAAAGCGGCAGCTGGATGCAGCAGATGCCGAGATCGTGCTTGTCAACAAGCGGCTTGACGAGGCACAGGGTGAGTGCCCTTTCCGGTGATCGTCACATAATAAGAGCAGCATGATGCCAGTATCTTTAATATGTTGTGACTGCAGATGGAGCGGCCACCGTGGAGACCCTTCTGACGGAGCTTGCCCGAGCCAAGGAGTAAGCAAGGAGTAGCAATGCGGCTGCTTTGCAAGCGGCCGAAGAGTTAAGGGCCGAACAGGCCGCACATTGCGAGAGCAAAGAAAAAATGGCCAAGATGTTTGTAAAGTTAAAAGATACTGCCGACCGTTGCCAGCTTCTTGAAGAAGAAAAACGGGTGAAGGCGACGGACCTAGAAAAGGCCACAATGGTGACCAAAGACACCCGCTCTGCGATGAGAGCGAAAAAGGAGGAGCTGCGTCAAGCCGTGGATATCGCGGCTGGGAAAGCCTTTATGCTACGGAGGAAGTTTGGAGATCCTCGGTATGCCCCTCTGGACCGACTGTGGAGTTCGGAGGACGCATATCTGGACTTGGCGGCGAGTGCTGTCGATGCGGCCGAATACTTCCGAGATCAAACAGATTGTGAAGTGTACAAGCTATTCTGGTCACAATTTAACGTTCCAGAGCGTCCACTTCCATTGACTGATCGGCTTGCCGAATGGGCCGCGCTGAATAGATTGTCCGGACTCGCCATGAGGTCTGTTGTGGATCATCTGTGGTCGGAAAGGCCAAAGCTGAACATCTATTTTAGTTTGGTGCAGTAGTTCCTTGTTGCGGTGCCGCGCATTAATGCGATGAAGAGGTCGGCGTGCACAGAAGGCTGGCGGATGGCCCTTGCCTGTATCAAAACATACTGGGCGGAGATGGATGCCACCACTGTTGTGGCGCAGGGTTCGGCCATAGGCCGAGTGGTTGCCGAGCACTATTTTGAAGAAGTTCTGGAAGGCGCTCGTTCGATAGAGGCCCAGTGCTCAAAGAATATTATGGTTGAGTGACATGTATTCCCATTGTAAAAACAATGTTTTATTAAGTTTATCAAGGCTGTATTTATACTTTTGCCCAGAAGTATTATGATGCCTCCTGTGCGGCCGTTTATGTATATATGTATATAACCTGAAAGATTGCAGTCGTCGGCTTCAGCCCCCACGCATATAATGCGGGGGTGTTCACAGAATACGCATGTTCACACTTGATCCAACGTCTTGGTCCATTTAAGGAGGTGATAGCGCAGCGAACTAGGCAACCAGACTATAATGCTTTAACACTTTGACTTAGCCAGAGGAGTTTGACAGTGGGGCTACTATATAGCCCCTGGTGGCTCCGCACTCATCCGAATTTGGGGTGCATACATGCCATGCCGGGAAACGACCCTTCGTTAAGGCGGAGGAATCCCGAATATTCTGATAGGTCATCGAGTGGTTGACCAGTCTCACGCTATATCATGACAGTCAGTTTTTGGCTTTCTCTACTGAGGTGCTCGTCCGGATGAACCATGGCACAATCGCAGTAGTTCTCCTTGTGCCGCCTTAGCCGATAGAGCGGAACGTAAGGCGGCAAAACACAGGAGCCGGGAAAACCCAACATTTGACCAAAGACATGATTCGGAGCTGATGCATATATGGCCAAACTCGCGACGCCCAACACTCCCTAAGTGATTCGGTCTTTATGGTGTAAACCGGGCCTAAACAGTGCCCTTTGTAATAAGCCCCTGGTGTCTAGGTACGTGCAATATTCTGACGTGGCCACATGCCAATACGTCAGCATCGTTCTCAATTGTACTGAGAATCCGAGGGATGTGTATCAACAAGAGACAGTAAAAAAGGTTTACGCATGGTCTTAATCTGAAAAGAATCCTTGAAACGGGTCCCTGCTGCACGTCTGCGCCCGTGTCTCCGTTTTGTCGTATTCTGGACGGGTGTAGCACGATGGTCATCTAAAAAAGAAAGGAACTTAATTGAAAAGTTGGCGTGCAAAAGGTAAGTTATACTAAATAAACAATATGAGTAAAGTTGAGCCTGATTGTCACTTGTGCGCGCGCGTTGAGCCCCTTGTATTGTAATAGGGGTATAGCCATCAAACCTGTATCAATTACATATAGCAGTACCGGACTCGTCCAACCGTGTCCGTGGTCTTAACGACCTGTCAGATGCTTTTGTTGGTGAAGCCGTTATGTGTGCGGCTGCCAAGGCAGCCGTACGGTCTTCCGCGTGCAAGGAGCGCTCAATATTTCCATTTACTGTAATGATGCCATGTCGACCGGGCATCTTAAGCATGAGGGAAGCGTAATGCGGTATTGCGTTAAAGCGAGCGAAAGCTTCGAGTCCGAGTAGTGCTTGATAGCCACTTTGGAACGGAGCGATGTCGAGGGTTAAATTTTCGCTGCGGAAGTTATCGGGGAAGCCGAATATAACCTCTAGTAGCAGGGAGCCCGTGCAATGGGCCTCTGGGCCTGGCGTTACTCCTTTAAAGGTAGTATTGTTGCGGCTAATTTTTGTTGGGTCTATCCCCATTTTGTGGACAGTGTCCTGATATATCAGGTTTAAACTGCTGCCACCGTCCATCAGGACTCGTGTGAAGTGGTATCCATCAATTATTGGGTCTAATACCAAGGCAGCCCATCCTGCACGCCGGATACTTGCCGAGTAATCTCGATGGTCGAAGGTGACCGGCTGGGACGACCAGTGGCAGGACTCCGCGGTGATAGGCCCTGGGGCATGTGTCTCTAGGAGTGCCGCTTTGTTTCTCCCCTTTGTCACGTGTAATATGTTTACTGTTTTGACTTATGGTGGGAACTTCTTCTGTTCCCCGGGGCTTTGCTTGCGAGGCTCTTCCTCGTCGTCGCTTGGTGTATCCCGCCCCTTGTCTTCGGCGTTGAGCTTGCCGGACTGCTTGAAGACCCAACATTCTCTATGGGTATGATTTCCAGGTTTATTGGGGGGACTGACATATTTGGTCCAGAATTTTGTTTAGGGTGGACAGTTTGTCTCTGTTGCCTTTGGGGGCAGCATTTGCTGACCTCGCCGAGAGCTTTTGAATCCGGCGTTTACCGTTGTGCTCTTCGGGCTGTCTTCTTTATTCCGGCGCTTGTTTTTTCTGCGTCATGATTTCCCGTTTCCGTCCCTGACTTCGGATGTACTTGGGTCGCTGGTGCTGCATCGGGCTAACCAGCTGTCCTCGCCCGCACAAAAGCGGGTCATGAGGCTTGTTAATGCTCCCATTGTTCTCAGCTTTTCTTGGCCGAGGTGTCTGGCAAGCCATTCGTCTTGAACGCTGTGCTTGAAAGCTGCTAAGGCTTCGGCGTTCGGACAGTCGACTATTTGGTTCTTTTTAGTGAGGAACCTGTTCCAAAGCTTTCGGCCTGACTCTCCGGGCTGTTGAGTTACATGACTAAAATCGTCTCCATCTGGTGGTCGGACATAGGTCCCTTGAAAATTTGCCTGAGGGGCATCTTCGAGCTCTTCCCAGCTTCCAATGGAGTTTTCGGGGAGGCTTTTAAGACAGTGCCGAGCTGGCCCTTTTAGCTTGAGGGGTAAGTACTTGATGGCGTCGAGATCGTCTCCTCGAGCCATATGGATATGGAGGATGTAGTCCTCAATCCAGACCCCAGGGTCTGTCATTCCATCGTATGCCTCTATATTTACGGGTTTGAATCCCTCTGGAAATTCATGGTCCAGCACCTCATCCGTGAAACATAGGGGGTGTGCGGCACCCCTGTATTTGGGTGTACCGTGGTATGGGGATTTTTTGTGTTGCATTGCGTGCTGGAGCACGCTTGCATGGCCCGTAGATGGATCTGGTTGCGCCGTAGTTTTGATGCGAGTCCTCACGTGGATCACGTACTGGCTTATGTGCGGCCTCGTTTGCCGCTCTATGTTGGCCACGAGGTCGTCTATCCGACCGGATGGCCGGTTTTTTTTCAATTGCGGGGGATCTAAGGCCTCCTCATCGAATTCAGGTAGCAGCTTTCGCTTCGGGTAGCTCTTGGTGTGGCGATTACCACCGTACTTCGCTGCAGTGTTGAGTACTTCACTCCATCTGATTCTGAGTGTGTCTTGTGCAGCCCTGAGCCTTTGCTTCTGTTTTTCAGACTCCTCGTAGCGGCAACCAACCTTTGATGGGCATTCTGTTGCTCCGGGTGCCTGTCTGGTGTGATGTCGTCCGGACTGTTATCTTCGATGGGGTTGGGTTGTTCTGTTTGATTCTCCGTGTTGCCCTGGTCGGGCGATGGTTCACCCTGCTCTATCGCTGGGTCTATATGACCGATGTTTCTACCGAGGCGGGATTTGGAGCAGCGCTTACGCCGCCGCTTTGACTGCTTCTCGAGCGAACAACCCTTCGCTGCGTCCTTCCGTTCCTCGTCGTCGTTTTGTTTCGGTGTGTCCACCATATATACATCATATGATGAAGTGGGCGTCCAGTGCCCTGTGGACAGTGGTTCCTGTTCGTCTCCTGCATCGTCGTCCATACCATCGATGTCTTCGGAGTCGAAGTCGAGCATGTCGGTCAAATCGTCGACAGTGGCTACTAAGTGGGTGGTGGGTGGGCAGCGAATTTCTTCGTCATCCGCATCCCAATCAAGCCGAACATAGTTCGGCCCTGACTCTCCTGACAGGGAGAGAGACCTTAATGAGTTCAGTACGTCGCCGAAGGGCGAGTGCTGAAAGATATCCGTGGAGGTGAACTCCATGATCAGTGCCCAGTTGGATTCCATAGGCACGGGCGCAGGTGGCTCGGAGTCCGTGGTCGGGGAAGAATCCGGTAGTTCGGCGTCACGGCTCCCGTGAAGGATATGGTCGATATTCGGCTAAATCGCTGATGAGAGTGCGGCCTACATGGCGGGGTCTAACCACCCATCCATGGATGGCGCAATTGGCTCCGAATTAAGGGTCGGAGCGGTTGCCTCAACACTGTCCGATCGTAGAGCTAAATCATGCTCATCGTGATCGTGCGGTGCTCTTGGCAAGGGCTCGAATCCGTCGAAGATCGTGTCTCCGCGAATGTCGGCCGTGTAGTTTAAGCTTCCGAACCGGACCTGGTGGCCAGGGGCGTAACTCTCGATCTGCTCCTGATGGCCAAGCGAGTTGGCCCGCTGTACGAAGCCACCGAATACAAGGATCTATCCAGGGAGAAAAGTCTCACCCTGGACTGCATCACTATCGATGATCGAAGGAGCCATCCAGCCTAATGACGATGACACAGAGGAACTCTCAATAAAAGCACCAATGTTGGTGTCAAAACCGGCGGATCTCAGGTAGGGGGTCCCGAACTATGCGTCTAAGGCGGATGGTAACAGGAGGCAGGGGACATGACGTTTTACCCAGGTTCGGGCCCTCTTGATGGAGGTAAAATCCTACGTCCTGCTTGATTTATTCTTGATAATATGAGTAGTACAAGAGTTGATCCACCACGAGATCGGAGAGGCTAAACCCTAGAAGCTAGCCTATGGTATGATTGTATGTTGTCCTATGGGCTAAAACCCTCCGGTTTATATAGACACCGGAGGGGGCTAGGGTTACACATGGTCAGTTACAAAGGAGGAGATATGCATATCCGTATTGCCTAGCTTGCCTTCCACGCCAAGTAGAGTCCCATCCGGACATGGGACGAAGTCTTTAATCTCGTATCTTCATAGTCCAACAGTCCGGCCAAAGGATATAGTCCGGCTGTCCGGAGACCCCCTTATCCAGGACTCCCTCAATGGCCGACCCACCCAGGAGTTCAAGAGCGAGAGAAGCATCCCTGGGTGGTCTTCGTTGCCTGCGACGACCACTAGATAGGGAGCCACCTGGCCCGCGGCGGAGAGGGGCTTCGGCCTCCGGTGAACTAGGGGCTCCGGTAGGGGACACGGACGGGCGAGGGGTCGGGAAGGGTCGCCGGAGAGTGGCGCGTCTAGTGGAGGGCTCGGACGGGGCAGGGGACGGCTAGAGAGAGGGGTTTGACGCGGAGGCCGAGCGATGGGCTCGCCAGAAATCCGAGCGCTCCAGCGAGGGATTTGGTCAGGCTTAGGCACTGGGTGGCTCTGGCGGGCGGGGTGAGGGGTTTGAGAGAGCTGGCTTGCTCGGGGAGGGTCGTGGACGGCTATAAATAGCAGAGGCGGGGAGCACCGAGCCGGGCGCCGCCGAGTGAGTCCGGCCACGGCTCTGCCAGCCGCAGCAGTCACGGGGGCACACGGGAAGGCGACGAGGAGGGTGCGGACGAGCGCCAGGGAGTCACGAAGACGAGCAAGGCTCAAGGACAAGAGGAGGAAGCGGACACCGGCGAGGAGGAGGACGAGCTCACGGGCACGCACTGCTCGAGCGTTGGCACGGCTCGCCGGAGAAGAAAACGAAGGGGGCCAGAGGTCCAGAGGGAAGACGTCGTTGAGGGGGCGTTGTAGGACATTAATGACGAGGCCAGAGACGGTCGGAGCAGCGATGCCGATAACAACAGTGGCTAGACCACCATTTTTGCTGGCTGCCCTCGTGGTCACCATTGGCATGGCGCTCTGGAGTTTTTACTGAGGCCAGCTCATGTCTACCGCGTAGTACTTCGAAGCTAGAGTGTTACTACGGTAAGTAAACGGGCAGAGACAAACCTAGCTGAGTAAAACAAGCTGCACAAGTTTGTTGTTGCAAATTTGGCAACATCCTAGAGATAAAACCAGAGAGGTTAAATGGTAAAATGGTTATGTGGGAGGCATAGGGTAGAAAGTACTACGGTCCTGGGAGTTTCAAACCATTTGGAAGCCCTATGAAGGTACTTCCTTCACAAATTTGTATTCTGGTCAGAAACTTTGAAAAATATCATAGGGAGCTAGGTTGAATGGATTGAGCTCATATTTCTCATACATGTGTTATTTATCATGGTTACTCACCCTGCCAAATTGCAGCTCCATTGGAATTAGGAATAAAGCACTTCCATTGCGAAATTTCAGAGAAGGCAGAAATTTGCATTGGATCATGTGCCAAATTTTTGAACTGACGAACATGAGATTAGGATGGAACAAGTTAATATATAGCAAGGACAAGCTCCACAGTTTATGTGGGAATTTTCCCTGCTATAAAAATAGTAGTTCCTTTGGAAAATGGCAGAAATGCAATATTGGCATTAAATAGGAAAAAGAAAACTTTCCTTATCTAATTATGGCCAATATATTTCCCAGAGCTTGGATTAGGCAAAAGTATCAACTCCACCAATTCTCATGAATTTATGAGATGGCTAGCTATGCCTTTGGATTTTATTCCTCAGAAAAGCAAGAAAATGAATAAATCACAATTCAAAAATATTGCATGAGACTTAGCAATATTTTTGCATATCAAAGGTTCAGAAAGGTAGAGTGGTCTCTGGGAACAAATGGAATGATCAACAGGTCAAGGAAAATGATGGCTCCTTTGTAAGCACAAACGGCATATCCAAATTCAAAAAAAATTGGAATTAGGGTTTGAAAGGATTTGAGCTGATGCAAATGAGGGCTTGCCCACTGAAAAAGACATGAACAAATTTTTGAAAGGTTGGAAATGACAAAATTTCTCAGAGTCATCCAGCAAACTTATGAGAAAATTTTGAAGATGAGTGCCACGAAGGAATAACAGCACAAAAATTGATAACCCAATTTTGGGGCTGTTACACGACGCCCCCACTCTGCTCCTCGTCGCCGTCGCCGCCGATCCCTGCCCCGACACCGTCAGGCTACTCCATCTCGCCATTTCCACCGAGCCCTGCCCTGACGCCATCAGGCTGCTCCACTGTGTCATCGCCGATGCCGTCGGGCTGCTCCACCTCGCCGTCGTCACCGCCGTCGCCACTGCCCTCTGCACCGACGTTGCCGCCACTCCCTGCGCCCCTGCTCGCCCCGACGCCGGCCGCCGCGCGCCCCTGCCCGCCCGACGCCGCCCTCTGTGAGCACCGCGCCCCTACCGGCCCCGACGCCACCGTGCTTTTTAGTTATATATGCTATTTGATTTACATGTTTTTAGATGTTTTTTTAGATGTTTTTAGATTTTCATATATGTAGGTATGTATTTTTTTAGATATATGTATGTTTTTGATGTATTATCATATATGTATGTATGTATTTTTTTTACATGTTTTTTGTATGTATGTATGTATATTTTTCAATTATAATATGCATGATGTTTTAAAAATACATTAATTATAGTACATTAATGTCCTCTTATTTAGTACATTAATTTTAGCTTAGTTTCATTTTTAGGGAAGTTTTATATATTTAGGAAGAAGGAAGAAGAAAAAGTTTTATATATGCAAAAGTTAGATATCTAGAAAAGTTTTATATATCTAGCTAGGAAAGGAAGAATAAGAAAAAGAATGGGAGAAAAAAGGAAAATAAGAAGAGGAAGAAAGGAGAAGAAGAGGAGAAATAAATAAGAAGAGGAAGAAAGAAGAAAAAGAAGAGGAGATGAAGAAAGGAATAGAGGAGAAGATTGAAGAAGAAAAAAGAAGAAAAAAAGAGTAGAAGAAGGAAAAGAAAAAGGAGAAGAAGAGGAGAGGAAGAAGAGGAGAAAAAAAAAAGAAGAGGAAAAAGGAAAAAAAAAAAGAGGAGAAGAAGAAAAAATATAATATTTTTCTATTTTTTCTTCTTCTCCTCTATTCCTTTTTCTTCTCCTCTTTTTCTTCATCTTTTTTTCTTCGATCTTCTCCTGTTTTTATTTCTTACCCCCGGCCCTCTCGCTCGACCAGAACTCTCGAGGACACCCAAACCCTAAAAAAATGATGTCGGTCTCGTACCCCCTCCCGTCGCGCCCCTACCCGACAAACTCTCTCGAGGCCACCCAAATTAACAAGTTAGAAGAGTGTTGAGGGAGTCCTGGATTAGGGGGTCTCCGGACAGCCGGACTATATCCTTTGGCCGGACTATTGGACTATGAAGATACGAGATTGAAGACTTCGTCCCGTGTCTGGATGGGACTCTACTTGGCGTGGAAGGCAAGCTAGGCAATACGGATATGTATATCTCCTCCTTTGTAACCGACCTTGTGTAACCCCAGCCCCTTCTGGTGTCTATATAAACCGGAGGGTTTTAGTCCATAGGACAACATACAATCATACCATAGGCTAGCTTCTAGGGTTTAGCCTCTCTGATCTCGTGGTAGATCAACTCTTGCACTACTCTTATTATCAAGAATAAATCAAGCAGGACGTAGGGTTTTACCTCCATCAAGAGGGCCCGAACCTGGGTAAAACATCGTGTCCCCTGCCTCCTGTTACCATCCGCCTTAGACGCACAGTTCAGAACCCCCTACCCGAGATCTACCGGTTTTGACACTGACATTGGTGCTTTCATTGAGAGTTCCTCTGTGTCGTCATCATTAGGCTTGTTGGCTCCTTCAATCATCGATAGCGATGCAGTCCAGGGTGAGACCTTTCTCCCTGGATAGATTTTGTGTTCGGCGGCTTCGTACTGCGAGCCAACTCGCTTGGCCATCTGGAGCAGATCGAGAGTTACGCCCCTGGCAACCAGGTCGGGTTTGAGCCCTTGATCTTTGCAGAGACTTGATCTTCGATGGATTTGAGCCCTTGCCTAGTGCACCACACGGTCACGATGAGCATGATTTAGCTCTGCCATTGGACAATGTTCAGGAGATCGTGCCGGCAACCGCTTCGACCCTCAATTCGGAGCCAGTTGCGCCATCCATGGACGGGTGGATAGACCCCGCCATGGAGGCCGCACTCTCATCAGCGATCGAGCCGAGTATCGACCTTACCCTTCACGGGAGCCGTGACGCCGAACTACCGGATTCTTCCCCGGCCACGGAGTCCGAACCGCCTGTGCCCATGCCTATCGAATCCGACTGGGCACCGATCATGGAGTTTACCTCCGCGGATATTTTTCAGCACTCGCCCTTCGGCGACATACTGAACTCATTAAGGTCTCTCTCCTTGTCAGGAGAGTCCTGGCCAAACTATGTCTAGCTGCACCTCGCCCACCCGTGCCTCTTGTTTCTCCCGCTCGGTGCGCTCCTTGGCCGCTTTGTCTTCGGCCTCGGACAGCGCTTGCTTCAGGGTTGCCACTTCGGTCGTGGCCCCTGGCACATTCATGATGATCCTGTCATTTCGCAACCACATTTTCTTTTATATATATACACAAGGTATTACTTACCTTTGTTCTCCTCGAGGTGCCTCTTGGCAAGGCCGAGCTCTTTCTCGGACCCCTCAAGGTCCTGCTTTAGTGCGGCGACCTCCGCAGTCAGTGCGGCAGAGGTCAGTAGCGAAGCCTGCATTAGCATATAGACATACTTATATTAGACTCCTGCATATATTATTTGATCCTCTATTCGGCTTTTCTTTGTGAACACCAAACAAAGCATCAGGGGCTACCGTCTATGCGGTAATATTTTTCCTATATTTTAAATACTTACCTCAAAGCCTGTTAGAAGGCTGGCACAGGCTTCAGTCAGTCCGCTCTTGGCGGACTGAACCTTCTTGATCACCGCACTCATAATAGTGCGGTGCTCTTCATTGATGGAAGCGCCGTGAAGCGCTCCCAGCAGGTTGTCCGGTGCCTCTGTATGGACAGAGGTCACCGGCACGGGCGTCTTTCCCCTTTTGGAAGGGGGCCGCCTGCCCGAGTCCGGAACCACTGGAGGTTTTGGCATGGTGTTCGGCTGAGAGACGAACTTGGAGCACCCAGGGAGCCTTAATCCCCTTTGCTGCTGGAGTCCGGAAGGTCGCCTTGAGGCGCCTCCGGGAACGTCTCCCCCCGGCTCGGTGCCCCCTGAGATAGTACCTCGCCATTGTCCGTAGGGCAAGGAGAGGTGGTGGTTGGAAGTGTATCACTATTCATGTCCGACGAGTCCAGGGAACCGTCCGACGATGATACATCGATACGTGCTTGGGCCGGACTGCATAATCATATTCAATATTAGGAGAAGCAGTGCGACAAAGGTATGCTATGAGTTACTCTGGTATCTGAATACTTACGACTTCGCTAGGGGCTACTACTAGGGAAAACCTTATACACAGAAATTTAGCAATAGTGCGGGTTAAAAAAGGGCGCTAGTGCTAGATAGCAGTAGCGGTTCAGAATAAACCGCGCTGCAAATACGATCCTGGCAGTAGCGCGTCTGCCCGTAAAAGAACTACTACTAATATTCCCATTGCTGGAACGATGGGCTAAGCATAGCAGTAGCGGCCTTGCAGGAAGCGCGCTACCGCTAGGGCATGAGTAGCAGCGCATTTCCCTGTAATAGCGCTACTGCTAATGGAAATAAAATAAAATGAAAAACAAATAGAAAAGTAAATGAAAATGAAAGAAACAGAAAAAGGAGAAAAAAAATAAAATGTAAAGCAAAATAAATGAAAAAGCAAAAAAATAGAGAAAGGCTTAGCTGTAGCGTGTGTTAGTAAGAGGCGCTGTAGCTAACGCAGCTGAAGCGCGTTTCCAGGACCACCACTATAGAAACAGAAAAGGAAATAAAAAAGAGAGAAAATTACATATGTATAGCAGTAGCGCGTTTTGGAAAAAGCGCTGTAGCTACCTTAGCTATAGCGAGTTCTGCGAAACACGCCACCGCTAGTTTTGACTTAACCAAAAAACTGTCCCCCCCCCCGGCCACCACTTGCCCCCCAAATATCTCGACCCACCCCGCCGCCGTCTCCCCGATTCGCCGTCGCCCCACTTCGCCGCCGTCTCCTGCCGACGTCGACGCCCCCGGAGCCACCAGAGCCGTGCGCCGTCGACGCCACCGGAGCCACCAGAGCCGTGCGCCGTCGACGCCACCGGAGCCGCCCCCAACGGCACGGAGCCGCGCGGCCTCATCAACGCCACCGGAGCCGCCGTCGATGCCACCAGATCCTCCCTCGCCACAACTGCCTCCCTCGCCGTCACCGAAGACGCCACTGCCTCCCTCGCCACCACTTCCTCCCTCGCCACCACCGGAGCCATCCTCTGTAAGCCCCCACCCCTCCTCTCTCTCATGCATAGGTTAGCTAGTTTAATTATGTTAATTATCTAGGTTAGGGCAAAAATTTAGTTAGGGCTTTGACAGAGAAGTAGTTAGGTTAACTAGTTTAATTAGGTTAATTACCTAGGTTAGTGCAAAATTTTAGTTAGGGATTTGGCAGAGAACTAGTCAGGTTAACTAGTTTAATTAGGTTAATTATCTAGGTTATTTAGGCAAGTTTTATTTTAAAGATGATCCCTTCGTAGACTTCTATTGTTGATTATATCTTTTCATTGAAGTGGTCATGTTGTTTGTGCCCAAGTGGCTTTGTTGTTTGAATGAAGCTGAGTGGCCTATATATGTTTTGCCGGAATGTTGATTCATTTCCGTTCTGGCAAATTTTAGGTTCTCGATTTGTCCACTTTTTAGCAAAGGTCATGCCGAAATTTTCCGTGAATTTCGGCATGACTTGTGCTACAAACTAGGACATATCGAGTGCCCGGGATTTGCCGCACCAGGAAGGAGTCAACGTTCCTACAAAACATAGGCCTTTTGTATGTCATTATTCATTTTATTAGGTCTAGAATTAATTTACTAGATTTAATCGAAGGAAACATGGCTAGCAACGATGAAGGACAAGGTTCTGTTGATTGCGACGACGTCTACTGGGCGGTAGATGAATTTTTTAGCCTTGCCGACGATCAACCGGTGGCATCGGGGACTGAGACCGACACGCAGACTGGTGCTGAGACTGAGACCGGTGCTGAGACATAGACCGACATCGAGACCGGCGCTGAGACTGAGACCTGTGCTGAGACTGAGACCGACATTGAGACTCAGATCGGTGCTGAGACTGAGATCGGCGCTGAGACTCAGACCGGCATCGAGACCGGCACTGAGACTGAGACCGGCGCTGCCTCGGGGAGCGGAGCCGGTGTAGAACGGAAAGCAAAGAGGAAACGGCTTCCTAACAAACTCAAGACTACTAGACTGGTGGTCACGGAGGTGGACGACAGCAATTTTGAGCCAAAGGCGCCCGAGGAAGCGCGTCGATGCTACGGCAATCAAATAGGCTGCATCGTACGGACAACCGCCACCATCAATGATGAGAAACTACCGAAGATAGAAAATATGAGGAGCTCCCTCCTAAAGAAGTTTCACCATATATTCTTGTTCCCGGGCCGGAATGAGAAGGATTATGAAGATCCAGATGAGGACTCGGCAATGAAGAAGATAAACAAACACGCCATGACCAAGTTTAGCAACGCGTTGGCCGCCTGGAAAAATTGAGTGAAAGCAAAGATCATCGACAAGAAGGAACCCAACTCCGAGATTGTAAAGGATAATCCGACAATCACGGAAGAGTAGTTTCAAATATTCAAGGAGGCTTGCGAGGCCGAAGCTGCCAAAAAAAGTCTCAGTACATGAAGGGGCTTCAAGAGAGGAACATTGGGAGCCACCACCTCGGAAGCCGTGGTTACGGTGGAAAGAGGTCCAAATGGGCCAAGGAGGACGTGGAAGCCGCGCGTCTTGGCATCCCAGACCCCTTGGCGGATTTCACCATCCCGCAGAAGCGTGACGTCCTCAGGGCCCGGCACCGTTGGGACCCGGTGAACAAGGTTTACGAGACAACACCGGTCATTACGGAGTTCATGAGACTGCTAGTAATTTTAGTTTCTGATCAATTCGACTGCACACGTTAGTCATATTTGTAAACGATCCTTGTGCCTTTTGCAGAGAGAGCAGCACCGGATTGCGGCCGAAAGCGACTCGCCGTCTGAGGCATTGGCGAGGCCCAAGTGGGACACTCCATTCAACCGAGCGTTGAACATATTGAAACGACAACCGGTGGATACTCGACCGTCGTATGGACGCGTGCACGGTGTTGGAGACGGTGCCACGTGGAAGAAGTACTACCGTGAGACCACAGAGGAGAGAAATGAAAGACGGAGGTTAACTGAAGAAAACATCAACAAGAAGGTTGAGATTGCGGTTGAGAAGAAATCATCTCAAACAGTCGCAACAGTGGTAGGTGCAGCAAAACAGGTGGTTGCAGATTTGTCTACTTCCTTGGTGACGGGCGTGATCACTTGGACAAGGCAAAATCCAGAAAAAAAATGCAGAGGACATTCCCCTTGCCGACTTCTTGGGGAGCAGCTCGACTAGCGTTGCACCAGCACCTGCTCCCGCACCGGCTCCGACACCTGCTCCCGCACCGACTCTCACACCGGCTCCCGCACCGGACGTGCTCGGTGGTGCTTCATCTTTGGCTGAGCTTGATGCCCTCACGTTATCTGTTACACCGGTCTCCTTCAATATAAATGCATAATCTCCCGTTTTCGTTGCCTTTCGGATGTCTCACGTCGCAGACTTTTCTTTGCAAGCCGATGAAACCCCGTGCACCATATTGTACACCATCGGCGACCAGAAGGTGGACGTGGGGAAGGCGACGATAATGAAGTCGAAGGAACCATTGTTCCACAGCCGGCCAACCCCCCCCCCCCCCCCCCCCCGAACGTCTTCAAGGTTTTCGTGGCCAGTGTCAAACCGGGCCATGAGAATTTGACTCCTCCAATACTAGCGGGGGATGACGACGAGACACCGCGGCGGCTTGGTGATTGTTGCAATGGGTGGGTGCTATTGTGGCCAAAGAGTCTGCTTCATCTGGAGGCGGCCGGGAGCGCACCCACGACCACGCAGCCTCAGCAAGGTATGAACATCAACACCCCACCTACCCAATTAGCGTCGGGTGTCGAGTTGGGTGATAGTGGATGGGGTAAGGAGGAGGCTCCATTAGTCGCTGATGACATCGCCATGGATGAGGATGAGGACGACGATGGCGCTAAACAGTATGTCTATACTGGCGCCTCCTCAGGGTTTGAGCATCATGAGTCGGTGCCTGAATTGCCGTCTCAACGTATTATGGACGACCTTCCGGTAGTAAACAAGTCTAGGAAGAGAGCGAGGAAAGGCAAAAAAGCTGATTCTATGATCCAGCCGCCTCAGCAGCCTTGGCTTCAAGACCGTATAGATAACCCCGATGCGGATAAACGGCATATCCCCGGTCAACCAATCCTACCTGCAACAGTGCTACGGGACAGATTCGGCGATCTAAGGAGACTTCATGACGATGTGCTGCGGGTAGAGAAAGACCTCATCGCCTCGAAAGATCCAGGATACCCACTCTGTGTGGTTAACGTTCCGTGGCAAATATCGTACGTCGACAGCTTCCCCACGGATAAGTTCTTCCTCCGATTCGATTACATATTCGACATGTTTCACGTGAAGAAGCTGGACTTTACGTTTGTCCACCTTTATGACTTGCACATGAACTACATCATCGGGGTTGAGTAGATATCTAATATCTGTGTCGCTGACACGTACTACATGCACGAGGGCTTCTTGGGAGTCTGCGCAAAGCATCGTGAATACGCGAGGGATTACATCGTCACTTTCATGCTCGCCAATAAGGACAAGGAGGCGATTCTTGTGCCTTATCATCCCGTGTAAGTCATCCGCACTGCTATCCTTCCTTCGATTTCAATCATTCATTTGCATGGTGGAGGCTAATTAATTTGAGGTGTACTTATTTTGCGCAGCGGCAGGCGCGCCGTCCTCATCATCCTCTACCCCCGATTCTCCCACACTCTTTACTTAGACTCGTCGAAGAACATTCACAAAAAGGATTACACCCACATAAAGGATGTACTCAACAGTGCTATGTTTTACTACCAAGCAAGGGGTGGAGAGGTCAGGGACAAGAAGACAAGGGGCGGCAGGGCCGCCTTCGGCCATAAGACCGACTTCTGCTGCATCCAGCAACCGAACGATTCTCTTAATGATGGATTCCATGTCCTACACCACATGCTGGAGTACAGAAGGGATCACCAGAACCTTCGCATGTCACCTAGATCCGGCGATGCCCATATTCTGCAATGGGCAAAGGACATAAGAGATATCGAGGATCATCGACTTCGAGCTGAGTTCTATAACATCCAACGCGAACTAGCCCAAATCATCATGAAGGAGGTCGTCGGAAAAACAGGGATGTTCTACGGAGAAGGACAAATGTCGCGGGAAGACGTCCGAACATGGATAACCCCTCAGCGTCTCGACATGAAGCCTTTCACTAAGCTCAATGACTATCTCCCTCACTTCGATGGATGGAACGACATGTTGGAGTGATTGTCGATATATGACAATGTGTCCGTTTAGTCCATACTTTCTGTATGACAAAACTTTGAGTTATGCACGGTGAAACTTTATTTGTGATGTAATTAAACCGTCCTCCTCCTCGACTTGCGAAAATCACTCTAGTTAGGGCATTTTGGTGTACGATGAACTTTGTTATTTATGCTTATGATATGTTGTTTCTATTTTTGCCAAGTCTGTCTCTTTCTGTTGCTCAACTATATATGTTGCATATCATCGACTCATGTGACGATGCAGGTGCATAGATCATAGATGGCGAAGAACTGCTACGCCAGGAGTATATATACGACAAGGGGCCGGAGTGTCAGGCCCAGGTGTACCGGTTTCCGGTTTTCGAGCGACAGGCAGTAGTTAGTTTAGGTTCACGCTAATGCGAGAGAGGGATACGAACTCATGTACTCAAAGTGATAGCTCTTCTCGCGTATATCATTGTTTAGATGGATGATGATGTATTTGCAAGTAATCGAGACTTGTATCGCTATTTTCGAGATGATGACGAGAGACCACTTTGTGTTGGATGATGATTATGATGAGACTATTTGTATGTATATGCTATGATTACATCTGTGGTTTCGCAGGCATTTGTATGTGTATCATGATGACATTTGTATGTGCTAAAGATTCTTCTATAAAGCCTGTTCAAATACAAAACAAATATGCCGAAAAAAACAAAAAACTACTAAAATTAGCAGTAGCGAGTGGAGAAAAGTTAGCAGCAGCGCGGTAGTAGCAGTAGCGCGCACGGAAGAAGCACGCTATAGCTATTAGCAGTAGCGAGCTTCCACTAAGCGCGCTGCTGCTACACTTGTGTAGCAGTAGCGCTGGTGAGCACGCGCTGCTGATGTGTTAGCTGTAGCGCCTTATTAGTAGCGTCGGCCGCGCGCTGCTGATACACCTAAAACCTGCGCTGCTGCTAGCCCTTTCCCTGGTAGTGCCCTGAGCAGCCACTCGTCTTCGCCGTCGGTGACGGTGGTGGAACAGTCCGGAAGGAGAGTCCTTCGCTTCTTGGACCCTTCGGCCTCCCCGGCTGGGATGGCCTTCCTTTTCTTGTCTCCCCCGGCTGGAGGGGGAGAGTCTTTGTCTTCCTTCTCCTTGTTTTCGTGGGAGGAGTGCGTCTTGGAGTTATCGGATGATGAGTCCGATACCACCTGGCGCCGGGAACTCTTTCGGGTTCCCTTGGCCTTCTTATTGGTCTTATCCAGCACCTCAGAAGGAGCCGGAGTCCGCATCTCCATCAGGAGAGCGTCCGCAGGGTCTTCGGGCAAAGGGGCCGGACAGTTAATCTGCTCCGATGTCTCCACCCAGTCCCGTCAAAGGCATGGGAGGTTAGACCCCGCACATGGTTAAGCTATGGGAAATAAACACCCTATCAGATGTACAGAACTTACCGGAGTCGCAGAACGCTTTGCGCTTAGCCCGCGGTCCTCGGTAACAGAAGGAGGGACCTCGGCGCCCTTGAACAGCACCCTCCAGACGTCTTTATGCATCGTGTCGAAGAGCTCGCTTAGAGTCTGGTGCCGGGCCGGGTCGAACTCCCATAAGTTGAAATCCCGTTGTTGACACGGGAGGATCCGGCAGAAGAGCATGACCTGGACTATGTTGACAAGCTTAAGTTTCTTGCTTGTCATCTTCCGGATACACTTCTAGAGTCCGTCCAGCTCCACCGATGAACCCCAGGACAGGCCCTTCTCCTTCCAGGAAGTGAGCTGTGTGTTGATTCCGGATCGAAACTCGGGGGCCGCCACCCAGTTGGTGTCGCGTGGCTCGGTGATGTAGAACCACCCCGATTGCCACCCCTTTATGATCTCCACGAAGGAGCCCTCGAGCCATATAACGTTGTGCATTTTTCCCACCATGGCTCCGCCGCATTCCGCTTGTTGGCCACCCACCACCTTCGGCTTGATATTGAAGGTCTTCAGCCACAGGCCGAAGTGGGGCCGGATGCGGAGGAAAGCCTCGCACACGACGATGAACGCCGAGATGTTGAGGATGAAATTCGGGGCCAGGTCATGAAAGTCCCGCCCGTAATAGAACATGAGGCCGCGGACGAATGGATGGAGGGGAAACCCCAGTCCATGGACGAAGTGGGGGAGGAAACCCACCCTTTCGTGAGGTTCCGGGGTAGGGACGACCTGCCCCGCGGCTGGCGGCCGGTGCGCGATATCCGCGGCTAAGTATCTGGCTCCACGTAACTTTTTGATGAGTTCCACTTCCCTCCTGCTCCGGACATGTTTGGAGAGAGTTGAGGAGGAGGATGCGAACTTGGGCGCTGGAGCTCAAGTGCGCGAGAATGGATGAGCAAGGAGGAAGAAGGCGTGGGTAGAAAAAGGTGAGATCTTATCCCTTTATAAGGGCGGACTAAACTATGCGCCCCCACTAGCCTGGTAAAACTCGCATATCCCCCAAGCGCCGTAATTGATGGCGCGATTGGGTTACCCATGTACGTATTGATGAGAATCCCGTAATAAGGGGAGCACGATCTCTCCTTTGACAAGACGTGTCAAGAAACCGCCTCGCGTTATGTGCGGGGCTGGTTAAAGAAAAACAGTTCAAATAATTACCGGGCCGTGTGTGATGTCATGCTGCCAAAACGTGTCAGCAGATTAGATTTGTGGTAATATTATTCTCTCTACGGTGGTATGTGGAACTTATTTTGCAGGGTCGGACACTTTCCTTGTATTTAATTTCTTCTGTGGTGTATTCGGAGGAGGAACCCTCCTTGCAATGCCGAAGACAACTCTGCGCGCCGGACTCGTCGTCATTGAAGCCTGGTTTAGGGGCTACTGAGGGAGTCCTGGATTAGGGGGTCTCCGGACAGCCGGACTATATCCTTTGGCCAGACTGTTGGACTCTGAAGATACGAGATTGAAGACTTCGTCCCGTGTCCGGATGTGACTCTACTTGGCGTGGAAGGCAAGCTAGGCAATACGGATATGTATATCTCCTCCTTTGTAACCGACCTTGTGTAACCCTAGCCCCTTCCAGTGTCTATATAAACCGGAGGGTTTTAGTCCGTAGGACAACATACAATCATACCATAGGCTAGCTTCTAGGGTTTAGCCTCTCCGATCTCATGGTAGATCAACTCTTGTACTACTCATAGCATCAAGAATAAATCAAGCAGGACGTAGGGTTTTACCTCCATCAAGAGGGCCCGAACCTGGGTAAAACATCGTGTCCCCTGCCTCATGTTACCATCCGCCTTAGACGCATAGTTCGGGACCCCCTAACCGAGATCCGCCGGTTTTGACACCGACAAGTGTTGTCGTCGAGGCCACCCCAAACCCTTGAAGCGTTGCCGAGGCCACCCCAAACCCTAGAGAAGCATCGAGGCCACTAATATGATTCCTTATTGTGATTATCTAGCTAGTTCTACGTTGGCCACTAATATAGAGGGGACTGAGCAAGATGCAGAAGAGGGCTGTGATGGTGCTACAAGGGTTGTTTGTGTTGATTGGAATTCAGTACAATTAGATGACACTACTGATTTGGTCATTGCACCAATGGCTGACACTGAGATGGCCAATTTTTTTGGCATTCTGGTAGATGCAGTTGATGATCAAGATGAAGAAGAGAGGGATGAATCGAGTTTGCCTAATGATGCTAATATAGATGCTTGTGAAGATGTGGATGGCAGCTAATGAAAGTGTTGTAGATGATGTAGATGATGCACATGATGATGAGCTTGTAAGTGTGTATGACAAAGAAAATCCTGTTATTGAAGTAGGCAAATTGTTCCTAAGCATAAAGGAGTTTAGGATGTGTTTCAAGACTTACGCAGTCAAATATGAGTTTGATGCCAAGACTATGTAGACTGATAGAAAAAATTTTATGCAAGGTGCAGAGGTTTCGATGGAAGCATCAGGCCTTGCAAGTGGTAAATATCTGCTAGAATTCAACCTGATGGAAGTACCATTAGGGTTAATCAAATCCGAAATCCACATACTTGTATTACAAGTTCACAGAGAGTATCAATCATGACATCACAGCTTTGGATTGCAGAAAAGATCACTCCAATTTTAGCCAAGAAATCAAACACTACAACAAAGAAACTTAAATTGGACTTGGAAAAGCAGTACCCCATTAAGGTGAAGTATACTACTGTGTGGAAATCAAAACATAGGGCCATGAAATAATTATATGGTGATTGGGAAAATACTTTTACGATACTTTAGAACTTCAAAGTAAAGGTGGAAATAGGTCACCTGGCAGTGTTATGGAGATAGATACTGAGCTAACAAAAGATGGTAGAGTTCTTTTCTCCAAGTTCTTTATGGCTTGTAAGCCTTGCATAGGTGGCTTCAAAGTAGGGTGCTGGTAACCCACAAGTATAGGGGATCGCAACAGTTTTCGAGGGTAGAGTATTCAACCCAAATTTATTGATTCGACACAAGGGGAGCCAAAGAATATTCTCAAGTATTAGCAGCTGAGTTGTCAATTCAACCACACCTGGAAACTTAATATCTGTAGCAAAGTGTTTAGTAGCAAAGTAATATGATAGTGGTGGTAATGGTGGTAAAAGGTAATGGTAGAAAAAGTAATATTTTTGGTGTTTTGTAGTGATTGTAACAATAGCAACGGAAAAGTAAATAAGCGAAGAACAATATATGGAAAGCTCGTAGGCAATGGATCGGTGACAGAGAATTATGCCGGATGCGGTCGATCATGTAACAGTCATAACCTAGGGTGACACGAAACTAGCTCCAATTCATCAATGTAATGTATGCATGTATTCCAAATATAGTCATACGTGCTTATGGAAAAGAACATGCATGACATCTTTTGTCCTACCCTCCCGTGGCAGCGGGGTCCTATTGGAAACTAAGGGATATTAAGGCCTCCTTTTAATAGAGAACCAGACCAAAGCATTAACACATAGTGAATACATGAACTCCTCAAACTACGGTCATCACCGGGAGTGGTCCCGGCTATTGTCACTTCGGGGTTGCCGGATCATAACACATAGTAGGTGACTATAGACTTGCAAGATAGGATCAAGAACTCTCATATATTGATGAAACCATAATAGGTTCAGATCTGAAATCATGGCACTCGGGCCCTAGTGACAAGCATTAAGCATAGCAAAGTCATAGCAACATCAATCTCAGAACATAGTGGATACTAGGGATCAAACCCTAACAAAACTGACTCGATTACATGATAAATCTCATCCAACCCATCACCATCCAGCAAGCCTACGATGGAATTACTCACACATGGCGGTGAGCATCATGAAATTGGTGATGGAGTAAGGTTGATGATGACGATGGCGACGGATTCCCCTCTCCGGAGACCCGAACGGACTCCAGATCAGCCCTCCCGTGAGAGTTTATAGCTTGGCGGCGGCTCCGTATTGTAAAACGCGATGAATCCTTCTCCCCGATTTTTCTCTCCCTGAAATTCAATATATGGAGTCAGGGGTGAGGTCGGTGGAGCGTCGGGGGTCCCAAGAGGCAGGGCGCGCCCAGGGGGGTAGGGCGTGCCCCCGCCCTCATGGACAGGTGGAGGCCCCCCTGACGTCGATCTTCCTTATAGTATTTTTTATATATTCCGAAATAATTCTCCGTTGATTTTCAGGTCATTCCGAGAACTTCTATTTCTGCACAAAAATAACACCATGGCAATTCTGCTGAAAACAGCGTCAGTCCGGGTTAGTTCCATTCAAATCATGCAAGTTAGAGTCCAAAACAAGGGCAAAAGTGTTTGAAAAAGTAGATACGACAGAGACGTATCAACTCCCCCAAGATTAAACCTTTGCTTGTCCTCAAGCAATTCAGTTGATAAACTGAAAGTGATAAAGAAAAAATTTTACAAACTCTGTTCGCTCTTGTTGTTGTAAATATGTAAAGCCAGCATTCAAGTTTTCAGCAAAGATTATGAACTAACCATATTCACAATAACATTTAGGTCTCATGTTTACTCATATCAATGCCATAATCAACTAGCGAGCAATAACAATAAATCTCAGATGACAACACTTCCTCAAAACAATCATGATATGATATAACAACATGGTGTCTCGCTAGCCCTTTCCGAGACCGCAAAACATAAATGCAGAGAACCTTTAAAGATCAAGGACTGACTAGACATTGTAATTCATGGTAAAAGAGATCCAGTCAAGTCATACTCAATGTAAACTAACAGTAATGGATGCAAATGACAGCGGTGCTCTCCAACAAGTGCTTTTTAAAAAGAGCATGATGACTCAACATAGAAGTAAATAGATAGGCCCTTCACAGAGGGAAGCAGGGATTTGTAGGGGTGCCAGAGCACAGTTTTGAAATAGATATGAATAATATCTTGAGAGGTATACTTTCATTGTCAACATAACAACCAGAAGATGGCGATATCTTCCATGCTACACACATTATAGGCGGTTCCCAAACAGAATGGTAAAGTTTATACTCCCCTCCACCAACAAGCATCAATGCATGGCTTGCTCGAAACAACGAGTGCCTCCAACTAACAACAATCCTGGGGGAGTTTTGTTTGTAATTATTTTGATTTGATTTGCATAAAGCATGGGACTGGGCATCCCGGTGACCATCCATTTTCTCGTGAGTGAGGAGCGGAGTCCACTCCTCTTGAGAATAACCCGCCTAACATGGAAGATACGGACAACCCTAGTTGATACATGAGCTATTCGAGCATACAAAATAGGATGTTTATTTGAAGGTTAAGAGTTTGGCACATACAAATTTACTTGGAACGGCAGGTAGATACCATATAGAGGTAGTATATGGAATAACTTTGGGGTTTATGGAATTGGATGCACAAGCAGTATTCCCGCTTAGTACAGGTGAAGGCTAGCAAAAGACTGGGAAGCGACCAGCTAGAGAGCGACAACAGTCATGAACATGCATTAAAATTAATCAACACCGAATGCAAGCATGAGTAGGATATAATGCACCATGAACATAAATATCGTAGAGGCTATGTTGATTTTCTTTCAACTACATGTGTGAACAATTTCCAAGTCAAGCCACTCGAATCGTTCAAAAGAGGATACCACCCTATCATACCACATCACAACCATTTTAATAGCATGTTGGCACGCAAGGTAAACCATTATAAGCTCCTAGCTAATTAAGCATGGCATAAGCAACTATAATCTCTAATTGTCATTGCAAACATGTTTATTCATAATAGGCTGAATCAGGAACGATGAACTAATCATATTTACAAAAAAAGAGAGGTCGAGTTCATACCACCTTTTCTCATCTCAACAAGTTCATCATATAATCATCATTATTGCCTTTCACTTGCACGACCAAATAGTGTGGATAATAATAATAGTGCACGTGCATTGGACTAAGCTGGAATCTGCAAGCATTCAATTCAAGAGAGAAGACAAGGTAATATGGGCTCTTTGTCAGATCAACGATAATGCATATAAGAGCCCCTTTAACATTTTCATTATGGTCTTCTCCTATCGACCCCCAAAGAACAAGAAAAGAAATAAAACTATTTACACGGGAAAGCTCCCAACAAGCAAAAGAAGAACGAGAAATCTTTTTGGGTTTTCTTTTTAATTACTACTACAAGCATGGAAAGTAAACAAATTAAAAGCTACAACTAATTTTTTTGTTTTTCTTAAGGTTTATTAAACACACAAGAAGAAAGCATAAAAAGGTAAATAAACTATCATGGATGATACAATGAAAAAGTATGAGCACCGACAACTAGCAATGAGTGTGTGAACATGAATGTAATGTCGGTGAGAAATACGTACTCCCCCAAGCTTAGGATTTTGGCCTAAGTTGGTCTATGGCCATGGCTGGCCTGGCGGATATCCAAAGTAATAGTTGGGGTCGTATTGTGAAGAAGCCTCGGATTGCCACTGGTTGGCAATCACCTCCGGGTCCCACTGATAATCAGACTGTCGTGGAGGATCAAATTGTGGTTCCGGCTCTGGCTCTGTAGCTGATGTAGGGTTCCGGTAGGTGTTAATGGCCTCCAACAGAACAAGGTACTTGCCTGCAGGTAAATCAAACAAGGAAGGAGCAGGCAAGGTAATAGTCTCAGGATGATTTTTACCAAATATTAATTTGTACTTAAGAGCCTTTTCCCTATTCTTAAACATAAAATCATGTGCTACCATAGACTTATAATCTAGATAAACAGGAGGCAGCAACTTCTCTTCCTTCTCATAATGCCTAATAGGTATGTTAAAGTGTGCAGCGAGGCACGAGGCGAATATGCCTCCAAGGACGGGGCCCTTAGTATGGTTAAGATTTAACCGCTTTGCAATAATAGCGCCCATACTAAATGTGTCATCACGAAATAAGGCATGGCACAAAATAACAATTTCAGGGGCACTCGGGTTTCCACAGTTTCCGCGCCCAATTAAGCATCTACTAGCAAATATAGCAAAGTCACGTAGAACAGGAAACTGGATGCTAGTAATTCATGCGTCGGAAACCTTCCTCGTTTCCCCTACAGTAATGGTATCAATAAACCCATCCACATCGTCACGATGTGGTTCCTCTATGCTGCCCTCGAAAGGGATCAAACAAACGCAACAAAAATCACGAAGTGACATCTCCTTACGCTCGTCATATAAATAAAAATCCACTGTAGGTGGTGAGCTCCTAGCATGGAAATGAAATTTTTGCACAAAGATATTGGTGAGTAAGAGATAGTGTACACATTGGTCGTGGAGGAAGGCGATGAGGCCTGCATTCTCAGCCAATTCATAGAAATCATCATAAATCCCGCCTGCTCTCAAGAAATTATCACAAGGCCATTCACACGGCGGAACTTCCGCGGTGCGAGGGAGATTATATTTGGGCCTCTTATCCTGCTCACTTTGCTTATCCTTAGAGCTTCGGCTCGATAAGCCCCTCAAAAATCTCTTCATCTTTTTTAAAAAATTTCTGAAATTTTTAGTAACTTCTAAATAAAAGTGAACCAAACTCAACCAAATTGATAGCAACTACTCCTACAAGTGCCTAGAGGCAATATCATGCATCAAAACTACTTTTGACCACATAAATTTGACATGCAAGCTCAAGAACAGGGTCACCTAAGAAGAAAAAATATGCAATGAATAAAGCACTAGAACAAAAACTAATTGGACCATTGGAGGAGTCACATACGAAGGAACAATCCCCCAAAGCAGTTTTGTGAGAGGTGCTTTGAGCAAGGAGATCGAAAATGGCAGCAAAATGAGCTTGCACTCGGGTTTGAGCTGGTTAGTGATGTTTGTGGGAGGAAGAAGCAGTGTGTGGTAGCTGGAATAAGTGGAGGGGAGCCACCATGGGCCCACGGGGCAGGGGGTGCACCAAGGGGTGTAGGGCGCGCCCTCCACCCTCGTGGCTAGGTGCTTGCTCCCCCTGCTGTGTTCTCAGTGACAGATATTCTCAAATATTCCAGAAAAAGTAATATTTAAATTTCAGGGCATTTGGAGAACTTTTATTTTCAGGGTATTTTTTATTGCATGGATAATTCAGAAAACAGACAGAAATTACTAGTTTTGTTTTATTTAATATAAATAAAAGCGACTAAAAAGAGGGTATATAGAGTTGTGTTTTCTAAATTCATCCATCTCATGCTCATCAAAAGGAATCCACTAACAAGGTTGATCAGGTCTTGTTAACAAACTCATTCCGAATAACATGGCACCAGAGAATTTTTTAATAACACTAGGTTACCTCAACGGGGATATGCACATCCCCAACAATAAGAATATCATATTTCTTCTTGACCGTAGGAAGAGGAAATTCAAAACCTCAAAAAATCATCGATGGAATTTTTCCAATAGAGTTTATACTATGAACTTGAGGTTTTTTCCTCGGAAGGTGTACCGTATGCTCATTGCCATTAACATGAAAAGTGACATTTCCTTTAGTGCAATCAATAAAATCCCCTGCAATATTCAAAAAGGGTCTTCCAAGAATAATAGGCATATATCGTCCTCGGGAATATCAAGAATAACAAAGTCCGTTAAAATAGTAACGTTTGCAACCACGAGAGGCACATCCTCACAAATACCGACAGGTATAGCAGTTGATTTATCAGCCATTTGCAAAGATATTTCAGTAGGTGTCAACTTATTCAAATCAAGTCTACGATATAAAGAGAGAGGCATAACACTAACACCGGCTCCAAGATCACATAAAGCAGTTTTAACATAGTTTCTTTTAATGGAGCATGGTATAGTTGGTACTCCCAGATCTCCTAGTTTCTTAGGTATTCCAACTTTAAAAGTATAATTAGAAAGCATGGTGGAAATTTCAGATTCCAGTATCTTTCTTTTATTTGTAACAATTTCTTTCATATACTTATCATAAGGATTCATTTTAAGCATATCAGTCAAATGCATACGCAAGAAGATAGGTCTAATCATTTCAGCAAAGCGCTCAAAATCCTCATCATCCTTTTTCTTGGATGGTTTAGGAGGAAAAGGCATGGGTTTCTGAACTCATGGTTCTCTTTCTTTATTATGCTTCCTAGACACAAAGTCTCTCATATCATAACGTTGATTCTTTGATTGTGGGTTATCAAGATCAACAGCAGGTTCAATCTCTACATCATTATCATTGCTAGGTTGAGCATCAACATGAACATCATCATTAAAATTATTACTGGGTTCATGTTCATTACCAGATTGTTTTTCAGCATCAGAAATAGAAATATCATTGGGATTCTCAGGTGTATCAACAACAGGTTCACTAGAAGCATGCAAAGTCCTATCATTTTTCTTTTTCTTCCTTTTAGAAGGACTAGGTGCATCAATATTAGTTCTCTGAGAATCTTGCTCAATTCTCTTAGGATGGCCCTCAAGATACAAAGGTTCTTGAGTCATTTTACCACCTCTAGTCATTACTCTAATAGCATTATCATTTTTCTCACTATTCAATTCATTGAGCAAATCATTCTAAGCTTTGAGTACTTGTTCTACTTGAGTGGTAATCATAGAAGCATGTTTACTAATAAGTTTAAGTTCACCTTTAACATTAGCTATATAATCAACCAAGTGTTCAAGTATATCGGCATTGCGTTTTAATTCTCTACCAAAATAAGCATTGAAGTTTTCTTGTTTAACCATAAATTCATCAAACTCATCCAAGCATGGGCTAGCAAACTTAGTAAATGGGATTTCAGCTTTATCGTATCTATAGAGAGAATTTACCTTTACTACCTGTGTCGGGTTATCAAGACCATGTATTTCTTCAATAGGTGATGGATTAAGACATGTATTTCTTCAACAGGCGGTAAATTAAGACCATGTAATTCTTCAATAGGAGGTAAATTCTTAACATCTTCAGCTTTAATACCTTTTTCCTTCATAGATTTCTTTGCCTCTTGCATATCTTTAGGACTGAGAAATAGAATACCCCTCTTCTTCAGAGTTGGCTTAGGAGTTGGTTCAGGAATTCGATCAGGAAGTGTCCAATTATTTTCACTAGTCGCCACCCCGTGCATTCGCACGGCCAGTTATTTAGTATTACATTGTAATCTACATAACATAAAGCTATGTGTTGTGTACATTTACACTGGGACATGCCATCTAATTTCTTTTAAATAAGTCATATAGTATTTTCAACATGGGGATTCATAGGCTAATGTATGTGTTCCACAAAGGAGTTAGTTGGGTAACTTGATATTAGATCTTTATACGATTTTATCATTTATATCTTTGAGGAAGTTTGATATCACTTTTATGTCATTTCAAAAGCATGCAGAGCAGTCTAATATATATTGCTTACTTTCTTAGGTCTCCTCTGGTATATGTATATGCTTGGGAATTTTATATGTGTACTATCTCAAAGTATTATCCTTTTTACATATTATAGTCATCTCTTCAAAACATTAAATTACATGAACTATGGAATTCGGAATTAATATGTTTTCATTATCAATAGAAACTATTTTTCCTGTAAACAAACTCATTAGAATTAAAACAATAAGAAGAATATTTTCAGATATTTGATATCCTTGAAACTCCATGTTGAATGTTGCGAGTTAAAAAACCAGGCAATGATAGAACCAATAAGTTGAGATTAAACAAACTGACAACTTGATAGGATTCAAATTTGAAGAAAGCCACAACATCGAAAGAGCTTTGGTTCAATAGCAATGAACCTTACATTAACGGATTTCTATTACATGCACACGACTCACATGGAATATGTATAAACTGAAAAGTTGGGTCGTACATCATGGCCTTAGGTGACAAATTTACTTCCATCTCCGCATGTACTACATGGAAAAATATTTTGCGATTATTGAAGAAACAAACCATGCATGATCGCTTAGTTAATACGGAAACCTTAAGAGCGCCCAGTCATTGCAATCATGAATTTTATAGAAGTCCGTAATTTAAATGCAAATAAAAATCTTGAATATTGGGTGATCATTGATTTTCTACAACCATTGATAGTTGTAGGCATACATTGTGAAAAATAATTCCAATCCGAGAAACTATTCTATAGACAATTCCTTATTTAATAGTCAAAATAGGCTTTCTAAAGCACAAAATCATATCCAATATTAAGTACGAACATGGACCATATCAAGCTTGATCCTTGTCCACGGGGTAGCCAGAGTAAAAGCTTTGTCTGACCCATTCACATATATGTTGACCTGTCTTATAGAGCAGTCTGAAATTAATGACGCACTGGAAAGATCCAATATAAGAAAAAAATATGTGCGACTTGAACAGCCTCAGCCTGGCTGACCCCTCTCTGGTGACCATTAAAACGGGTGTTTTGCTCACACAATACATCATACACATAGTGAGCAGGTCCAGGGATAGATGAAGGAGAGTGATAGTTAGAACTGCCTAAATTACAGGGGCATACTGCAAAGACGTACATTGTTGTGCTGGGAGGTCTAACCTTGCTGGAGGTTTAATCCGTCCACGTCGGAGCCGTGGATGGGGAAGTTCATCCATCGCACGACAGAGTTCTGGTACTTGGAGAATCTCAACACCTGAATCAATCGTGGAGTTTTTTTCCTTTGGAGGGAGAGAGGAAGCAGACCCAGTTTGTAAGGATGAGGCATATAAGGCATTAATAGAAAGGACTTCCAGATGCTACATGCTTAACATCACGGCATGATTCTTTGCGGATGGAATTAATCTTATCATATTAGTAAAGAAACAAAATCATGTCCACTGGGAGCACCACTTATATGATCATCCAAATTGAGACATGAAAAAGGAAGATCTAGCCACTTCAGGCTTGATGACACCCAGAGACGGGTCTATTTCTAGTACACGCAGATGAGGGCCCGAGTACCTACGAAATCTGCAGCCATGTAGCGGATCCTTCCTTCTGCCTCGCCATGCGCCTTTGGCCGATGGCAATCAATCTTCAGTTCATTATCAATGGAGCTCGCAAGTTTAGGACCACATCGAGACGAGCCGCTGAAACCCATGTGCAATACCGATGGAGTTGAGGAGATTTTTTCTATGAGAGTTTGAGAGAGATACATGAGGGATTCCTTTTTTAGATGGAGATATGTCAGATATTGAGAGAGTTGGACTGGGGAAGAGACAAACGTACGTGAGAGTTTTCTGTCATTGGAGAGAGATGCGTGAGACATTGGGAGAGATATTGTACCCGTATTCTTTTTCTTGTTGGACGGATACATGAGAGGTCTCAAAAACTAAAAGATTGACAGAGATTCTACGCAAAAAAAATATTGGGGGAGATTTTTCTAGAGATATGTAGGAAAAGGAAGTATTTTTTTGAGATAGAGATATATGAAAGATTGAGGGAGTTTTTGGGTTGTGGGAGAGGTATGTGAGAGTTTTTTTTTCTTGTTTGAGAGATATGTGAGATATATGTGGGGACTGGATTACGTGCTAGTTTTTTAGGTATTTTTCCCCAGGATTTTAAGGATTAATCCACACGTTTATAACTCTGTCCCATCTTATATTTTTTTCCCATGATTTAAAGGTTTAATCTACACCGTTATAACTCTGTCCCATCAGATTAACGGCCCCTAATTTCTGTTTAGATATTTTTTTGCCCAGGAGTTTAAGGATTAATCTACACCATTATAACTCGGTCCCATCAGATTAACGGCTCCTAATTTCTGATTAACGTGGTAATTTCTTAGGAGTCACAAATTAGTAGAGGTATAGATAGATTGGTCAACATATTAATCAATAAAATTTCAGCTTCATCTGGTGTTCTTTCCCTGAAAACACAATCAGCACAACTATCCAGGTGGTCTCTGGAAGCATCAGTTAGTCCATTATAAAAGATATCAAGCATTTCATTTTTCTTAAGAGGATGATCAGGCAAAGAATTAAGTAATTGGAGAAGCCTCCCCCAAGCTTGTGGGAGACTCTCTTCTTCAATTTGCACAAAATTATATATTTCACTTAAAGCAGCTTGTTTCTTATGAGCGGGGAAATATTTAGTAGAGAAGTAATAAATCATATCCTAGGGACTACGCACACAACTAGGATCAAGAGAATTAAACCATATCTTAGCATCACCCTTTAATGAGAATGGAAATATCTTAAGGATATAATAGTAGCGAGTTTTCTCATCATTAGTAAACAGGGTGGCTATATCACTTTATTTAGTAAGATGTGCCACAATAGTTTCAGATTCATAGCCATAGAAAGGATCAGATTCAACTAAAGTAATTATCTCAGGATCAACAGAGAAATCATAATCCTTATCAGTAAAAAAGATAGGTGAAGTAGCATAAGCAGGATCATATTTCATTCTAGCATTCAAAGTTTTTTGTTTCAGCTTAGCTAATAATTTCTTAAGATCACTCCTATCATTGCAAGCAAGAAAGTCTCTAGTAGTTTCTTCATCCATAACATAACCCTCAGGATCAACAGGTAATTCATATCTAGGGGGAGATTCTTCATCATCAATTTCATCAATATTATCAGTTTTAATAATTTCATTCTCTCTAGCCCTAGCAAGTTGTTCATCAAGAAATTCACCAAGTGGCACAGTAGTATCAAGCATAGAAGTAGTTTCATCATAAGTGTCATGCATAGCAAAAGTGGCATCATCAATAACATGCGACATATCAGAATGAATAGCAAGTGTAGGTGTCGCAAGCTTACCTCCCCTCATAGTTGAGGGATAAATCTTGGTTCTTGGATCTTTCAAGTTCTTAATAATGATAAGCAGATATAAATCCCAAGTGACTCAAAGAATAGATCTATGCTCCCCGACAACGGCGCCAGAAAATAGTCTTGATAACCCACAAGTATAGGGGATCGCAACAGTTTTCGAGGGTAGAGTATTCAACCCAAATTTATTGATTCGACACAAGGGGAGCCAAAGAATATTCTCAAGTATTAGCAACTGAGTTGTCAATTCAACCACACCTGGAAACTTAATATATGTAGTAAAGTGTTTAGTAGCAAAGTAATATGATAGTAGTGGTAATGGTGGTAAAAGGTAACAGTAGCAAAAGTAATATTTTTGGTGTTTTGTAGTGATTGTAACAATAGCAACGGAAAAGTAAATAAGCGAAAAACCATATATGCAAAGCTCGTAGGCAATGGATCAGTGATAGAGAATGATGCCGGATGCGATCGATCAGAGTAAATTGCACAGAAGTACCACAATTGGGGCATTGGAAGCAGATTGGTACCAAGATTGGTAATTTTTACATGTCAGTACCAAGTCTGGGGCAAGCCGTTACAAAAAGGTCTAAACAGCATATAAACGCGTATTGACGGTGTATCTGACCGGCGGGCCCCGCCTGTCGGGTGCTGACGTGGCATGTTTTTCGCAGAAACCCCCCTTTTTTCGCTGGCGCTACTGTTCGTTGTCTCCACGTGGCAAACATGGAACTTGGCGCTGGGTGGGATGAGGTCAGGCGGACATGGGAGGCGCAGAGGAGGCCGGATCCGGTGAGGTAGGGCGCTGGGGCGTCGCAGTCAACGGGAAGGAGGCGACATGATGCAGGGGCTCCAGTGGCGCTGGCTGGGATGAGGTCAGGCGGGACGAGGGGCATAGAGGAGGCCGGATCCGGCGAGGTAGGGAGCTGGGGCGTTGCGGTCAAAGGGGAGGAGGTGGCCGGATGCAGGGGCTCCAGCGTCAAGGGACGAAGGGGATGGACGGATCTGAGGCTCTCCAACGCGGATTGGCCGGGAACCAAGGCGGCGCGTCGGGCTGGAGCTACGGGAGGCCATCCATGGCGGCTTGACGTCGGGCTCCTATCCAATGGGCAAGAGAGAGAGAGATTTCCGGGTGAGAGAGAGAGAAGAAGAAAAAATGGAAGGAAGAAGAGAAGGAGAGAGCCAGGGTGCGGGGAAGAGAAGGAGAGAGGCAGGGTGCGGGGACGGCCTGGTCCTGGTCGCCGGTGGTGGTGCTCCGATGGCCGGCTGGCAGCGAGGCGAGGAGGAGGCCGGGGCGGGGGTTACGGGAAGCGAAGGGGCTCGGGCTCGAGGGGCTCCTCCCCTCGATCCAGATCGGGCGCCACCGCGCGTGGAAACGACGAACAGCAGCGCCAGTGAAACAGGGGGGTTTACGCAAAAAACATGCCACGCCGGCACCCGACAGGTGGGGCCCGCCGGTCAGATACACCATCAATACGCTTTTAAACGTTGTTTAGACCTTTTTGTAATGGCTTGCCCCAGACTTGGTACTGACATGTAAAAATTACCAATCTTGGTACCAATCTGCTTCCAATGCCCCAATTGTGGTACTTCTGTGCAATTTACTCGATCGATCATGTAACAGTCATAACCTAGGGTGACACAGAACTAGATCCAATTCATCAATGTAATGTTGGCATGTATTCCGAATATAGTCATACGTGCTTATGGAAAAGAACTTGCATGACATCTTTTGTCGTACCCTCCCGTGGCAACGGGGTCCTATTGGAAACTAAGGGATATTAAGGCCTCCTTTTAATAGAGAATCGGACCAAAGCATTAACACATAGTGAATACATGAACTCCTCAAACTACGGTCATCACCGGGAGTGCTCCCGCCTATTGTCACTTCGGGGTTGCCGGATCATAACATATAGTAGGTGACTATAGACTTGCAAGATAGGATCAAGAACTCTCATATATTGATGAAAACATAGTAGGTTCAGATCTGAAATAATGGCACTCGGGCCCTAGTGACAAGCATTAAGCATAGCAAAGTCATAGCAACATCCATCTTAGAACATAGTGGATACTGGGGATCAAACCGTAACAAAAATAACTCGATCACATTATAAATCTCATCCAACCCATCACTGTCCAGCAAGCCTACGATGGAATTACTCACACACGACGGTGAGCATAATGAAATTGGTGATGGAGGAAGGTTGATGATGATGATGGCGGCGGATTCCCCTCTTTGGAGCCCCGAAGAGACTCCAGATCAGCCATCCCGGGAGAGTTTAGGGCTTGGCGGTGGCTCCGTATCGTAAAACGTGATGAATCCTTCTCCCCGAAAGTGAATATATGGAGTTAGGGTTGAGGTCGGTGGAGCGTCAGGGGGCCCACGAGGAAGAGGGGCGCGCCCAGGGGGGTAGGGCGCACCCCCACCCTCGTGGATAGGTGGAGGCCCCCCTGATGTGGATCTTCCTTCCAGTATTTTTTATATATTCCAAAATCATTCTCCGTTGATTTTCAGGTCATTCCGAGAACTTTTATTTCTGCACAAAAATAACACCATGGCAATTCTTCTAAAAACAGCGTCAGTCCAGGTTAGTTTCATTCAAGTCATGCAAGTTAGAGTCCAAAACAAGGGCAAAACTGTTTGGAAAAGTACATACGATGGAGACGTATCAGGTGCCGTCCATATTTGAGCATAGACTCATCTTTTTTGACAAGAAAATGGAATGGTCAATTGGCAGCATGCAATGCTTTAGATGGACACAACTGGATGTTCCCTGTAACTATTGGTTTGTTTCAGTCAGAGACAGAGGTTTCATGTACATGGTTCATGATGCAGTCGAAAAGATGCATAGGGCCAGTGTCACCTCTGGCAGTACACACATATGCATGTAAAGGTCTAGAAAATGCAGTGAAGAATGTTTTTCCTGATTGTGAGCAGAGGGAGTGATTCAGCCATATGTGGACGAATTTGACAAGAAAATTAGAGGGGAAGAATTTGGGAGAATGTGGCCAGCAGCAAGATCTTACACAAAACAAAAAACATCCATATCATCTTGATAAGATAAAAGCAGCATGCGGTGAGTTTGGTCCATGGTTGAACACCTATCATTCTCTATTGTGGTACAGTTCATGATTTAACACTGCCATCAAGTGTGATCATATCAACAATAACTTGGCAGAAAGTTTTAACAACAAGATAAAGCAGTTAAAGGTAGACTAAGGCATAGCCTAGTGGTGGGAAGGGACTAATGCCTTCCTACCCACCCAGGTTCATGGCATGGTACTTGCAATTTGGGTTTGTTGCACCAATTATACTATAGGGGGTTCCCTTACAGTCCTTCTATCAAAAAAAACAGTTGAAGAACTTGCCTGTGCATGACATGGCTGACCAAATCAGGATCATTATCATGCGCATGTGGAAATTGAGAAGAATGATTGGTGATTGTCTACAAGGGGATAAGCTTCCTGCACTGGTACAACAGGTGGTGAACAGAAAGTAGAAATCTTACACATTTGTGTGTGGAAAAATCATCATTGTGGGGTGCTAAAGTTAGAGATACCAAGACTGGAAGGAGGCATGTTGTTAACATTGACTTGCATAACTGCACTTGCCTCGAGTGGTAGCACACCGGGAAACTATGTGACTGTGCCATTCTTTTCTTGGCCTCCCAACCCAAGATAAACATGCACCCATATTTACATGAATATTACTCAGTGGCAAGATTCAATGCTGCATATGCAACTCCAATTTCAGCATTTACAGATCAGTCTCAGTGGCCTAAAGTGGAAATAGAATTTTACATGTGTCCTCCCCTAACAAAAAGAAAGGCTGGCAGGCCTAAAGAGAGTAGATTCAAGGAATGGTTTGAAAAATGTGGGAGTAGTAAAAAGGGGAAGGGGAAGAAGGATGCAAAGCCAAAAAGGTCCCAAAAAGGTTAAAAAAATAGATGCAAGCTATGCCAGGAACTTGGGCACTGAAAAGGATCTCCAAAATGTTGTTACACTCCTGAAAGGCCAAAGTATGTTTACGTTTGTGTTTTTTATTTGGGTGTTGTTTTTAATTACATGCAAAATTACAAGCTTTATTTTCCAGGAGGAAGCATGGAGGTCAACCCCTTGTGGTTGAAGATTGCTGGGCAATAAAAAAGGCAAGAATCAATGGCTCTAGAAAAAAGAGAAATTTTGGTGATGAACCAGAGTTGGATGATGCTGCAGTGAAAAATGAGCAAGAGTTGGATGTTGTTGTGATGCAAAATGATCAAGATTTGGATGATGTTGTGCAAAATGAGGCAGTCTTTGATCTTGTGATGCATCATGAGCAACATTTCGATGATGATGTGGTGCAAACTAAAGCTGTTGCGGGAGATGTTCTGCAAACTGAAGCTGTTGCAGTAGCTGTTTCGCAAACTGAGCCTATATTGCAAGTTGTATTACCAATTGAAGCTACTGGATTTGATGTAGATGTTGTGGTGCCAACTGAAGCTGTCCCAGCTACTCCAGTTAAGAAAACCAAGACTTTGAGTGAACTAGGTGTGGTAGGATCAAAAAGTGGTAAGAAGAAGAAGAAATTGAGTGGTAAGAAGAAGTAAAAACATCTTTTGTCAAACTTGTCTAACGGTGATGTGTGTTGTAGAATAACAAACTTGCTTCAATTTGTGTAAAATGATATTTGTGTAATGCTACTCAAATACTGGCCAAATTTGAAATTTGACCCAAAATTCAAATTTGAAATTGTTTAGTATGTGGTATTGATGTTACAATGATTTCTCAAATATTAGTCATATATATGCATGTTAAGTGAACAATCCGAGCACTTATTGTTGATGTGAAACACTAGTCACAAAAAATGGGCTCCAAATGAGCTCCGAAGCTAGGCTAACACCCCATTTGTAAGCAAAATTTTTCTACCTTTTCAATATGGGCCAAAAATCAAAACTTGACATCTAGTGTGCAAATATAGGGTCCATACCCAATATGAGATCGTTTGGATAAATTATGACATGCTTATCCCTAAACCCTAGCTTGAATCCCATGCAACCTTGTTCATGATAGCTTTGTTTTGTGAAGGGTTTTTCATGAAAATACCCATAGACCAAGTTTCTTATTTTTTCCAGCAACTCACTCACATAAAACGTTGATGAGTGCAAGTTTCATATTTTTATGATTTTTTTTGAATTAGTTATGCTCAACCCTAGCCTTTAAAACCCTCTCAAACCCCCTCAAACCCCATCTGAAACCCCGCACCCTTCTGCGACGCTAGATCGCTTTTAGTGGACATCCTGGATCAGGCACTAGGGCTACGTCACTGATCCGCGTGAGGCTCTGTGGTTGGCTGCAGTCGACAACACTGGATAACCCTCCGCCTCAACTCTGGATCACTGGATCACTATGCGTTCAACGGTGTGGATCACACTATGTCAGCGATCCGGGCGCTACGCTCCGATTTTCTGGATTCAAAAACAACTTTTTTGCAAACTGAACCACGCTCCGGTCCGCGTGCTGCATCGAGTGGGCTAGCCGTTGGGCTCTGGTGAAAGAAGCTTACCCTTTAGACCTTTGGACCGAACCACGCCTCCTCGGGTCTAGCCAGGCCCTAGCCAGCACGCTACGTTGCCATGCTCGATCGTAGCCTACGTTGCATGCATGCACGGGCGGCACACGCATAGTAGAACGGGACAGCGTGACCCCTTGACCCCCGACCGATGGCATAGACACGTGCAGTTGTGAAATGTTGCAGCGTGGCTATTGATGCGATGCAGCCATTAGTTTCCCATGCATGTGTACACACTCCCGATGCCACCAAAAACCGCAACGCTACCCAGTCATTACTTCCACCCGGTGAAACCAGTCAAAAAACACGTCGCACCAGGGCTATTTAAGCCATACCTTTCGTCTTCCTCTCCCTCCTCATACATACCCCAACCCCACCCTCTCCCATCTCTGCCGTGATCTGCCCTCCTTCTTCCTTCTTCTCCACAAAGAAGCCACCATGCAGTACAACGGCCCGACCTACCGCCCCCCCCCCCACCATGCCGGAGAGCCTCTATACCGCCGATGTCTATCTAGAGAACACCCTTAGGGTGTGGGCAATCACAAGGTGGAGGGGCGCAAGGGAGTTAACACAGTTCTTCCTTTCGGCCGGCTACCGCCACCTCCCCCTGGCTCTCTAGTGATGTTCCATGTCGAGGAGGTCAATCACAATGGGGTTGTGGTTGTGCTCCTCGCTACCTTCACCAACCCCTTCGATGCCTTCTACCTCCTCGGGTGAGTGTTTTGGTGTGGCCATGAGTTTATTGCTTTCACCACCCACAACATCTTCACTGACTTCAACAACATCTTCCCCACCAATGACGGCATGCACACCCTCCTATACCACGTCGACAACTAGGAGTGAAGGGTGCCCGGAGGAGCGAGGTGGCATTCGCCAAGAGGAGGAGAAGGAGAAGAACCGGTTTGGTGCCCTCGATCTATCTAGCTATCTATCTATCATATTAGTATTTTAGGTTGTAATCGTTTATGTCTGCGTGCTACTATTATTAATTTGTAAGGCTATGCTATCTATGTCGTGGAACTATGGGTTGTGCTACTATATATGAGTTATATTGTTGTTGGGTTTCGTTCTACTATACATATTGTTGTTTCATGCTATTATTTGTGGGTTGCTATGGGTTGTACCCATTTCGCCCTTGTGTGTTGCCCTGTGTTGCTATGGGTTGTTGGGTTTCTATCTAGTTTTTGTTTTTTCTATCTAGTTCATATTGGTCAATTGATATATGTGCTTGATGTTCTATCAAGTCGATCTATGTGTTTCTAATACAAGGAAGATTCCACTATGGACATGCAAGTGTATGGGTACCGAACTGTTTTTTTCAAAAAGAAAAAAAATCATATATTGGTGTGCTGCATGTGGGCATGCATGTATCTAGGCACTGGCTATTAGGGCCACCGTAGCTAGTAGGGTGCAATTTTATTTGTGCAAATAATTATTGGATTAACTCAAATACCCAAATAAATATTTTTATGCTCCTAAAAATATTGGTTTGAATTTTACCACTGGCCAATATTTTCATGGCAAAACATGAACATTTTCTTGGACCTGATCATTTCCAAAAAAGATTTTTCTGCTCCTAAAAATATTGGTTTGAATTTTACCTGGCGAATTTTAACATGATCATTTCCAAAAATGATTTCTGAGGTTTTCACATATCCCCATTTAATTTGGGTTTCATGGAACCGTAGACAAGCAACAACTATGTAAAGCAAAACAAAAAAGTTACAATACATACATGTGTTCACAGCCATTTTATGAATTGCTGCATTTGGTGCACCAAGCGGGTGGGCTTGTTTTCTATTTGGGCCTACTTTTTGTCACAATACTCATCAGCCCATGGCCCAATAACATTTTTTTACCATGAACTCTACACATGCACTCTGTTATAACTGAAGAATTACAGAATTTTATGAGTTGCTACATTTCATTCATCAATTGCTTCACACATGCACTCTGTTAACTGAGAATATCATTGGGTCCTGAATATCATTATCAGAATTCAGGCTTTGCTTCACAGAAATTCAAATTCAGCTAACAAATGATCCCTGAATTACTGAAACTAGTAGCTAGAAACAATAACTGAAACTAGGGACCCCAGACTCTGAAACTAGCTTGACTCACGAACTGAAACTGTAACAGTTTCTAGCGATTGATGAACACCAAGTAAAAGAAACCCATAGCAATGACACGGCAATAAAATGCTCTAGGCATCATATTTGCTTGCTGCTTCAAATCGATCAGCTGCTTTAATTGCTTGCCCATTTTATTCAAATCACACTTCACTTCAGCACTGTCCATCATCGGATCGGCTCTGTCGACCAAATGTGAGGCGTGTTCCACACCAAGTTGCCCCCCAAAATTGAAATTGAGCTCTTGTGTTGAAGCCTGCATTTTAAACCTCTCAACGTACTCATCGAGCCACTCGAAATGTCCACATTTCATCAGAACCTGACAAAACAGAGTAAACAAGGGTCAACGGCGGCATGAACCCTAGATCAGATCCACCGCCCAAATGAGCTCCAAAAAATAAAGAAATCGGGAGAATTTAGATAAGCTGTACGGTTTTAACCTGCCCCGGTTGTGGCCTGCTCAAGCATTTGACGAACTCACACCCACGGTTGCCATTTTCCTCCTTCACACAAGTGAAACGCTTCAGAGGCTCCATGCGCGGGCAATCAGGGCATCTTGTCAACGACACTGGACCGTACTGCGGCCATGATTGGCGGGAGGCCGAATTTGAGCTAGACATCACTCGCCGGCGGCGCGCTTCATTGCCGGTAAGGGGAAAGGGGAAGGGCATGAAGGAAATATGCCCTAGAGGCAAGAATAAAGTTGTTATTTATGTTTCCTTATATATTGATAAATGTTTATTATTCATGCTAGAATTGTATTAACCGGAGACTTAGTACATGTGTGAATACATACACAAATAGAGTGTCCCTAGTATGCCTCTACTTGACTAGCTCGTTAATCAAAGATGGTTAAGTTTCCAAGCCATGGACATGTGTTGTCATTTGATGAACAAGGTCACATCATTAGATAATGATGTGATGGACAAGACCCATCCGTTAGCTTAGCATAATGATCGTTCAGTTTTATTGCTACTACTTTCTTCATGACTTATACATGTTCCTCTGACTATGAAATTATACAAATCCCGAATACCGGAGGAACACCTTGTGTGCCATCAAACGTCACAACGTAACTGGGTGATTATAAAGATGCTCTACAGGTGTCTGCGATGGCGTTTGTTGAGTTAGCATAGATCGAGATTAGGATTTGTCACTCCGTCTATTGGAGAGGTATCTCTGGGCCCTCTCAGTAATGTACATCACTATGAGCCTTGCAAGCAATGTGACTAATTGAGTTAGTTGCGGGATGATGCATTACGGAACGAGTAAAGAGACTTGCCGGTAACGATATTGAACTAGGTATGATGATACTGACGATCGAATCTCGGGCAAGTAACATACCGATGACAAAGGGAACAACGTATATCGTTATGCGGTTTGACCGATAAAGATCTTCGTAGAATATGTAGGAACCAATATGAGCATCCAGGTTCCACTATTGGTTATTGACTGGAGATGAGTCTCGGTCATGTCTACATAGTTCTTGAACCCGTAGAGTCCGCCCATTTAACGTTCTGTGAAGATTTGTATTATGAGTTATGTGATTTGATGACCGTAGTTTGTCCGGAGTCCTGGATGAGATCGGGGACATGACAAGGAGTCTCGAAATGGTCGAGACGTAAAGATCGATATATTAGAAGGCTATAATCGGACATCGTAAATGTTCCGATTGATTCGGGTATTTTTCGGAATACCGGAGAGTTGCGGGAATTCGTATTGGGCCTTAGAGCAACTCTAGCAGACCCCGCATCCTGCCCCGACCCGTAAAATAACCGCCAAAATGCGGGTCAGGCGGAAAAACCAGCCCGATCAGACCCCGCATCCCGCCCCGGCCCGCAAAAAAATTTAGGGGGCGCGGCAAAATCCCGAGCCCAACCCGTTAGCTTAGCATAATGATCGTTCAGTTTTATTGCTACTTCTTTCTTCATGACTTATACATTTTCCTCTGACTATGAGATTATACAAATCCCGAATACCGGAGGAACACCTTGTGTGCTATTAAACGTCACAACGTAACTAGGTGATTATAAAGATGCTCTACAGGTGTCTCCGATGGTGTTTGTTGAGTTAGCATAGATCGAGACTAGGATTTGTCACTCCATCTATCGGAGAGGTATCTCTGGGCCCTCTCAGTAATGTACGTTCACTATGAGCCTTGCAAGCAATGTGACTAATGAGTTATTTGCGGGATGATGCATTACGGAACGAGTAAAGAGACTTGCCGGTAACGAGATTGAACTAGGTATGATGATACTGACGATCGAATCTCGGGCAAGTAACATACCGATGACAAAGGGAACAACGTATATCGTTATGCGGTTTGACCGATAAAGATCTTCATAGAATATGTAGGAACCAATATGAGCATCCAGGTTCCACTATTGGTTATTGACTGGAGATGAGTCTCGGTCATGTCTACATAGTTCTCGAACCCGTAGGGTCCGCCCGTTTAACGTTCTGTGAAGATTTGTATTATGAGTTATGTGATTTGATGACCGTAGTTTGTCCGGAGTCCTGGATGAGATCGGGGACATGACAAGGAGTCTCGAAATGGTCGAGACGTAAAGATCGATATATTAGAAGGCTATAATCGGACATCGTAAATGTTCCGATTGATTCGGGTATTTTTCGGAATACCGGAGAGTTGTGGGAATTCGTATTGGGCCTTAGAGCAACTCTAGCAGACCCCGCATCCTGCCCCGACCCGTAAAATAACCGCCAAAATGCGGGTCAGGCGGAAAAACCAGCCCGATCAGACCCCGCATCCCGCCCCGGCCCGCAAAAAAATTTAGGGGGCGCGGCAAAATCCCGAGCCCAACCCGTTAGCTTAGCATAATGATCGTTCAGTTTTATTGCTACTGCCTTTCTTCATGACTTATACATTTTCCTCTGACTATGAGATTATACAAATCCCGAATACCGGAGGAACACCTTGTGTGCTATTAAACGTCACAACGTAACTGGGTGATTATAAAGATGCTCTACAGGTGTCTCCGATGGTGTTTGTTGAGTTAGCATAGATCGAGATTAGGATTTGTCACTCCATCTATCGGAGAGGTATCTCTGGGCCCTCTCAGTAATGTACGTCACTATGAGCCTTGCAAGCAATGTGACTAATGAGTTATTTGCGGGATGATGCATTACGGAACGAGTAAAGAGACTTCCCGGTAACGAGATTGAACTAGGTATGATGATACTGACGATCGAATCTCGGGCAAGTAACATACCGATGACAAAGGGAACAACGTATATCGTTATGCGGTTTGACCGATAAAGATCTTCATAGAATATGTAGGAACCAATATGAGCATCCAGGTTCCACTATTGGTTATTGACTGGAGATGAGTCTCGGTCATGTCTACATAGTTCTCGAACCCGTAGGGTCCGCCCGTTTAACGTTCTGTGAAGATTTGTATTATGAGTTATGTGATTTGATGACCGTAGTTTGTCCGGAGTCCTGGATGAGATCGGGGACATGACAAGGAGTCTCGAAATGGTCGAGACGTAAAGATCGATATATTAGAAGGCTATAATCGGACATCGTAAATGTTCCGATTGATTCGGGTATTTTTCGGAATACCGGAGAGTTGCGGGAATTCGTATTGGGCCTTAGAGCAACTCTAGCAGACCCCGCATCCTACCCCGACCCGTTAAATAACCGCCAAAATGCGGGTCAGGCGGAAAAACCAGCCCGATCAGACCCCGCATCCCGCCCCGGCCCGCAAAAAAATTTAGGGGGCGCGGCAAAATCCCGAGCCCAACCCGTTAGCTTAGCATAATGATCGTTCAGTTTTATTGCTACTGCTTTCTTCATGACTTATACATTTTCCTCTGACTATGATATTATACAAATCCCGAATACCGGAGGAACACCTTGTGTGCTATTAAACGTCACAACGTAACTGGGTGATTATAAAGATGCTCTACAGGTGTCTCCGATGGTGTTTGTTGAGTTAGCATAGATCGAGATTAGGATTTGTCACTCCATCTATCGGAGAGGTATCTCTGGGCCCTCTCAGTAATGTACTTCACTATGAGCCTTGCAAGCAATGTGACTAATGAGTTATTTGCGGGATGATGCATTACGGAACGAGTAAAGAGACTTGCCGGTAACGAGATTGAACTAGGTATGATGATACTGACGATCGAATCTCGGGCAAGTAACATACCGATGACAAAGGGAACAACGTATATCGTTATGCGGTTTGACCGATAAAGATCTTCATAGAATATGTAGGAACCAATATGAGCATCCAGGTTCCACTATTGGTTATTGACTGGAGATGAGTCTCGGTCATGTCTACATAGTTCTCGAACCCGTAGGGTCCGCCCGTTTAACGTTCTGTGAAGATTTGTATTATGAGTTATGTGATTTGATGACCGTAGTTTGTCCGGAGTCCTGGATGAGATCGGGGACATGACAAGGAGTCTCGAAATGGTCGAGACGTAAAGATCGATATATTAGAAGGCTATAATCGGACATCGTAAATGTTCCGATTGATTCGGGTATTTTTCGGAATACCGGAGAGTTGCGGGAATTCGTATTGGGCCTTAGAGCAACTCTAGCAGACCCCGCATCCTGCCCCGACCCGTAAAATAACCGCCAAAATGCGGGTCAGGCGGAAAAACCAGCCCGATCAGACCCCGCATCCCGCCCCGGCCCGCAAAAAATTTTAGGGGGCGCGGCAAAATCCCGAGCCCAACCCGTTAGCTTAGCATAATGATCGTTCAGTTTTATTGCTACTTCTTTCTTCATGACTTATACATTTTCCTCTGACTATGAGATTATACAAATCCCGAATACCGGAGGAACACCTTGTGTGCTATTAAACGTCACAACGTAACTGGGTGATTATAAAGATGCTCTACAGGTGTCTCCGATGGTGTTTGTTGAGTTAGCATAGATCGAGATTAGGATTTGTCACTCCATCTATCGGAGAGGTATCTCTGGGCCCTCTCAGTAATGTACGTCACTATGAGCCTTGCAAGCAATGTGACTAATGAGTTATTTGCGGGATGATGCATTACGGAACGAGTAAAGAGACTTGCCGGTAACGAGATTGAACTAGGTATGATGATACTGACGATCGAATCTCGGGCAAGTAACATACCGATGACAAAGGGAACAACGTATATCGTTATGCGGTTTGACCGATAAAGATCTTCATAGAATATGTAGGAACCAATATGAGCATCCAGGTTCCACTATTGGTTATTGACTGGAGATGAGTCTCGGTCATGTCTACATAGTTCTCGAACCCGTAGGGTCCGCCCGTTTAATGTTCTGTGAAGATTTGTATTATGAGTTATGTGATTTGATGACTGTAGTTTGTTCGGAGTCCTGGATGAGATCGGGGACATGACAAGGAGTCTCGAAATGGTCGAGACATAAAGATCGATATATTAAAAGGCTATATTCGGACATCGGAAATGTTCCGAGTGATTCAGGTATTTTTCGGAATACCGGAGAGTTGCGGGAATTCGTATTGGTCCTTAGAGCAACTCTAGCAGACCCCGCATCCTGCCCCGACCCGTTAAATAACCGCCAAAATGCGGGTCCGGCGGAAAAACCAGCCCGATCAGACCCCGCATCCCGCCCCGGCCCGCAAAAAAATTTAGGGGGCACGGCAAAATCCCGAGCCCAACCAGGGAAAACGCGGGTTTCCGCCTCGCGGCTGTGGTGGCCTGCATATAAGCGGAAGCGGTTGGTAGGGGGACATTTCATCCCGCGCTTTCTTCCACCAACCACCTCTCCTCTCCCCCCTCGCGCCGCCACCCAAGATTCCGGCGAAAGCAGCCGGCAGGAGCACGCTAGAAGGCCGCCATGCGCAGGAGGCCTCCCCTCCCTTCCCCCTGCGTCGGCGGGCCGCCGGATTTGCAGATCTACGGCACTTCATCGCGGGCCGCCGTATTTAGCTTTTCCGGTCGCTGGTTGCTGCCACAAGCGATGGAGTGGTCGGGGAGCCTCTCCTGCAGCCCAGGCAAGGGCGCATCGCCGCATGCAGGTACTGCTTCGTCCGCCCGCCACTGCCGAAGGTTTGCGTGCATGGATTCATCCGGCCGTACACCAGGGTCGGCGCTCGTGCAGCGTCTTTGTGGCTTGCCGATGCCGCTCATAGAGTGCGACGACTACATGCGGAAAGTGCTGCGGCTCACTTCGGGCACGCCGAAGCACCCCGGATGGGTGTTCTTCAAATGCGAAAACGATGGGGTACGTGCACTTGCGGTAGCTTATTTTGATAGCTCAATATTTGGTTCAACTGCGGTAGCTCATTTTGAACATGCTCACTCATTGTGTGTAGGAAGATGGATGCTCATTTTGGTTTTGGGAAGGCGAATACATTGATTTGTTGATAGAAAGAAAATTAATAGATGTTCGTGCACTCGTTAGTAGAATCGAAGGCAATGAATCGGGTGCATGTGCAACTAGAGGGGAAGCAACGTCTACTTCTTTCGAACCAAAGATGAAGAAAGAAGAATGCAAAATCAAGAATCCACAGATCAACAATGAATGCATGGAGAAGATATTAATCCAACTAGTGGGAGCAGTTATGGAAGTTGGACATCTTCTAAAATGCATGCTTGTGGTTCTTATTTTCTTTGGTCTTGCTATTCTAGCAAAGATTTGGTAATGTCTATGTATCCAATATTGTTGAAAAAGCCAAAAAAATGCATTATGTTGGATCAAATTAAGGTGCAAATTTAGGTTTTCGGTGTCGGGAGGAGTTGCGCCCGATCAGACCCCGCAAAACCGACCCGTAAAAGAGCATATTTCACGAATATCCTTTTTACAGGTTCGTTATGCGGGGTCTGCATCTGCGGCCATCCGCGCCGCCTGCAAAGCCGTTTTTCCGCGAACTGCAAACGCGTTTTGCGGGCCGGCCGGATGCGGGGTCTGCTAGAGTTGCTCTTAATGGGCCATACAGGAAAGGAGAGAAAGGCCTCAAGGGTGGCCGCGCCCCTTCCCCATGGACTCGTCCGAATTGGACAAGGCAAAGGGGGCGCCCCCTTCGTTCCTTCTCCTTCTCCCTTCCCTTTTTCCTATTCCATGTGGAGGTGGAATCCTACTAGGACAAGGGAGTCCTAGTAGGACTCCACACTTTGGGCAGGCCCTATGAGGGCTGGCCTCTTCCCTCCATCCTTTATATATGTGGCCAGAGGGCACCCCATAGACACACAAGTTGATAATTGATCCCTTAGCCGTGTGCGGTACCCCCCCCCCCTCCATAGATTTCCACCTCGGTCATATCGTTGCAGTGCTTGGGCGAAGCCCTGCGCCGGTAGCTTCATCATCATCGTCATCACGTCGTCGTGCTGACAAAGCTCTCCCTCGACACTCTGCTGGATCGTAAGTTCATGGGACGTCACCGAGCCGAACGTGTGCAGATTGCGGAGGTGCCATACTTTTTGTACTAGGATCGGTCGGATCGTGAAGACGTACGACTACATCAACCGTGTTGTCATAGCGCTTCCGCTTACGGTCTACGAGGGTACGTGGACAACACTCTTCCCCTCTCGTTGCTATGCATCACGATTTTTTTTGAAATTACTGTGTTCCCCAACAGGGCTGGCAATGGGGGGTGCGCTGGCTCGGGCTCATGGATGGCTTGGGTCAGTACCCGGGCATGCTTATGTGGATAAGTTGTGGCTCCCGCACGCATGTGAGTAAGTTGTGGGTCCCACATTCATGTGGATAACTGATGGGTCCCGCGTGTCATAACTCAAACCACTAACCCCTTGTGTTTTGCATTTCATGGTTAAACAGGGCCATGTCGCATTGGAGCTATTGTTGGCTAGAAAAACGTCGCACCAGAGGTATTTTCGTCAACTACGTCACTCCTCATCCAATTCATCTCAAAGACGTCGCACAAGAGCTATTTCCCCGTTCTATTCCGTTGTTTCACTTTCATTGCCACATAATTGCTAACTGCGTGTATAGGGTGGATATCTACAATATGATACAAAAGAATTACCAATATGCTTCAAAAGGGTAAGAACGTGAATGATCTGGCCATTTTATCATCTATTTGTAGTAGCTGGATTTTTTTTCCCGATGCTCTCTAAGTAGTGTTCACAATTTTTGATTAGAACAAAATTTCTTTGCTTTTGTGGCTGATTGATTTCTTTCTGATACAAAAGAATTAAAAATAAGTGGAAGCAAACATATTTTTTTTACATTGTATATGTTAGACGCATGAACTCCCATAATATAAATGAAATTACACAATAAAGTGTTTCATGACCGTGTACCTTATCTGCATTTTTTTATTTGTATATTAGTTATGAGCAAGATCTTTTGTTTAGATAAAAAAGTAAAAAGGATAAGTGGCTACAATATTGAATTCGGACAACCATAACACGCATCCATGTGTTTGGTTCGGACATCTCACGTTTGATCATAATCGTCAACCATTAATCCGGTGCTTAGTCTTTTTTTTATCACGGAGCAACTTCCATCCATTGTGGAGCAAATGCCAGCTCTACAATCCATCATCTTTGTCTTAACAAAGGCTGGCACTAACGCTTACTTCTTGCTCGATACTTGGCTGCACCATAAACCACTAGCAGTACTGTTCCCCTGTCTACATTCTCACACTACACTGCCCCTAGCTAGGGTGGCTACCGTTTTGAATTTCGGTCTACTGCTGCTACCGAGTTGGGTTCCATTTGTCGTTGTTGCGGGACTTCCAGCCGTCACATATCCAGATAAGCGCTTCCTCCTCGGTGGTATTCATTTATCAACCATAGCTGCCTATGATCTAACCATGCGGGAAGATGATGTAGTCCTCTCGAGTGGCCGACAGGGTGAAGAACTTTGCATGGCTGCTCTTTCATGGATAACTGAACTCCAAGGCTAACTTGTTGCACCAGCACATTGCTGCTGATACCATTTATTCCAGATGCTGTTTTGAAGGCGAGGACATTGCAGACATCTTCATCTCAAGCCCGCTCACTCAGCGTTCCACGGTCTCTGGAACTGCTACCTTCCTGCTACTGTCGACCCAAGGATATGGCACACAATGCTTCTGATTATTTTGTGGAAGATTTTGGCTTCTCGAAATGCCATGACATTCAGTCATGAGAACCACCACAGCATTACCACTCTCAGGCTCGCCATTTGAGATCTAATGCTATCAATTCACCCGATGAAGAAGCTGAAGAAAAGCAGGTCGCCTCCTTGTGGCGTTCGTACCTCTTATCACGCTTACACGAGCTTATGTAATTCACTATTGTAATCTGTCAAACGATGGATTGCAAAACTTGAATAATATATTCAGGTAGGGGAAACCCCGGTGATTTCTCAAAAAAGAAAAAAACATGTTGCACCTTTTTAATTTTGCCACCGAACACCACCAGTAGAACAAACAACCTCATTTTCAGGTTTCAGCACTATTGATTTCTATGAAAAAGTGGTACGTTTATGATAGAGTACATTTGGCAATTGTATGGCCCTGGTTTACTCCTAATAATAGCAGTTAGTTACATATGTCTGGTGCTGAATGCATCTACTTGCATGACGTCGGTGCTGTGTGGTTCTGCACATACAAGCCTTGTGGTGGTGCTCAATAACGCAATTCCATGGATGCTGCTGTTGGCGTTCGTATATAACCTCATGCTCGCACTGGGTTTCTAATCCGTCACTCAGTTTTTCCCAGCCCTAAGGAAGTGTAGTTCACATCCCCCTTTAACCCTTTTACCACCTACCAATAATGGCGTCATCACACAAGTTCTTCCCGGCCGTCCTCCTCCTGCTGCTGGTTGTCACCATGGGTAAGCAACTAGGCACGTTTTATGGTTTATTATCTGCTAATATATTTCTTTCTGGTGTGTATCAAATCTATGCTCATACGAATCAATATGCATGCTACCTAATGATTTATGTTTCAAAATAATGACGGGCAATCGACGTGTTGTGTTCAGAGGTGGCGCCGGCGTACGCGGAGGAGGCGAGGGTGTGCGAGACGGATAGCACTCGGTTCAAGGGGATATGCATGGTTGGCACAAACTGTGCCAACATTTGCCTTACCGAGGGCTTCACCAGCGGCAAGTGCTCCGGCTTGAAGAGGAAGTGCATTTGCACCAAACCATGCTAGCTAGACTGATAAAACGTGGATGGCAATGATCGTAAATACCCATAGATCTGTTCTCAGGATGGTCTGAGTCACATCGATTTGCCGTGCACGCCTCTGACATACTTCAGGTTCACGGCGTCGCGATGTTCTTTCTTCAGTTACTATGAAGGATATAATTTTATTTCTTTCAACAAGTTAGAAGATGTATGGTCCAAGCATGCAAGTGTTCATTGTATTCTATTATATGTGTATTTCTGTTCCCTTTTTCTCTAGGTTATTTCAGTTTTTATTGCCGATAAATTTGATTTCTTGTCGTAATGACAACTATAAGAAACCTCCTTTTATATTACCATATGTATATGCTGTTTGAGATTTCTTAAATTGCACTCAGACTTTACTGTTCATTGTGGGTGCAATGCCCCAAGGTTTACGAAAGCCTGTCTCGTTTTTGGGTGCACATCCAACCGCCCGCATTTCCTTTCCGCTCCATGTATAAAATTAATTCAGAATTGATCTGTATGTTAAAATACGGACACTAGGATCTACAGTGACTTTCCCTGTACAATGAAGAGTCCTTTTGCTAACATTGGATATTTCCTTTACAAAGAGAATTTCTGAACACGGGTTTTTTATGCATGAAAATACAAGAGAAAAAAAATCATCTGTCTATTTGTAAAGATACAGAACATCTATTTGTTATTATAACCACTTGACATCTCTTATTCAATTTCTTTGAAAACCTCCCCTTTGTCGCCGCCCCCTTCCTCCCTCCCCCCTCGCCGCTGCCAGAGGGCACGGCCGAGCGAAGCCCGGCAGGCGGCGGCGTCGGCGGTAGTCCTTCCTCATCCCTCGGCTGGCGGTGGCGCGGGACATGGCCGCTGGGTGGAGGCGCCATGTTGGTGCAGGGCATGGCGGCACGTGGATGCAGCTGTGGCGCAGGTGCGTGTTGGCGGCGTGGCGGCTGCACGGCAGCGGGGTTGTGCGTGCTCTGCCTGCCCCTTCGGTCGGGTCTGCTAGGGTTCGCCCTGCTCAGATCTGATGCGGCGACTGCCATGGTGGCATGAGGCGGCCTCCCTTCCAATGGGTGTGTGCGTGTCTCCAGGTGGTGGTGGGTTGCGGGGGTGGTGCCCGATCTGGTGGTCTTGCTTCAGCTCATGTCGCGGGATGACCTAGATCTGGCGGCCACCACGGCGGGTGGCGTGGGCTGTGGGTGGCTTGGGCGGCGGTCGGCGGCTTCTTCCTTGCCGCTGGGCAGACGTAGCAGCGGCGTGGTGGCGTTGGTGGCGGTGCGGACCGGGGTCGGTCCGGGCAGCTTGGTGATGGCGTCTGGAGTGGCTGTCTGGTGGCGAAGGTGCGTGCCCGGTGGCTCCAACGCTTGGAGCTTGCCGGATGGTGCAGGTTGGGCAGTGGCCCGGTGTGGCTGCTGCTCCGGCCATGGGTGGCTCCACGGCGGCTTAGCAAGTTGGCTATGACGGCGGCTGGTATGCCCTGGCGTCAGCTCGTACGTAGGCCGCTTGTATCGGCCTTCGATCTATCTCCTCGTCGTCCGGGTGTTATTCCCATTGTAGGAATGGCCTTCTCCCAGTTGTGGCCCATCGTTAGTCTCATGCTAGGGCAGCAAGACCGAGCTCGTCTCGCGCCCGGTAGCAAGACTGTGCTCGTCTCGCGCCCGGCAGCAGGACCACACCCGTCTCACATCCGACAGCAGGACCGTGCTCGTCTCGCACTTGATGCGGCAGGATGAGTCGATGGAGGCTAGTTTGCCACGGGGTCCGCTCGTCTTTTCGGTTGGGGTAGTGACGGGTATCGAGTGAGCTATTGTCGAGGTCTTGGATGCCGGGGCGGCGGCCCTGGTGGTGGTAGCGTGGTGCTCTTTGGCAGAGCCCGTCGCTCGGTACTGCCCGGCGGCCATGGCCGTGTGGGCGGTGTGGTCACTAGGGTGTGGCGTTCGGTGGCGGTGAGTGTTGGCCGGGGTGAAAACCTGCTTTATCTTCGGACGGACCGCCGGTGACGTTGCTTGTGCCCTTCTTGAAGGCGTTATAGCGGCTCTCATTGCCCGTCGTGTGGCTCCTGAGGAAACTCTGATCCTCGGATCGGGCGGTGGCGGCGCTTCGGTGTCGTATCCTTTCTGAAGGCACTGTCAGCTCACGGTTCGTCGTATGTGACTGCATTTCTTCACGGTGGCGTGGTCACTGTTGAAGTCCCAGGTTGCTCTTGTAGTGTTTGGGGGTCGTGTTGCTGCGCTCAGCGTTTATGTATCCTGCCTTGAATGTGTGTGTGTGGTGGCGTGCGTTTGTACTGGGTTGTTGTTGGACTTTGCTTTATATATAAAGCATGGTGGAAGCCTTTTTCGATATTCATTTTCTTAGATAACAAAATGATCTGGTGTTTAGTTATTCTATTTTGATGTCGTCTCTCCACCACCTGAATGAACGACTTGAGGACACAAAACACCTGAGAAACTAGAGCGAAGCTCCAAGCGAGCGCAAAGATTCATGGTCTTCCCCGTCTCCGGCGCCGATACCTACTGTCCGAGGCGAGGGAGACTGCTGGAAACTGCAGGGACAAGGATGAGAGGTTGTCTTGGGGCTAGGGTTTTTCTTTTCTTTTTTTGTTGGGGAATGAGAGCATTGGTGAATATTAATGTAGGTACGTACATGCAAGAAATTCCAGAAGAAGATATGATCACTTTTCTGTAATACAAAAAACACATCTCTAAGTTATATAAATGATCACATTTGTCAGATTTTGGAAATGCACTTACATTAATTTCATAGTACAACAATTTTAGCTAGTGATTTTGAAGTGCTCGAGGCTACATACGAACCTGCGAGGAGTGCAGTAGACATATTTCATAGACATTCCGATAATACCTTTTTCCTTTTGCTAAAACAAGGGCAGGAGCTCTGACATTCAATATAAGTAGAAGAGAGTTGTCCAGTAAATTAATGGCGAAAACCAACATGTATTACTTTTGACTGTAATGTTTAGGCTGGTCCTGTGCAATATTGAGTTGCCCTACAATTCTACTATGAATTGATAGTTATCTTTGTGCATAATACATATAAAGTCCAAAGGTATACATATACAGTCCAAAGGTATACATATACAGTAATTCATAATACATATACAATCCGAAGGTATACATGAACATACCATGCTTTTATGGCTGCGAGGATAGTATATTATACCTGCTAATTACATCCATGTTTCTGGCAGTACAACTGCCAATTATACTAGTATAACCTAAAATAGACTGCCTTTTTCTTGTAGACCATCGGTCTCTTTATTCATATATAAACCATTCCCTGCAGTACTTCTTGATTCGTCGTTGGCTCACAGAGTTCTCCATTTAACCATGACGATTTATAAGCAGGTTTTTACGGACCTGGTTTGCAAGAAGCGGGGACGAACCAGCTCATTCGGCAGTTATGCTCACCGTCGCCAGAACCTGTCCTCCCGTTTAGTACGTTCACCTCCGTCTTCGTCACCATTTCGCCTGTCTGCTGCCCGTTATCTCCTGCCAACTTCCGCGCCGGAGCTGCAGCAGCAGAGTATGTAATCACCAGTAGGACCAAGACAAGGACTGTAGCTGCCTTCATGCTTCACAGTGGTGGTGCCAATCTGAGTGGGAAAGAAACTAAAAATTGAGGAAATGGGATAATGGAAAAGCTACAAATTATCACAAAGGGGGATTCAGAGGGTGGATAACTAGTTATGTGCTTGGATCGAACATGAAGTACCTTGCTTGATTGTGTTTAATCTTGATCTAAGTTGAATGTTTTCTCAATGCGGTGGAGTTGTGATATTTATAGGGGGTTGGCAACTTGGCAAACAGCCGTATATTTCTCTTGTGTGCAGATGTTCGCCACTAGGAAGATCAGATATGCAACTAGCATGATCGACAGACAATATGAAGTGGTTTATTTGCGGGAATTCTTTGGTTCCATCGATTGCAGAAATGACAGGTGATGGACTGATGAAATATCTGTGAGTCTTCACTTGCCTACCTATACATACATAGCAACTTGTAGTTAGGGGCACTGTTACATTGCATTGTGACGGCAACGAGCATTATCTCGAGTACTACTACGGTCTTCTCGTTGCATGCATCTGGACATCAAAATATCTATATCATGGATTAATGCAATGTAGCAATTATCTAGTTTTTATTATTATAAAATGATGTTTTATTAACTTAAAATGTAGCATCAAACGGATACAAAGCATGATAAGCAACGCCCGGCCTCCGCGTAGCTAAGATACATACAGTCAACATAACCAGTCTGACACAACGAAAAAATATGACATATCGACAACAGTAAGGTCATATAGGACCGACACTATATATGGCCATGTCGAAGGAGGTGGTGGAACAGCCATCCATTTCATCATACAAACAACATTGAACAATGATTGATACTCCGTTTAATATAGACCATATATGAAGCCAGTGCTTATAAGGTAAATAACCTGCATAGGAGTAGGATTTTTGCCATTAAGAACAATGTAATTTCTACATAGCCAAATCAACCATAATAATGCAAGCATTCCCACCCTTACACTATTCTAGGCCTATTTGGTATATGTCTAGCCAGTGACCATTAATATTGGCAACACTTGTATGGGGATATTCCCAACCATAATATTTGCCGGAGGGCTTCACCCTCACACCGAAGAGCCCCGTCCTTCTCTTCGGGGTCATCTTCGGTGGCATGGCGACGACATAGCAAGGGGGGGGGGGGGGGGCAGTGGTGGTTGGCGAACAACGGAGCGGCGACACAGTGGTCGTTGCCGACGGCGGGGCAGGGGAGGCTGAGGCGACGACGGGGCAGGGGAGGCAGAGGCGACGGCGGGGCATCGACGCGGTGGTGGTTGGCAATGGCGGTGCGGGGAAGGTTGAGGTGACGACGTGAAGGCGACGTGGCGGTGCGGGGGAGGTTGAGGCTATGGCGGAGGCTGCACCGATGGTGGAGACGACTGCGGAGTCAAATCAAGCGGTGGGCGGCGGCCAGATCGCGGGGCGGCAGGGGCGCACTGCGGCAGGCGGCCACCGAATCGTGCGGTGGCAGGAGGAAGAAAAATGGGGTGGGGCAAATGAAATGAACAACGGTTGACGATTGGCACGCAGGTGGTCGTTTTATATGTCCTGCACCCAGTGATGCAAATTTGCAAGGCAAGGTATTGTATTTTAAATCTACGGGAGGTGGTGAGGTAAAAAAATTTGCATCTACATCATCTGTTGGAGAGGGATTTTGGGGCCTCGGAGATGCAAAAATTAGGTATTTTTGCATCTACATCTTCTATCGGATACTCTAAATAAACCACGTGAAAGCCAAGCTTATTTTTCTTGTAATTTTAGGCCAGATTTTTTTTTGCATGGCCATATGTGTCTCATTCATATGATAAAGATCAAAGTACAAGTCATGGAAAGACCGACATGACAAAACTGAGAAGATAGTAGAACATCTCTGAATTTAAAACCAACGTCCATCACCTGCCTCCGGCACCACCACAACAGTCACCAAAGAATAGAATGACGGATCACCTACTCACCCGAGCTCGACGCGGCTCTATCGCTGATATGCAACTTTTGCGGACCTCCAAGGTGGCTCCCCAAAAGTGAAGTCATTGCCGTTGAACGAATCAGACCGGGGAAACACCCCGAACACGCCATCGAATTCAAATCTGACACCCCACCACAACTAAGACGCCGAAGGAGAGGAAACCACACCTGCCATCGATCAACCACGAACCCAGCACACGTTCCGTCTTTCAAATGTCTTTGATGCGGACTACAATCTGCATCCGCTCCTGTACTACCTCCCAACCTCTGCGCCGACGCTGGAACAGACGCCATCGCAATGGCGAAGCCCGAGGATCCATGTTCACCACGAGGATGCCGCCGTCGCCACACCTTCCTTGCTTGAATAGACAGGATTCCAAATCCATCCCCGACGATAGGACCAATCGTCCCATCGGAGTAGGATCAGAAGAAATTTTATTCATCACCGCCATCGTTGTCGTCGAAGCCAAGACGATGATTAGCCTACAAAACTAAGCTACTTTAGCATAAAACAATCCACGCGCGTGGATCAGGCGACCCCCTCATCACCGACGACCGAGGTCGTCGACGGAGGGCAGCCGCTAGAGAACGGCGGCAGAGCGCGAGTCACTGGCGGCGGAGAGCTAGATGATTAGCGATCGGTAATCCAACCCAATCCGACGTGTGACCTAGAAAGGGCATAGAAAACCCCAATCTATTTTAGGCGGGCCCTGTGCAATCTTGAGTGGCTGTGTAATTTTAGATTATAATACGAATTGACAATCATCTTCGTACATAATACATATCCAATCCAAGGGTAATACCCTGATGCACTCGGTCGCCGGTGCACCTGATAAGGAAAACAATAATTTATTACTTACAGAAAAAGCCAGAAAATTCCGTAACTATTTCTGAAACAAAGTTGACCTACTTTTGTATCCGTATAAAAAGTTTAGCACATGAATAAACTTCCATTGACCTCAGGCCAAAAACAAACAATTTTTCTTGTACAAAACTAATGAACAGTAACTTGCATAGTCTTGATTTTCGATTTTTGTTGGAACACGCAAAAGGCTTGTGTGTCGGTCTATTAATGTAGGGCAGAAAAGAAATACTACAGAGTAGCTACAAACATCGGCATACGATGGCCATGATGCTCATGCCCGGGCTCGCATGATCAGCGTACGATACAGTACAGTGCCCAGGGCAACATTAAGCTAGCTATCGCCAGATACGACTCAACCCTGATGCCCCATAGAGCATCCACAACTCTGCCTCGGCGGCGGCGAGCCTACAGAGCTCGCTAGCTACTACGGCAGAGCGCTCGAAGACGCGACTGTTTCTCTCCTTCCAAAACATCTAGACGGTGAGCAGCACGATGGAACCGAAACCTTTCCTGGCATGCGGTGGGACCAGCATGCAGGATGACGACCACCAGTCAATTAGGGTCCTCCGGGGTCGGGGAGAAGTTGGCAAGGCCTCATCGGGAGAGTGTGGAGTGCCAGACTTCGCGGGCGAGGACGCACCGACAACGAGATGATCTGCGGTCTCAGCGTCTTGATCACAGAGCGGGCAGACGACATGGGATTCCAGTAATGGCGCAGCCTCCGGTCGGCAGTCTAGACGGTGATCTGCGGTCTCATCGTCTTGATTTTTGTTTTCGTCACGCACAATACGCTGGAAGGTACTTCTTCGGAAATTTTTTATACGGGTACAACATCTGGTATACACGTTTCCAGAAATTTTCATGATTTTTTTTATCTTTTCAAGTTACTAAATTATTTTTGCATATCGGGTGCAGCAGCACCCATGTGCCACAAGTTCGGACTGTACATTCCAAAGATATTCATAATACATATACAATCTAAATGTACACATAATACATCATGCATTTACGAATGCAAGGATATTATACACATGCTAATTATATCCTTTCTGGCACAATAATTGCCAGTTAATTATACTAGTACTTTCATGTATAGTATACTTTAACGGAAGACTACTTTTTTCTCGGTTCATCGAGAAATGACCTTTTTCTTGTAAAGCAACGATTTGTTTATTCATGTATATATAAACCTTTCACTTAAGTACTTTCGGATGTCATTGGCACAGATAATTCTTTACTGAGCCACGACCAACTGTAAGCACGCTTTTCAAACCTCAGTTGCAGGTCAAGATGGCAATGGGCCCCCTAAACCCGTGTCCCCTCGGGTTTTTACTCTATTAGGGGACGGGGATGGGCGTCTTTTCAACCCCGCGGGGCTGTTGTTGGGCACATTATACAACCTGACACGTTTCGTGGGTTTGCACCCGTTTCGGTAGTCCCCGAACCCGAAACCCGGCAAAATACATTTTTTTACCAACCAGTGCTCCTGCGCGGCCCAATCCAAAACTACCGAGCCCCCCCCCCCCCCCCCCCCCCCCCCCCCCCGCGTCGAAGGCAAAACAGCCAGTATCGCCCGCTCCTTTCCCCCTCACTCAAGCCCTCATCTCTCTCTCCCACATAATACTTAACCCTAAACCTAGGACCCCAGCCACCGCCTGGCTCGATCCCATCTTGCAAGATCCACCGACCACGATCTGTGCCGGCGAGCCTCCTCCCTCCACGTCTTCTCCCCTGCCGCCGGTCTGATCTGGAGAAAGGGCGTCGCCACCGGTGACGAACTCAATGGTGGCCTCTTCACGTCCGAAGTCGGGTTGTTTTTTGTTAAAATTTGCTCTAGTTATGCTGCTGAAATGTGCTTATTTTGCTGTCAAAATGTTATTCTTTGTCGCCACTATGTTTGTTTAAATATTTTAATTTTCTCGTGGGTCCCCACGGTTTCCCTGAAACCCGATGGGCTTAGGGGACGGGCGGAAAAGTAGCCCCGCGCACGGTGATGGGGACGGGAACGAGTTTGCGATTTTCTCGTGCGGATGGGTTTGGGAAGGCAAAACCCGATGGGTTTCGTCCCGGTTGCCATCCGGAGTTGCAAGGGTATTTCTGTTAGGAATAAATCACAACTCGTCGCCGTGACTAGGATGTGTGTCCCGATGGTGCGTGAGTCCATGCTCGCGTTCGTGTCTATCGTATAGGTTTAGTCCAGGTCTAGTCGGAGGTTGTTGATGATTCGTTGTAGGATGGCCGCGCCGTGCGTGGCCGGAGCCTACGGATCAATCAGCTGAATGTGATGTAGTTAGCTGTTTGTTAGCTACATGAACGGCCGGGTTGTGTGTGCGTGGTGAGTTAGTTAGTGGGTGAGCCGACTGTACGTGCTAGTGGTGGCCGGGGCTTGCGTGCGTACGTGTGCTAGCATGTGTGGGCAGCCCGGTATAAAAAGCTCCTCCTTCTGTATTGATCCCAGCCGGTCTGTTGCCGGGGCACGGTGTCAGTATGAGCCGTGTGTAGCCATGTAGTCATTGTAAGGAAGAAAAGGATTGGGGCGTTCGTGCGCCCGTGGCGGCGTTCGTGCGCCGGCCGGGAAATCTTGTGTCCACTGTTCTTTTTCTTCCATCTTCGTTCGAGTGAAAGGAGAGGTAGCTAGAGGGCTGCGGTTCCAACAATTGGTATCATGAGCTGGTTCATCTTGGGTGTCGTCCCCTTGCCGAAGGCGTGCCGGCGGTGGCGGCGTTCGCCGGCGGCTGCGCGGTGAAGCTCCGGGCCGTGTGTCGGTCTATGAAGGTGTGCGGCGTGGCGAGGAGGCCGCGGTGGCTGCGGCGGCACGTTGAGGAGGCCGCGGAGGCGCTGCGTGGTGGCGCGGTGGCGCAGCACGGCGTGGCGGCGTGGAGGCACTGCATGGCGGCATGGAGGCCGCGGCGGTGTAGGGCAATAAGCCGCGGTGGCGAGCCGGGCGCGATCGGTGCGTGTTATGGGTGCGCACGGGACGCTTCGGGGCCGCGTCGGGTGCGCGCGGGACGTGCGGGACGCACTGGTGCGATCGTACTCGTCGGGCACGTCGGGTGCGTGCGGGACGTGCAGGACACAGAGGGACGCCAAGCATGTGTCGCCGGCGGAGAAGAAGCTCGGCGTATGTCGCCGGGGTCGTGACGGAGCACGGTGCGACCGGTGTTAGTGTGCCAGGTCGGGTCTGTGGCGGTGCGACCGGCGTCGATGCGCCGGGTCGGGTCCATAAGCTAGGTCACGGCTGTGATGACAACAATAACAAGAGCTACAACAACTCTGGCGACGGCAAGATCGTGATTTAAGGGAAGATTGTTAGGAATAAATCACAGCTCCTCACCGTGACTAGGGTGTGTGTCCTGATGGTGCGTGAGTCCATGCTCGCGTTCGTGTCTGTCGTATAGATTTAGCTCAGGTCGAGTCGAAGGTTGTTGATGATTTGTTGTAGGCTGGCCGCGTCATGCGTGGCCCGAGCCTGCGGATCAATCAGCTGAATGTGGCGTGCATGTAGTTAGCTGTTTGTTAGCTACATGAACGGCCGGGTCGTGTGTGCGTGATGAGTTAGTTAGTGGGTGAGCCGGCTGTGCGTGCTAGTGGTGGCCGGGGCTTGCGTGCTTACGTGTGCTAGCATGTGTGGGCAGCCCGGTATAAAAAGCCCCTCCTTCTGTATTGATCCCAGCCGGTCTATTGCCAGGGCACGGTGTCGATATAAGCCGTGTGTAGCCATATAGCCACTTTAAAGAAGAAAAAGATTGGGGCGTTCGTTCGAGCGAAAGGAGAGATAGCTAAAGGGCTGCGGTTCCAACAATTTCTTCCTTTTGTAGGTATGGTCACCGTCGTCAGAACGTAGCTTTCCGTCAGGTACGTTCACCCCGGACTTCTTCACCATTTCATCTGTCTGATGCCCATCATCTCCAGCCAACTTCCTCGCCGGAGCAGTAGCAGGGGATGTAATCACCAGTAGGAAGAACACAAGGACTGTAGCTGCCTTCATGCTTCACAAGTCGTGGTATAGATCTGCGTGGGAAAGAAACTAAAAATTGTGTGAATGGTCTTATGGAAAAGCTACAAACTATAACGAAGGGGATTGAAAGGATGAATGACTTGTTATATTCTTGGATCGAACCTGAAGTACCTTGCTTAATTGTGTTTAATATTCATCTAAGTTGGATGTTTTCCCAATGTGGTGGAATTGTGATATTTATAGGGTGTTGGCAGGTTGGCATACAGTCGTATACTGCTCTTGTGTGTAGATCTTCGCCACTAGCAAGATCAAATATGCAGCTAGCATGATCGATCGACAACATTAAGTGGTTTATTTGCCGGAATTCTCTGGTTCCATCGATTGCAGCACGAACCGCCACTAAAGGGCCACCACGTGGCACGAGCGAGCGCCGGGGGCATGGAGACCTTTAGTACCGGTTTATAACACCAACCGGTACTAAAAGGTTTGGTGGTTTTGGTTTTATTATTTATTTTTCCTTTAATTATGTGTTTTCCATTTAATTTAGAAATTGTTTTTACATTATAATGAGTTATTAAATCACTAGGTGAAAGAACCGTGGATTAATTTTAAGTGGATGAATCTTAAGTAATCAAGTAATATGGATAATCCATATTACTTGATCACTTAGCCAGGATCCATCCAGTTGAAACTAATCCGCGGTTCTTTCATAGGTGATATAATAAATCATCATCATCATCATATTAATATAAAAACTCTTGCATCATATCATCACCAACAAGACTAGCTAATAATCATCATAGTCATTACCGCTATCCAATCACCACCAAAACTAGCTTAAAGAAGAAACATCACTAGTAGAAAAAGGGGCTTTCGTTCGGGCCTGGCCAGCCCATTAGTCTCGGTTCTTCCACAAACCGGGACCAATGGATGCATTCCTCTCGGTTCGTGAGCCCAGGGGGCCGGCCGGGGCCTCATGGGCATTGGTCCCGGTTCGTATGGACCCATTTGTCCTGATTCCAGGCACGAACCGGGACCAATGGGCCTCGCTCCTGGCCCACAAACATTGGTCTCGGTTCTTGGCTCGAACCGGGACAGAAGGCTGGGCTTTAGTCCCGGTTCCAGCTGTGAACCGGGACAAATGAGTTGCCTATATATACCCCGTCGCTGCAGCAGAGCACTCCACAGTGCTCTGTTTTTTCTGGCCGGCGAGGAGAGGGCATTTGGGTGCTCTAGCTCACCTCCTATGCACACGAGGTGTTCGATGAAATGCCCAAGCCACGCTTGTTAAGCTTTCTCCTCTCGAAGCTCGACCTCCAAGCTCCATTTTCCCCGAGATTTGTCTAGGTTTAGCGGTCCGTCCCGTCCCGTCCCTGTCTTCACCGCCGTCGCTCGCCCGCGCCGATCTCGTCGCCTGCACCACTATGGTGAGCCTCTTATCTTCTTCTGAAAGAAAAAAAATTCTTATTTTAGATAGATACTTTTCTAATTTTCTTACTTTTATTATTGCTTGTGCTTATATAGTGCGATGGTTTTGGTATCCGCCCCCGTCGGCCCTCGTCCTGGCTATGATTCGGATGTGGTATATATTATCTTTTATAACTATTTGTTTCATTTATTGTTTATGACAATTATGCCCATCAAGTTGACATAGATTTTATTTATGTAGGAGGTAGTTGAATCGGAAATTCCAACCGACCCTATTGTCGAGAGGTTAAATTTAGTTGAAGAAGAAAACAATTACTTGAAGGAAAAAATAGAAAAAATTGAGGAGGAGAAGATGATATTGGAGTTGCATGTTGCGGATGTCGTCGATGATCACAAGATCAAGATGGATGCAATGCGGTTGAAGATGAGAAAGATTAGAAAATATGCCATTCATACCGAGGCTTTGTATCATTATGCCGTTGGATCAATTTTTACCTTGGTTGTGATTATGATCGCATTTATTGTTGCATTGAAAGGTTTTACATAGTTTCAATGTATGATTTAACTATATGCTTTGGAGAGCTATATGTTGTTCAATGAGAATTATGTATGTACTTTTTTTTAATGTGATGATGAACTTCTATTAATTTGGTCACTTATCTATCCATGAGAGCTATATGTACTAAATTGATGATGTAGCTTTGAATGATGCATTTTATACACGAACTGCATCTATTTTTTGCCGTAAGCCTCTTTACTTTCTTGCACATGCTATGTGAGTGAAATGATGATACCATGCCAACTTTCAACCTTTTCAGAGTTCATTTGTAGTATTTTTCAATTTCAGGGTCTTATAGCTCAATCAGTAAATGTATGAAAAATAACAAATGAAGTAAGAAAGGATTGAAAATTGATGATGTGGATTTGAATGGTGAACTTTGAACACAGAAAAAGTATGGATTTCAAATAAGTTGAAAAAATGAAATCCCTTTGTAACGGACGAGTTTCCGTATGAAACCCTGATACTTCGAAAGAGATTGTGCATTTTGTACACGAAGTGCATCCAGTTTTTGCGGTAAGCCTCTCTAATTTCTTGCACATGCTATGTGGGTGAAATGATGATACCATGCCAACTTTCCACCTTTTCAGAGTTCATTTGTATTGCTTTTCAATTTCAGAGTCTTATAGCTCAAAATAATAAGTAAATGGATGAAAAATAACGAATTTCAGGGTCTTTCAGTCAAAAGAATTATCATAAAATAAAACAAATAAGTAATTTGAAACAAAATAATATAAACTTTAATAAAATATATAAGTAGAAACAAAATAAAATAAAATTTAATAACATAAATAAATTTTATGAAACTAAAAATATCAAAGTATTTTCTGTTCAAAACATTATAAGCAACCTCTAAAATTTATGAAACTAAAATTATATAAAATTGATGCAACTAAAATTATCAAAGTATTTTCTGTTCAAAATCATTAAAAGCAAAAAGAATTTTCATAAAGAACTTCTTTTGTTAGAAACTTTAATAGCAAAAATAATTATCATAAAATAAAATAAATAAGTAATTAGAAACAAAATAAAATAAAATAAATAATTATTTTGTTGTAAGTAGAAACAAAATAAAGAAATAAAGCAAAAAATAAAAAATAAAAAAATTGCCACCTACTAGGCCATCACAGCCTGAATACGACTAGAAACCCATCAATGGGCCAGAATTCAGGCCTGCAGAAGGCCCATCAGGCACAACAATCACAATTAGACCCGTAAGCCTGCAATGGGGCTCGAAAGGGATGCGACAGTGGGGCTTATAAACCACTGCGCGCCCCTCTCGACTAGCGAGGTGGGACTAAACTCCCACCACCACCCGGCTGTGCAAGGCCTTTGATCCCGGTTCGTGGCACAAACCGGGACTAAAGGGGTGCATTGGTTCCGGTTCATGGCACCAACCGGAACCAATGCACCCCCTTTAGTCCCGGTTGGTGCCAACAACCGGGACCAAAGGCCACCGCTTCCCGCCCTTTGGGTTGCTGAAAAGATGCCTTGGTCCCGGTTGATGCCTTGGTCCCAGTTGGTGGCACCAACCGGGACTAAAGGGGTGCATTGGTTCCGGTTGGTGCCACGAACCGGGACCAATGCTGAGTCTATATAAGCAACACTTAACAGTTTTTCATTCACTTTGTTCCTTCGATCTCTCCTCTCCCCCGATGGCGCCGCGACCATATCGACGCCGCAAGGTAGCCGGACTGCCCCGACGCCCTCACCGACGTGCCAGACCTCCTCGCGCGCCCTTCTCCCCGTCGTCGCGCGCGTGCCCCCGAGACCGCGGCGTCGCCCCCACTACAAGAAAATATGCATGTAGAGACGTCAAATTCCATAGCTAGAGACGTGCTATTTAATCTCCAGGCAATAGTAGAGTCGATTTGGTAAAGCATCCTTGGAGCGTCGTCCCGCGGACCATCTCAAAACATGTAGACACGCTTGCTAAGCGTGTGTACATGACATGAGACGTTCTACTGAGACGTTCAAAATCGTCTCTATACATGTTGAGACGTTATGTTACATACGCTCATCCACGTCTCTGCAGGAATACAGGTTTCATCATGGGCCCGTTGCTTATCCATGCTATGTAGAGACGTTATAATCGTTCCCAAATATACATAAGTTTTTCTCCCGCTATGAATTATTTTATACTAAATATTATTTGGTTTATTTCAATTTTGAGTTTTAGCATTTCAAATTTGATTACTTTATCATGACACGCAGTCTGATCAAATGTCATTATATGAAGGCCTCAGCCCACATCACCAATCCTATTCGCACAATTAGCATCATCAGTAGCAAATCCAGTGGACTATTTAGTAGGAACAAATACATCTTTTAAAAATCTGTGGAGTTCACAACTGAAAAAATCTTGACATTCATATGAAAAATACAAATAATTAATTAAGAAAAAATCCTACAGACTAGAACTAAGTTTTCCTATGAAGCTAAAATCTATACATAATTCATTATATTTGTTCATTTAAAAACTAATCCATCTGCAGCATACCCTGAAAAAGAAAGTGAACAAAGAACAGTTTACATGAACATAAGCTTTTGGACTAGTCCACAATGAAATGTTATTCTATAAATTGTAAGGGATGTACCACACCAATGTCTTGTGGTCGTGTTGGAGTACGAATCTTTTCTAGTATTGTTGGAGCGATTGGCTTAGGTATTTTGACCTGAAAAAACTACAAAGAATCTTCATAAATGATAAACCTTAATGGAAATTGGAGCATATCCGATGCTTGTATGGAAGTGGACTTGCATGTAATCGAGGCCAAGCAATAATATAAACAATAGCATCCCTTACTGTCTGGATTGATTTCTTTCATACTGTCTAATCAGTCTCCCATCTCAAAGATTTGAAATGTTGTGACGAACAAAAACACCAACATATTGCTCTCCAAGCATGTTTCCTCTACCACATATGTTATATTTTTATTCACTAAAGCTCCTTTGTCCACGACTTAACTTTTTTTCCTTGAGTTCATCGAAAAGAATTACTTCAATTTTTCCTTTATTATTTCAAGAAATAACACACTTATTTCAGTAAAAACACGGGTGAAAAGAGACACTAATCAGGGAATATAATTTACAAGTCTTTATCATGTATAACAAATGCACTAAATCATCAAACTTATTATGTACATGTTGATTCTATCTGGTTCCTAGTTGTACCATAGACACTTCTAAACTGAACTCTTTTCTATGCCAGCTCCAGGATATTACATAGTGCAATTGATCATCAGTGATATTATTACCATGACAAAGATTCAAACTCATCTTATCATGTACTCCGGATTTCCATGATTATCCCATTTTGTTGTTGCATTAGGGTTACCTGCTACTACTGCTGCTACTAGTTCATGAGTGGCATTTATTTTTTTGTGAAACTAGTATTAGCAGTTCTTTGAAAATAAATAGTATTAGCACATGTATTACCAAAATCTTGGAAATAATTATTTCCATCACGATATCATGTTGCTTGCAAAAAGACAGAAGCAGGCAAATACCCTACTTGTACAAAACAGGACACCACATTTCTTTTCATCTGTGGTTTGAATATACCTGGCTAGTGAACTGCTCGTCTTGGTAAAGTTGATTCTACACCTTGATTAGCCCTATCAAACTTTTCAATGTGTGCGTCTATAGTTGAGGTTCCCTTCAGTTACAAGTAAAATTGTACAAACATAGTCATTGTTTAATAACAAAGCAGAAATTTCTGTACACGCGGACATTGTTTGATACCTTGGCAATGATGCGTTCATGTCGTAAAGAGGATCTGGTGTAACCCTCTTTGGTTCTTGCACAACTGCTAGGATGCAATTCCTACAACTTATGATGAACAATTGTTTTTAAGTATGAGAAAAAACTAGCGCTAACTTACTAGTGAAGAAACTATTGCATCACCTGCATACCATTCTGTGAAGCATGCACATTGTCAGGTGATTCTTCATGTGTAGGTCACTGCCAACAACTCTTATGCTGAGATCAACCTGAAACAAGAACTTGATAATATTGTACTAATACTCAGACTTTTATCTTTGCAGAAAGAGATGTTGTTTATATACCAACTTCATCACTTCCCACGGTTACAATTTTATTTCTCCATTTCTCTGCAGAGAATTTTTGCTTGATGAACAAATGCATCGTACTCAGCTCGTCTCTCAAATCTTGTACATTATCCTTGACATTATATATTTGCGAAAACCATGTTAAAATCATAAATTAATCAACAAGATAGTGAAGGAAACTTGTGCATATAAACGTATAACAAGGTCTTGCATTGTAGTGCATTATCTAATAAACAAATAAACCATGTGAGATCAAATAGGAAAAAAACTGAAAGTAGCAGAAAACTGCATACATACAGCTTGACTGCTTGAGCCATGTTCTGACTAGCTTGCAGGGAATATAGAGCAACCACATAGAATGTCTCCATTTTTCCAACATTAGCTATACTAGGAAACTAAAAGAAACACAGGAAATTCAACCTTTTGTTTTCTTAGGTAATAGTACTAACAATCGGGGATCGTCGTCTCTTTGTAGGTTCAGCCCAAATACCTTATTTATATGTTCCAAAACTAATTCAGTTTCCTTAATAACCACTTCAGGGTCTTTGGCTATTATAAATGCCCATTAGTTTTTCAGAGTATGATCTAGGTGTTCGAAAACACAATTATACAGAGAAGGATCTAGATATATGGTAAAAAGATAAGGTGTGTATAGTAAAGAAATTTGTGAAATTCAGAAAGGAATTTATGAATGTTACAGTGGTGTACTGAGATTGCATGATTGAATTCGTTGTATATAGTGAAACAAATGGTTCACTAGAGTGGTCTGCATGTCTGCGTGCACCTGTTGCTTGAACTATGTTTACTGCCATCTATTTCAGATGTGAGAGCATCATATGAACAAAATGTTGGGTGAAAACATGGTTGTACAAATTGCATCATTTTGTATTACAAGTTAACTAAAATCATGATATCTCTGCAATGTGTGTGGCTCTTGGTTACATACTAGCTTTTCATCTGACTGCAACTTGTCCACCATATAGTTCAGTAGTTTCTTGTGCAGAAAAAATGTCATTTGACATGTTATTAGTGTGTCACTGTCAAGGTTGTCAGAATCGCGATTTTGAATCGGATCGGAGCTCTGATGGTAGGATCACAAATCGTGGAATCTTCACTATCAGGATCATAAAAACGTAGATTCTATTAACTAAAATTGTAGAATCATAGGGATTAGTTTGGATCGTAAAGTCATAGAATCGTATAACAGAATCACGATTCTGACAACCTGTGACCAAATTACTAGTCATGGATGGTTACAGTTTAGCGTTCTCACTGCAAAACCACCTTTGATCCCTGCTGTAACCGAACAGACTGTGGATGGGAAGATTACATAGGGTAGTAGGAGGCGTTAACCTGAAACCGTAGGTGTTGATTCCCCTTTGGGAATCAAACCCCAAGAACCGAACAGGCCCCAAATGAAGGAGGCTGCTTTCACAGATCTAATGCTAAAACTATAGGGGAGTTGGGATTCAAGGAATCACCTGCTTGACTGGACGGAAGTCTGAAGATGTTGGATGGTGCCGAGAGCTGCTTGTGGACGGTGTAGCGATGCAACATGCGGCAGAGCTTCAGATAGAGGAGCGCGGCTTGGCGACGGTGAGGAAGACGAATGCTGATGGGGCTCCAACTGGCAAGATCGATGACGGGTGAGAACGGGAAGTCGCCAGCGAAGGCCTGAGATGGCGGCGGAGATTAGCAATCGGGTGAGGCTGCATCCGCGTCCTATGTGGGAATGGGCGGCGCATGGGGTGGGCTGGTGCCTGTGTAGATTGGAACCGATCTGGAGGTGGGGAGTTGGGGAGATGGCAGCGTAGGGTGGGGAAAAGATGCGGAAGGATTATGTGGAGCAAAAACAATCTAGTAGAAATGCGGGAAGTCCTAGGCGGTAAATGAAAAAAAGTAGGAACCCCAAATTTGATAAAAGTGAAAAACAGTTTGCGTGCACAATTATTTTAGTCTTTTTAAAATAATTAAAACAAATGGTAAATACGAGCCCTAATATCCGTTCGATCTGCAATAAATAATATTCCCTCCATAAAAAATATAGTGTAAGACGTTCAAACTCTATTCTGGTTGAGATGGATGTAGATGCATTTTAGTATATTTGTTCACTCACTTAAGTACATATGCAGTTCATAATGAAATGTCTAAAATGTCTTATATTTGTGTACGAAGGGAATGATTTTGAGGAGTTTCACCAGTGACGGGCCAACTTCTTCATGCACACATGCCACTACGCACCAATTCCATTCTCAAATAGCACCACATCTTCTTAGCCTCCACCGCAACTTAGCATGTTTGCCTATCCAAAACCCACAATCAAACATGAGCCAACTTCTTCATACACACATGCCACCATGCACCAATTCCATTCACAAACAGCGCCACAGCTTCTTAGCCTCCACCACAACTTCTTAGCATGTTTTCCTCTCCAGAACCCACAATCAAACACGAGCCGACTTCTTCATGCACACATGCCACCATGCACCCATTCCATTCCCAAACAACACGACATCTTCTTAGCCTCTTTCCTCTATATCCACCCCAGTAGCCAAATGTGAAGCCGACTTCTTCTTGCACACATGTTCCCACACAACACTTGCATGTGAAGGATACCTAGGCTAGTCATAGTGGGGAATAACTTAGAGTTTTAAACTAGTGGCATGCATATGGCACTAGTCTATGTTACTACCATTCATAGCTGTTAGGGTATATTTCTCCCTTATTGGTTTTGAAGATTAATGGCAATGCAATTTGCGGACTAATCGTGTGCATTGAGCATTTCAGATATTCTATCATGTCATAAGACATTTATTCCCCTCGGTGATAAAGACTGAAGACGGTCATTTAAGCATCCAAGTTGTGGAGATTGCCCCAACCTAGTTTGTAAAGGTTTGGTTGCAGCCTTCAAGAGCACCACTAATGAAATCACGACATTTTGCATTGTGTGAGGGTGTGAGGAGAATACAGTGGCCCTAGTGGCTTCTTCAGGAGTTTTGTGCCTCCATACCACTCTAACGGAGACGTAACTCCCCCTAAAGGGAGGGAACTTTGGTGACACATCCTCGTCTCCATCGACTCCACTTGTGGTTACTTCTTACCTTTACTTTTTGCAAGCTAATAGTGTGTTGTATCTTTTGCTTGCTCGTGTACTTGTTGTTGTTTGTTGTTGTTGAGAGCATCATACAGGTTGGAGACCTAGTTGCATGTCTAGATAAACTATTTGTTGCTAACCCTAATTTTTTAAAAGAGCTAAAAATTGCTAGTTGCCTATTCACCCCATAGTCAACCATATTGATCCTTTCAGTACTGCAAAGTAACATAGAAGTAGTATCATAAATGATTACATTTATTAGATTGTAGACTCGCTTTGGGTCGCGTTATGTTATGATAACATATTTTGTTACTCTAAACACATCTCTCCTCATTAGTTACATGTCACATAATCAAACTTGTCTTGAAATGCGCTATGTTTCTAACTAAGTTACTCTCACTATGCCCAACCTTAATTAGCTCACACCAAGAACGTTGTTCAACCTATTTAACTTGTCTTGAAATCTGCAAAAGTGCTCTTGTGAGCTCGAACTCACATGCACCCTTTGCTACAGCAAAATCGATTTAAAAAAAATAAAAAACTGATTTTTTTTACAACAAATATCGATGTATTTTTCACATGCATCCAAAATTTCATGACAAAATGACATTCGTGCAGGTCTCGGTAAAAAAACAAAATCAATGCTCCAAAATGCTTTCAAAAACAGTTTTTTTCAAGCATTATTTTATCTTTTTGCCGAGGCCTCCACAAATGTTATTTCATCACCAAAATGGAACGCATGTGAAACACACATCAATGTTTGTTGCCAAAAAAATTCAGATTTTTTTGAACTTTTTAAATATGTTTTCCAAGTTTACTGTAGCAAAGGGTGCATGGGAGCTCGAGCTCACATACTCCATGTCCGGCCATGTTGTGCAATTTAAACGAAATATTCATGGCATTAGTACCAAAAGGTGGGAATCCTTTTTTTTAGCATGATGATGGTGCGCGCGTTGTGGTGGAAGAGGTCCAACAGTTAGAACGCAAGCGTCATATAGGGAGTCCCGCGGCTAGGCCGGCCCACTGGGGCGAGCGAGCAGGATATTTTCTTTAGTGCGCAATAGAAAAAATTAGGAAACCGCAATGTGCTAGGAAGGAGCTTAATCGCAACCTCATAATACAGAGTGCACACTATTAGCCGCTAGAACTAAAAGTTGTTGTTGATTTGCTAACGCGCAATATATGTAAAGAACGCACTGCAACACCGAGATTTGAAAAGACATTTATGAAAAATGTGAACGTATTTTTTTGTCGAAGAAAGTGAATTATCTTTTGAAACGCGGTCATTTTCAAATTTTGAACACATTTAAAAAAATTCGAACAGTTTTGAACCTATGAATATTTTTTGGTAACGGGAAAGTTATTTGAAATTTGAAAACATGCACATTTTAAAATTCGTGAAAAAAATGAAACCTCGATTTTTTTTTGTAAAAACGCCAACATTGTTGGGAATCTCGAACATTTTTCAATCTGTGAACACTTTTTGAGAATGGGAATATTTCTTGAAATCTTGAATAAAGTTTGAAAACAGGAACATTTTTTGAAAAACGGAACAAAACTTGAAAGTGAACATTTCTTTTGGATCTGTGAACAATTAGCTGTCTCATCAATTGGTAATCGTGCACCACATACTTGTTGTGCCAATTAGATGGGCCATAGCAAGGTTTTCGTGAGGGAGCGCAGGTTCAGGCCCATATTGTTGGGCACATTACCTGACACGGATCCCCCTAAAAAAAAAGCTAACACGTAGGTTGCCGGACGGATCAAGTAGGATCTAACCCCCAAGTTCAATCAAGCTTGCAGTCCTGTTGGTAGGACACTAGACTCCACATCAATCTTTGAGGTCGCAGGTTCAAATCCTGTTTCTTGCATTATTTATTGGGGGCTGAGTTTATTTTTTTGAGGCAATTTGGGATTGAGTTATACTCATATTGTTCGCTGGTGTGGCAGGCCCGGCATGAAGGCCCAATGGTGCGCCAAAAATCTGCAGCTTTGTTTTGAGTTACCACCTTTGACACATATGATTTGGTGCCTGCTATGTTTCGGCCAGGTGATGTTTAGAAACATCCACCGCCTCGGTAGCCGTAGGATCACGAGCTCGACAACCGTCTGATCTTCTTCCCGTGAGCATGCATCAACCATTGCAACAAGGCTTGTGTTCCGCTCGGCGTTTTGCAACACAAGTCGTGTTGCGCTTCTGTTGAACCGTTTTTTCTTTCAAACATGGCCTATGTTTCAGAAACAGGATCTTTGCTATACAAAATAAACTTGGTTGTTACCCCTTTGCAACAAAACGTAGTGTTGCACTCATTTCCTCTAAAACAAAAGGCTTGTTGCCGAAACAATAAAAAAAACTACAATAAGTGGTTGTTCGCATGTTGTTGCAGAAACTCGTCTCGCGGCAGCGGTGCTGTTGGCGACGACGGCCCAAGAAGGTTCCGATGGTGGTCATGGCTCCAAGAGCTTGGTCCGGTTGGGAAAGAAAGAGGAGTGTGGGAGGAGAAAAAATGAGAGGAAGGAAGGGCGACGGCGGAGATCTGCCCTTGATGGCAAACTGCGGTTGAGGGCGCGGACCAGTCGCAAGCACGAGCGCCATGCGCGCGGCAAGCGTCTCCCCCTGCTGGAGCTGAGAGACGAACGAAAGAAATGGGAAGGAGATGTGATGCCGCGCGAAGTTTCTAGAAAAGGGTGTGTGTTCTGCAGGACCATGGGACACGTGTTGATCGGCGGAGGAGCTCGACATAAAAATAGGATTCGTCGGTTAAACACAATCATTTCTTATATGATTTTAGCGGCTTCCTACGGCGGACGAAAATAATTCTACCAAAAAATTGGAGAAACATGCCTTACTTTATTTTATTATATATTAATAATTAATAACTTAACATTAAAAATTAAAGTATATAAGTGTCATTGTGGTCGGATGATTGGCGCACGCACATGCGATGAGCTTATGATGCAATAGGTTCGAACAGGGGCTTCCCTTTTTTGCACACCCTTTTCCCATTTTGATTTCTATTTGAAAATTTTAATTCCTACGGCCCGCCTTATATAAATTTAATTGTCCTCGTTGAAAGTCAAACGTTAGCTGGTCTAGTGGCCATTTATACGGCCAAATCACAGAAGGTTGTGTGTTCGATTGCTTAGCATTTTCTGCGTAGATAAATAAATGGCAACCATGCTTTCTGAAGGAAAAAACAGTGCATGCGGGCTACCCACGGCCTCAATCATTGAGAGTGGGCCCTCGCCATGTTGGCATGCCACGTGTGCACGGGATACATCCAGATACGGTAGAATGCACTGTATATGAATGGAAGCACATGTTAGATGATCAGAAAACATGTATTTTACAATTTTATGCACCAAACCGGCCATACAAGTTCTAAGACTTAGAGGGTATTTATCTATTTTCTTTAGTCTAAAATAAGAATAGAGTCGCACATTAAAATGTCTCACAAATCGTCTCTAAGAATAGAGTCACACATTAAAACGCCTCACAAAATGTCTCTAAGAATAGAGTCGCACATAAAAGCGTCCCACAAATTGTCTTTAAGTTAATTAAAATTAAATACTTATTTTATTAAAGGATAATTACAATCAATAGTTTGTGGCGCTCTGAAAAAGTCTTAAGAAGCATCTTTAGATCGCTCGTGTTCATGAGTGTAGAGACGAATAGAAAATCGTTCTAGAAAAAGCGACCATACGCGATGTTTTTGTTGTAGTGCCCCCAACCGCGGACCTCATCGCTGGCCGCCTCCAGCTAGCTCCACCGCTGCCCCCCAGTGAGCTTCCCCCTTTTCACATGGTCCCCTGCTCCCCGTCACTACATGCCCCCGAGCCCCCTTTGCTACCACTGGCGCTCGTCGCCGCCGGCCATTGCTGCTGCTCGTCGCTGCCGGCCATCTAGAGGCATGTGTGCTCTGTTTTTTAGATAGATAGATGTTTTTTAGATGTGTTTTGTTTTTTCATATGAGATGAAATGAAATGAAATGAGATGTATGAGATGTTTTGTGGAGACGAAATGAGATGTTTTTTTCATATATATGATTTTTTTTCGAAAGAGATGTATGAGATGTTTTGTTCATAGAATTTTTATTATATATATATGTTCGTATGAAAAAGTTAGGATTATTTTAGTTTATATGTGTTTAGTTTAGGAAGAAGGAAAAGAAAAAGGAGAAGAAGAGGAGAAATAAATAAGAAGAGGAGAAAAGGAGAAAGAAAGAGGAGAAGAAGAAAGGAATAGAGGGGGGGGGTCGATATATTCCTTTCTTCTTCTCCTCTTTTTTTTTCTTCTTATTTTTCCTCTTCTTCCTTTTCTTATTTTTTTTCCATGTATGTATAATTTATATCCCGATAATTTCAACACGAGGGGGTGGGGGAGGTCGATATACCCCCTCCCCGATAACATTATTTTCCCATGTATGTATGTCATCGTTGTCGATATAACCCTCTCCCGGATAACTTCGACTTGAGGGGTGGTCGATATATATACCCCCTCTCGACCATGCTAACTTATACCACGGGAGCACCCGCCGACCCTCTCGCTCGACCAAAACACTCGAGGACACCCAAACCCTAGAAAAAAACGATGTCGGTCTCCTACCCCCTCCCGCCGCGTCCCTACCCGATCGACAACTCTCTTGAGGCCACCCAAATTTACCAAGTTAAAAGAGCGTTGTCGTCGAGGCCGCCCCAAACCCTAGAGAAGCGTCGAGGCCAGGCCACTAATATGATTCCTTATTGTGCTTAGCTAGCTAGTTCAACGTTTGCCACTAATATATCCATCTTTCATGTTTGAATAATAGTTGCCATGTTGTAAATATTTGCAGAAACTATGGATCCGCACCCCCAAGACGAAGCACAAGAAGCGGTGTTGGGGGAGATAATTGCTCATGGAAGTAATGATTTCTTGTCGTTTGTCAACGACACATGCACCGATGGTCAGGAAAGACAGGATGAAGAAGCAGGCTACGACGACGATGATCAAACAATGGAGGAGGAACGACACCGTGATGACGGCTCCGGTGACCGAATGGTGGGGGGAGGACACCGTGATGATGGCTCCGGTGATCGAATGGAGGGGGAAGGACACCATGATGACGGCTCCGGTGACCGAACGGAGTCCGACCATGTATATATATTAATTAATTAAGCATGTGCTGACTATACCTAATTGATGCATTAATTGTTTTTGGTATGTACACATATTAACTCTCTTCTTTTTCTTCTTTTCTAGCCCTCTGGATCGAGCAACACTTCGATAACGAGACGAGGCCCGAAGAGAAAGTTGCGCTCGAATGAAAGGTACACGACCATCGAAATTGATCGCGCCGGCCAACCGATTGAACCCCTCTGGACCAAGCAAAAATTTAATGCTCAGTGCGGGGTTCTAGTTAGGGACATGATCCCGATCAGCATCGAGCAATGGTTGAAGCCTAAGGACAAAGACTCTCATGTGTCTTATGTCAGCGATGGGCAGAAAGCTGATCTTTGGACCGCGCTGCAGGAAAATTTCACCTTCCCGTCAGAGGAGGATCTGGAGAATCCAGTTAAAAAGCCAATGATCAAGGCTTATGCTCTTAAGAAGATGGCTGAGCTATTCAGGAGGAGGAAGAATGAGCTGAAATTATCGTTTGTCAACCAAGATGAGACTCCAGAATTCATCGGCCGACTTGAGAAGATCAAAGATAAGTGGCCCGCATTTGTCACCAAAAAGAAATCTGAGAGAGCATCGAAGATGTCAGCGACAAACAAGAAAAATGCTGCAAAGAAGAAGCATCACCATCACACGCGGTCAGGTGGCTACCTGAAAGCCCGGCCGTTGTGGGACAAGGTTGAGAATGACCTCATTGCTAAAGGGATCGAACCAGAGACGCGCCGCTGGCCAGACCGTTGTAGGACTTGGTTCTTCGGGGTTGGGGGAAAATTGGACCCTGTAACAGGGAAGTGCGTTTGGACCAACGAGCAGCTGAACACACCCATCAAGAAGCTTCAGGAGTATATCGAAAAGGCGCAGCAAGGGATTTTTGTTCCGGACAGAGAGAACGACGAGCTCACAGAGGCCCTCGGGAATCCTGAGCACCCCGGACGGACACGAGGCACGCCAGGCTCTCTTTCATGGAAGGCTAGATTTCCCGACGCAGGCTGAGGGAGTCCTGGATTAGGGGTCTCCAGACAGCCGGACTATATCCTTTGGCCGGACTGTTGGACTATGAAGATACAAGATTGAAGACTTCATCCCATGTCCGGATGGGACTCTACTTGGCGTGGAAGGCAAGCTAGGCAATACGGATATGTATATCTCCTCGTTTGTAACCGACCTTGTGTAACCCTAGCCCCTCCGGTGTCTATATAAACCAGAGGGTTTTAGTCCGTAGGACAACATACAATCATACCATAGGCTAGCTTCTAGGGTTTAGCCTCTCCGATCTCGTGGTAGATCAACTCTTGAACTACTCATATTATCAAGAATAATCAAGCAGGACGTAGGGTTTTACCTCCATCAAGAGGGCCCGAACCTGGGTAAAACATCGTGTTCCCTGCCTCCTGTTACCATCCGCCTTAGACGCACAGTTCGGGACCCCCTACCCAAGATTCGCCGGTTTTGACACCGACATTGGTGCTTTCATTGAGAGTTCCTATGTGTCGTCATCTTTAGGCTTGATGGCTCCCCAGACAGATCTTCGTGTTCGGCGGCTTCGCACTGCGGGCCAACTCGCTTGGCCATCTGAAGCAGATCGAGAGTTACGCCCCTGGCCACCAGGCCAGGTTTGGAAGCTTAAACTACACAGCCGATATCCGCGGAGACTTGATCTTCGATGGATTCGAGCCCCTGCCTTGTGCGCCACACGGTCACGATGAGTATGATCTAGCTCTAACATCGGACAGTGTTCAGGAGATCGCACCGGCAACCGCTCCGACCCTCAATTCGGAACCTGTTGCGCCATCCATGGACGGGTGGACAGACCCCGCCACGGAGGCCGTATCCTCAGTGGCGATCGAGCCGAATATCGACCTTACCCTTCACGAGAGCCGTGATGCCAAACTGCCGGATCCTTCTCCGGCCACGGACTCCGAACCGCATGCGCCCATGCCTATCGAATCCGACTGGGCGCCGATCATGGAGTTTACCTCCGCGGATATCTTTCAGCACTCGCCCTTCGGCGACATACTGAACTCATTAAGGTCTCTCTCCTTGTCAGGAGAGTCCTGGTCGAACTATGTCCGGCAGGATTGGGATGCGGATGACGAAGAAACTCGCTGCCCACCCACCACCCACTTAGTAGCCACTGTCGATGATTTAACCAACATGCTCGACTTCGACTCCGAAGACATCGACGGCATGGACGACGATGCAGGAGACGAACAAGAACCACTGCCCACAGGGCACTGGACAGCCACCTCATCATATGACATATATATGGTGGACACACCCAAAGGCAATGGCGATGGGACAGCGGAGGATGACCCCTCCAAGAAGCAACCCAAGCGCCGACGTCAGCGGCGCTGTTCTAAGTCTCGCCAAAGCAAAAGCGGTGACACCGGCACATGAGATAATAGCATTCTGGACAGTGCCGAAGACGACAACAATCCCCTCCAGCAAGATTTAGGGCAGGAGGATAGAAAAGCCAGCCCTCCCGAGAGAGCGGCAGTTGGAGAGGCGAAGGATGATAATTACATGCCTCCCTCCGAAGACGAGGCAAGCCTAGACGATGACAAATTCGTCGTGCCTGAGGATCCCGTCGAACAAGAGCGCTTCAAGTGCCAGCTTATAGCCACGGCAAATAGCCTTAAGAAAAAGCAACAACAGCTACAAGTTGATCAGGATTTGCTAGCTGACAGATGGACTGAAGTCCTTGCGGCCAAGGAATATAAACTCGAACGCCCCTCCAAGAGTTACCCAAAGCGCAGGTTGCTACCCCGACTAGAGGAGGAAGCACCAAAACCAACATCTCCAGCGTATGACGCGGTTGATCGGCCACATCGTGGCCGTGACAGAGAGGCATTTCAGCCAAAAGCTCAGCCCGCACCCCGACGCCACTCAAGTAAACATGTCAAGGCATGGGGAAATACGCCAAACCTGCAAGACATATTGAAGGACAAAGAAAAACATGCAAGATCGATCTACGGATCGTGAGGGCGCGCCACTATGCGAGACAATAACCGTCACGCCGGATACAGCAAAAGTAAGTCCGGCCAGGCCGAACACAGCAGACAAGACTCATCTGAGCTGCGTCGCGATATAGCCCAGTACAGAGGCGCCGCACACCCTCTATGCTTCATAGACGAAGTAATGGATCATCAAATCCCAGAGGGTTTCAAACCAGTAAATATAGCATCATACGACGGCATAATAGATCCTGTGGTATGGATCGAGGACTTCCTCCTGCACATCCACATGGCCCGCGGTGACCATCTACACGCCATCAAATACCTCCAACTTAAACTCAAGGGACCAGCTCGACATTGGCTCAACAGCCTGCCAGCAGAATCCATTGGCTGTTGGGAAGATCTGGAACCGCATTCCTTGACAACTTCCAAGGCACTTATGTGCGACCACCAGATGCCGATGACTTGAGCCACATAATTCAGCAGCCAGAGGAATTGGCCAGGCAATTCTGGACACGGTTCCTAACAAAGAAAAATCAAATTGTCGACTGTCTGGATGCAGAGGCCCTAGTAGCTTTTAAGAACAACCTCCACGGCGAGTGGCTCTCCCGGCATCTTGGCCAGGAAAAACCGAAATCTATGGCAGCCCTCATGACACTCATGACCCGCTTTTGCGCGGGAGAAGACAGCTGGCTAGCTCGCAGCAATAACATATCAAAGAACCATGGTACTTCGGATACCAAGGATGGCAATGGCAGGTCACGTCGCAACAAACATAAGCGCCGCATTAACAACGACAATACCGAGGATACGACAGTTAATGCCGGAATCAAAGGCTTTAAACCCGGTCAGCGGAAAAAGCCATTCAAAAGAAGCAGTCTGGGCCCGTCCAGTTTGGATCGTATACTCGACCGCTCGTGTCAAATACACGGAACCCCCGACAAGCCAGCCAACCACACCAACAGGGATTGTTTGGTGTTCAAGCAGGACGGCAAGTTAAATGCCGAAAACAAAGATAAGGGGTCACATAGCAATGACGAGGAGCCCCGGCAGCCGAACACCGGAGGACAGAAGAGGTTCCCCCCACAAGTGCGGATGGTGAACATGATATACGCAACCCACATCCCCAAGAGGGAGCCCAAGCGTGCGCTAAGGGACGTATATGCATTGGAGCCAATCGCCCCAAAGTTCAACCCATGGTCCTCTTGTCCGATCACCTTCGATCGCAGGGACCACCCCACTAGTATCCGTCATGGAGGATTCGCCGCACTGGTCCTAGACCCAATCATTGACGGATTTCACCTCACTCGAGTCCTTATGGACGGTGGCAGCAGCCTGAACCTGCTTTATCAGGACCCAGTGTGCAAAATGGGTATAGACCCCTCAAGGATCAAACCCACAAAGACGACCTTCAAAGCCGTCATACCAGGTGTAGAGGCCCATTGCGCAGGCTCAGTCACACTGGAAGTGGTCTTCGGATCCCCGGATAACTTTCGAAGCGAGGAGTTAATCTTCGATATAGTCCCGTTCCGCAGTGGCTATCATGCACACCTCGGGCGAACCGCATTTGCGAGATTCAATGCGGTACCGCATTATGCATATCTCAAGCTCAAGATGCCAGGACCTCGGGGGGTCATCACAGTTAATGGAAACACAGAGCGCTCTCTCCGTACGGAGGAGCACACTGCGGCCCTCGCAACAGAAGCGCAAAAGTAGCCTCTTAAGGCAATCCACCAGTTCGTCGATTAAAGACCCGGACACCATCAAGTGCCCCCGGAGTAATCGGCAACAAGACCACCTGGCATGTTCCAAGCTCGCATAGCACTGTGGCCCCCGCCCCAGCCCCAGCCAAATGGCGAAATCCGTGCCACGCGTACACAACTACGCATTGAAAATACCATGGGCACAGGGGGAGGGGGAACGACTACGGCACGCCCCAAGAAGCGGCTCAACCGCACTAGGGGCTTCCCGCTTTGTTATTTTTCTCTCTTTCAGGACTTTAATCTTTGGAAACCCTATCCGGCAGTACGGTTGCCGGACACACGATGCAACAACCAAGGAGGCAGAAAGCTACATCGCACCACAGAACTCCCAGGTGGTCTCTGACAACGAGTGAAATACCTGCTTTAAATACCATTCCTCAGCTTGCCCTTGGAGGGGACATGTCAAATAGTCCAGCATTTTTCTTATCGCACTACTTGTATCATTCTGCTTTAACGCACATTTTTGAATAAATAATGCATAGTGCTAGACCATTATCACATTCTCTATTCTTCCTTTTTATATATATGTATGTTCATTCATGACATCCAGCACTACTACACTCTGGTACGGCCAATACGCTAGGGGCTTAAGCATACCCCATAATACAGCATGAGAAGTCCGAACACTTTTGACAGTGCGGTACCCCGAACTTATAGCATTATATGCATCAGCTTCGAATAATGTCTTGGGTCAATAGTTAGGTTTGCCCGGCTCCCATGTTTTGGTACCTTACGTTCCGCTATATCGGCTAAGGTAGCACTGGGAGAACTACTGCGATTGTGCCCCGGTTCAGCTGGGCTAAGCACCTCAGTAGAGAAAGCTAAAATTGTCTGTCATGATAAGGCGAGAGACTGGTCGCTGTTCGAGAGGTTTCGAGTCCGTAAAGACTTATGCCGCTTAGAGCGAGGAGTCGGCTTTGTCTGGCTTAAGGCGCATATAGCGCCCCGAATTCAGCCTTCCGAATACTAGGGGCTTCGCCAAAATTTAAAATTATAGAATTCTATGGCTAAGTGAGAGTGATAAAGCATTATAGTCCGATTGCCTTGTTCGTTGTGCTGAGCACCTCCCTTGAAGGACCCAAAAATGGGAACAAGAGTGCTCAGGTTTATCCCGAACACCCTAGCACTCGTGGAATGGGGGCAGAAGCCGACGACTAGCCATCTCTCAGATTTGATAAACAGCCGAACAGAAGGTAATATTTTAAATTCAAACAAGCGTTGCATAGCGCATATGAACAAGTTTTCATAATACAGGATCACACGAGCAAGTTCATTCAAATATTACATCTTTCGCACACTCGTCCACTACAAGACGGGCACCCTTCAGGACGCCCTCATAATACATCTCGGGGTGGCAATGCTCCTTGCCCTGCGGCGGCCCCTCCTTCAGCAGCTTCTCGGCATCCATCTTGGCCCAGTGCACCTTTGCACGGGCAAAAGCCCGGCGTGCACCTTCGATGCAGACGGACCTCTTGATGACTTCCAGCCATGGGCAGGCATCCACAAGCCGCCTCACCAGGCCGAAGTAGCTGTTGGGAAGGGAGTCTCCAGGCCACATCCGAACTATAAAGCCCTTCATGGCCTGTTCAGCCGCCTTGTGCAGCTCGACAAGTTGCTTCAGCTGGTCGCTCACAGGCATCGAGTGTTCGGTCCAAGTATACTGAGACCAGAACAACTTCTCCGTCGAGCTTCCCTCCTCGGCCTGGTAATATTCCACGGCATCCGACACACTGCGGGGCAAATCTGCGAATGCTCCTTGAGAGCTCCGGACTCGGGTAAGTAACAAGTAATTTACCCGCCGCTATTTTCCTCATCACCTCAATCGCCTGGAGGGCTTTTTGGGCTTCGGCCTTGGCATTATTTGCGCTCTCGAGGGCCGTGGAAAGATCAGAGTCTCGCGTCTTCGAGTCAAGCTCCAAAGCCTCGTGCTTCGTCACGAGAGCCTGGAGCTCTTGCTGCACCTCGCCCACCCGTGCCTCTTGCTTCTCCCGCTCGGTGCGCTCCTGGGCCGCTTTGTTTTTGGCCTCGGACAGCGCTTGCTTCAGGGTCGCCACTTCGGTCGTGCCTCCTGGCAAATTCATGATGATCCTGTCATTTCACAATCGCATCTTTTTTGTGTATATGTATATATATATAGACAAGGTATTACTTACCTTTGTTCTCCTCGAGCTGCCTCTTGGCAAGGCCGAGCTCTTTCTCGGACCCCTCGAGGTCCTGCTTCAGTGCGGCGACCTCCGCAATCAGTGCGGCAGAGGTCAGCAGCGAAGCCTGCATACGCATATAGACATACTTATATTAGACTCCTGCAGATATTATTTGATCCTCTATTCGGCTTTTAGTTGTGAACACCAAACAGAGCATCAGGGGCTACTGTCTATGGTGGTAATATTTTTCCTATATTTTAAATACTTACCTCAAAGCCTGTTAGAAGGCTGGCACAGGCTTCAGTCAGTCCGCTCTTGGCGGACTGAACCTTCTTGATCACTGCAAAGATACCTCTCCGACAATCGGAGTGACAAATCCTAATCTCGAAATACGCCAACCCAACAAGTACCTTTGGAGACACCTGTAGAGCACCTTTATAATCACCCAGTTACGTTGTGACGTTTGGTAGCACACAAAGTGTTCCTCCGGTAAACGGGAGTTGCATAATCTCATAGTCATAGGAACATGTATAAGTCATGAAGAAAGCAATAGCAACAAACTAAACGATCAAGTGCTATGCTAACGGAATGGGTCAAGTCAATCACATCATTCAACTAATGATGTGATCCCGTTAATCAAATGACAACTCATGTCTATGGTTAGGAAACATAACCATCTTTGATCAACGAGCTAGTCAAGTAGAGGCATACTAGTGATACTCTGTTTATCTATGTATTCATACATGTATTATGTTTCCGGTTAATACAATTCTAGCATGAATAATAAACATTTATCATGATATAAGGAAATAAATAATAACTTTATTATTGCCTCTAGGGCATATTTCCTTCAGTCTCCCACTTGCACTAGAGTCAATAATCTAGTTCACATCGCCATGTGATTTAACATCAATAGTTCACATCACCATGTGATTAACACCCATAGTTCACATCATCATGTGACCAACACCCAAAGGGTTTACTAGATTCAATAATCTAGTTCACATCGCTATGTGATTAACGCCCAAAGAGTACTAAGGTGCGATCATGTTTTGCTTGTGAGAGAAGTTTAGTCAACAATGCTCTGCACTAAGCTACTCTAGCTAATTGCTCCCACTTTTAATATGTATCCAGATTGAGACTTTGAGTCATCTGGATCAGTGTCAAAACTTGCATCAATGTAACTTTTTACGACGAACCTTTTGTCACCTCCATAATAGAGAAACATATCCTTATTCCACTAAGGATAATTTTGACCAATGTCCAGTGATCTACTCCTAGATCACTATTGTACTCCCTTGCCAAACTCAGGGCAGGGTATACAATAGGTCTGGTACACAGCATGGCATACTTTATAGAACCTATGGCTGAGGCATAGGGAATGACTTTCATTCTCTCTCTATCTTCTGCCGTGGTCGGGTTTTGAGTCTTACTCAACTTCACGCCTTTTAACACAGGAAAGAACTCCTTCTTTGACTGTTTCATTTCGAACTACTTCAAAATCTTGTCAAGGTATGTACTCATTGAAAAAACTTATCAAGCGTCTTGATCTATCTCTATAGATCTTGATGCTCAATATGTAAGCAGATTCACCGAGATCTTTCTTTGAAAAGCTCCTTTCAAACATTCCTTTATGCTCATTCACATATACTTATCAGAATTGTTGTAGTGCTCCCACTCACTTTCTTGTAAATACAGGCTTCAACGCAAGTCTGTATAAAACTATATGCTTTGATGAACTTATCAAAGCGTATATTCCAACTCCGAGATGCTTGCACCAGTCCATAAATGGATCGCTGGAGCTTGCATATTTTGTTAGTACCTTTAGGATTGAGAAAAACCTTCTGGTTGCATCATATACAACTCTTCTTTAATAAATCCATTAAAGAATGCAGTTTTGTTTATCCATTTGCCAGATTTCATAAAATGTGGCAATTGCTAACATGATTCGGACAGACTTAACCATAGATACGAGTGAGAAACTCTCATCGTAATCAACACCTTGAACTTGTCGAAAACCTTTTTGCGACAATTCTAGCTTTGTAGATAGTGACACTACTATCAGCGTCTGTCTTCCTCTTGAAGATGCACTTAATATCAATGGCTCGCCGATCACTGGGCAAGTCAATCAATGTCCATACTTTGTTCTCATACATGGATCTTATCTCAGATTTCATGGCCTCAAGCCATTTCGCGGAATCTGGGCTCATCATTGCTTCCTCATAGTTCGTAGGTTCATCATGGTCAAGTAACATGATCTCCAGAAAAGGATTACCGTACCACTCTGGTGCGGATGTCACTCTGGTTTACCTACGAGGTTCGGAAGTAACTTGATCTGAAGTTACATGATCATCATCATTAGCTTCCTTACTAATTGGTGTAGTAGTCACAGGAACCGATTTCTGTGATGAACTACTTTCCAATAAGGGAGCAGGTACAGTTACCTCATCAATTTCTACTTTCCTCCCACTCACTTCTTTCAAGAAAACTCCTTCTCTAGAAAGGATCCATTCTCAGCAATGAATATCTTGCCTTCGGATCTGTGATAGAAGGTGTACCCAACATTTTCTTTTGGGTATCCTATGAAGACGCACTTCTACGATTTGGGTTTGAGCTTATCAGGTTGAAACTTTTTCACATAAGCATTGCAACCTCAAACTTTAAGAAACGACAGCTTAGGTTTCTTGCCGAACCACAGTTCATATGGTGTCGTCTCAACTGATTTAGATGGTGCCCTATTTAATGTGAATGCAGCTGTCTCTAATGTATAACCCCAAAACGATAGTGGTAGATCGGTAAGAGACATCATAGATCGCACCATATCTAATAAAGTACGGTTATAACATTCGGACACACCATTACACTGTGGTGTTCCAGGTGGCGTGGGTAGTGAAACTATTTCACATTGTTTTTAACTGAAGGCCAAACTCGTAACTCAAATATTTTACTTCTGCGATCATATCGTAGAAACTTTTATTTTTGTTACGATGATTCTCCACTTCACTCTAAAATTCTTTGAACTTTTCAAATGTTTCAAACTTGTGTTTCATCAAGTAGATATACTCATATCTGCTCAAATCATCTGCGAAGATCATAAAATAATGATACCTGCCGCGAGCCTCAATATTCATCGGACCACATACATCAGTATGTATGATTTCCAACAAATCTGTTGCTCGCTCCATTGTTCCGGAGAATGGAGTCTTAATCATCTTGCCCATGAGGCATGGTTCGCAAGCATCAACTGATTCATAATCAAGTGATTCCAAAAGCCCATCAGCATGGATTTTCTTCATGCGCTTTACACCGATATGACCTAAACGGCAGTGCCACAAATAAGTTGCACTATCATTATTAACTTTGCATCTTTTGGTTTCAATATTATGAATATGTGTATCACTATGATCGAGATCCAACGAACCATTTTCATTGGGTGTGTAACCATATAAGGTTTTTTTCATGTAAACAGAACAACAATTTATTCTCTTACTTAAATGAATAACCGTATTGCAATAAACATGATCAAATCATATTCATGCTCAACGCAAACACCAAATAACACTTATTTAGGTTCAACACTAATCCCGAAAGTATAGGGAGTGTGCGATGATGATCATATCAATCTTGGAACAACTTCTAACACACATCGTCACTTCACCCTTAACTAGTCTTTGTTCATTCTGCAACTTCCGTTTCGAGTTACTATTATTAGCAACTGAACTAGTATCAAATACCGAGGGGTTGCTACGAACACTAGTAAAATACACATCAATAATCTGTATATCAAATATACCTTTGTTCACTTTGCCATCCTTCTTATCCGCCAAATACTTGGGGCAGTTCCGCTTCCAGTGACCAGTCCCTTTGCAGTAGAAGCACTTAGTCTCAGGCTTAGGACCAGACCTAGGCTTCTTCACTTGAGCAGCAACTTGCTTGCTGTTCTTCTTGAAGTTCCCCTTCTTCCCTTTGCCCTTTTCTTGAAACTAGTGGTCTTGTCTACCATCAACATTTGATATTTTTCTTGATTTCTACCTTCATTGATTTCAACATTACGAAGAGCTTGGGAATCGTTTCCGTTATCCCTTGCATATCATAGTTCATCATGAAGTTCTACTAACTTGGTGATGGTGACTAGAGAATTCTATCAATCACTATCTTATCTGGAAGATTAACTCCCACTTGATTCAAGCGATTGTAATACCCAGACAATCTGAGTACACGCTCACCGCTTGAGCTATTCTCCTCCATCTTTTTAGCTATAGAACTTTGTTGGAGACTTCATATCTCTCAACTCGGGTATTTGCTTGAAATATTAACTTCAACTCCTGGAACATCTCATATGGTCCATGACATTCAAAACATCTTTGAAGTCCCGATTCTAAGCCGTTAAGCATGGTGCAGTAAACTATCAAGTAGTCATCATATTGAGCTAGCCAAACGTTCATAACGTCTGCCTCTACTCCCGCAATAGGTCTGTCACCTAGCGGTGCATCAAAGACATAATTCTTCTGTGCAGCAATGAGGACAATCCTCAGATTACGGATCCAATCCGCATCATTGCTTCTAACATTTTTCAACATAATTTTTCTCTAGGAACATATCAAAAATAAAACAGGGGAGCTAAACGCGAGCTATTGATTTACAACATAGATATGCTAATACTACCAGGACTAAGTTCATGATAAATTTAAGTTCAATTAATCATATTACTTAAGAACTCCCACTTAGAAAGACATCCCTCTAATCTTCTAAGTGATCACGTGATCCAAATCAACTAAACCATGTCCGATCATCACGTGAGATGGATTAGTTTCAATGGTGAGCATCACTATGTTGATCATATCTACTATATGATTCACGCTCGACCTTTCAGTCTCCGTGTTCCGAGGCCATATCTGTTATATGCTAGGCTCGTCAAGTTTAACCTGAGTATTCCGCGTGTGCAACTATTTTGCACCCGTTGTATTTGAACGTAGAGCCTATCACACCCGATCATCACGTGGTGTCTCAGCACGAAGAACTTTTGCAACGGTGCATACTCAGGGAGAACACTTGTACCTTGATAATTAGTGAGAGATCATCTTATAAAGCTACCGTCGAAATAAGCAAAATAAGATGTATAAAAGATAAGCATCACATGCAATCAAAATATGTGACATGATATGGCCATCATCATCTTGTGCCTTTGATCTCCATCTCCAAAGCATCGTCATGATCTCCATCGTCACCGGCATGACACCATGATCTCCATCATCTTGATCTATATCAATGTGTCGTCACATGTTTGTCTCGCCAACTACTGCTCTTGCAACTATTTCTATTGCATAGCGATAAAGTAAAGCAATTATTTGGCGCTTGCATCTTATGCTATAAAGAGACAACCATAAGGCTTGTGCCAGTTGCCGATAACTTCAACAAAACATGATCATCTTATACAACAACTTATATCTCATCACGTCTTGACCATATCACATCACAACATGCCCTGCAAAAACAAGTTAGACGTCCTCTACTTTGTTGTTGCAAGTTTTACGTGGCTGCTATGGGCTGAGCAAGAACCGTTCTTACCTACGCATCAAAACCACAGCGATAGTTTGTCAAGTTAGTGCTGTTTTAACCTTCTTAAGGACCGGGCATAGCCACACTCGGTTCAACTAAAGTTGGAGAAACTGACACCAGCTAGTCACCTGTGTGCATAGCACGGCGGTAAAACCAGTCTCGCGTAAGCGTACGCGTAATGTCGGTCCGGGCCGCTTCATCCAACAATACCGCCGAACCAAAGTGTGGCATGCTGGTAAGCAGTATGACTTATATCGCCCCCAACTCACTTGTGTTCTACTCGTGCATATTACATCAACGCATAAAACCTAGGCTCGGATGCCACTGTTGGGGAACATAGTAATTTCAAAATTTTCCTACGCACACGCAAGATCATGGTGATGCATAGCAACGAGAGGGGAGAGTGTTGTCTATGTACCCTCGTAGACCGGCAACGGAAGTGTTGACACAACATAGAGGAATTAGTCGTACGTCTTCATGATCCGACCGATTATGTACTGAACGCACGGCACCTCCGAGTTCTGCACACGTTCAACTCGGTGACGTCCCTCGAGTTCCGATCCAGCAAAACGTTGAGGGAGAGTGTCGTCAGCACGATGGTGTGATGACAGTGATGATGTTCTACCGACGCAGGGCTTCGCCTAAGCACCGCTATGATATGACTGAGGTGGAATATGGTGGAAGGGGGCACCGCACACGGCTAAGGAACGATCACGAGGATCAAATTGTGTGTCTATGGGGTGCCCCCCACCCCTGTATATAAAGGAGTGGAGGAGGGGGGAGGGCCGGCCCCTATGGCGCGCCCTGGAGGAGTCCTCCTCCCACCGGGAGTAGGATTCGCCCCTTCCCTAGTTGGAGTAGGAGAGGAAGGGAAGGAGGAGTAGGACAGAAGGAAAGGGGGGGCCGCACCCCCCAAACCTTCTCCAATTCAGCCTCCTGCCCAAAGGGGGCGCACCAGCCCCTTGTGGGCTGGTGTGCTTCCTTCTTATGGCCCATAAGGCCCATAACTTCTCCCGGGGGTTCCGGTAACCTCCCGGTACTCCGGAAAAATGCCTGAAGCACTCGGAACCCTTCCGATGTCCAAACATAGTCATCGAATATATCAATCTTTACGTCTCGACCATTTCGAGACTCCTCGTCATGTCCCCGTTCTCATCCGGGACTCCGAACAACCTTCGGTACATCAAAACACAAAAACTCTTATTACGATCGTCACCGAACTTTAAGCGTGCGGACCCTACGGGTTCGAGAACTATGTAGACATGACTGAGCCACGTCTCCGGTCAATAACCAGTAGCGGAACCTGGATGCTCATATTGGCTCCCACATATTCTATGAAGATCTTTATCAGTCAAACCGCATAACAACATACATTGTTCCCTTTGTCATCGGTATGTTACTTGCCCGAGATTCGATCGTCGGTATCTCAATACCTAGTTCAATATCGTTACAGATAAGTCTCTTTATTCGTTCCGTAACACATCATCCCGCAACTAACTCATTAGTTGCAATGCTTGCAAGGCTTATAGTGATGTGCATTACCGAGTGGGCCCAGAGATACCTCTCCGATAATCGGAGTGACAAATCCTAATCTCGAAATATGCCAACCCAACAAGTACCTTTGGAGACACCTATAGAGCACCTTTATAATCACCCAGTTACGTTGTGACATTTGGTAGCACATAGTGTTCCTCCGGTAAACGGGAGTTGCATAATCTCATAGTCATAGGAACATGTATAAGTCATGAAGAAAGCAATAGCAACAAACTAAATGATCAAGTGCTATGCTAACGGAATGGGTCAAGTCAATCACATCATTCTCCTAATGATGTGATCCCATTAATCGAATGACAACTTTATTATTGCCTCTAGGGCATATTTCCTTCAGCAGGAACAAGGGAATGATTTCTATGGATACTACGTGTGCGAGTTCATCTACAGCGCGACTTGCAAAGATAAGCGGGCTACTCTAAAAGACAATTTGATGTGCGTAAGCAATAACATTCACAATTTCATTTTATTACACCATCATTTGTGTTGAGTTTCATTCATATATATGTATTAACCCCCTTCTTCAAATTAGACGTGGGAGATGCGGAATGAACTCCTACCAGAAGATCACATGAAAGCAATTCAAGAGGAATTAGCGGGTTTCTTTCTTGACCACGTCATCAGTAAAGCCGGAGAATACCATGTGGAACTTGATTTCAGATGCTAGGGGATTGTAACGGATCTTACATATTGTATATGTATGTAGCCAGTAGCGTCGGATAGATAATACGAAAACTTGTTGTTCGACCAATGTCTCGGAGAAGGAGAGGTCGATCACTTCTCTCGGTATGCATGGCGAACTTCTGTACTTAATGGTTTCCTTCATTTTCTTACTAGCTAGCGTGTTGAGGGCCTCTCTATACGTATAGTACGTAGCGTCAACCAAGCACGGAGATAAGAAATGACACTTCTCTCTATTAATTAATTAGCTAGCTAACACAATATATGGAACACCTTAATTAACCATACAAAAACCCCAAATCCACCCCCCTTTCAGAAAAAAACAAAAACCCTAGCCCATGAACAGCTGACGCGTGGATGCCTATTGGTCCCGGTTGGTGCCACCAACCGGGACTAAAGGCCGTCCTGCCTGGGCTCGCCACAGCGGCCACGTGGAGGCCCATCTGTCCCGATTCCTATAAGAACCGGGACTAAAGGCCAAGGGCATTAGTAACGACCCTTTAGTCCCGGTTCCGCAACCGGGACAGATGGGCCTTATGAACCGGGACAAATGGCCCTTTTTCTACTAGTGCGGTCACTTGTACCAGAAGAAAAGATATCATCGAGTTCAACATGGTCACGACATTATAAGCGTTCATAAGACCACAAAAGAAAATCACTTTGAGATTAAGTTCAGGCCGAAGAACACGGACATGTGAGGACAAGTACTAAGAGCAGGAACTAGCTAATCACTCATGCTGCTCTCTCCCAGGTAAAATAACATAGAACATGTGTAGCTCTCTTGATTCATCATATTGGAGCATGCAGATGAATATGTCTCCTAATCGTGGGATGCGCTTCTAATAGCTGCCCCCTAGTACTTCTCCCCGATCCTTCACAATTTTGCTCCAGTCTTTCACTATTAAGCATTCCTCAGTTTCAGAAATCCTGAATGCACTCATGTGCACTGTAGGATGTCTTGGCCGTAAGCTAACATTGACATGCGACCTTTAGTCTCGATCCACGGATGCACAACTATCATCGGGAGTCCCGACTGAAGAACATCGTATAGTAACATACTTAGCAATGAAGTTTAGCTTAAAAAATAATGTCTGCAAAAGATGCACTGGGGACAAATAGTAAAAATCTTACCATCTATCCTAAATAGATGTGGCCGTAGTTCAATATGAACACTATTGGTCGCATGTTTTGAGTACTAAGATTTTGGAGTCCAGGAAAATAATTTCTCTTAACAACATCAAGATCGTCATGGCATGAAACATAATGACTTATCTCCTCGCAGTTTAGTTCAGCCCCGGGACAGTGGACGGTCCTGTCTACCAAGCGTCGCACATGTTTGCTTCAATGGAAATAAGCTGTCAATAGAAATTAGTTGTCAACTATTTTTGAATAAACAATATCGAAGACATAAATATGGTTGATAAACCCACATAATGGTAGAACTGGAGGCATCTGCACATCGACCCAGGTGTCGATATTATCTTCAATAACGTCTTTCGGACGAATATCAAAGGTAATAACCATATCAGGCTCAAATGCATAAGCCTTGCATAGTGCTTGCCAAGTTTTGCATTCAAAATAGGTGTAGGTGTCCGCACTGTATAATTTTGCGTAGAAAGTATAATCATGCTCGGTCTTCAAATAAATCTTTTTACCTCCATAGTTTTCATAGGACTGAAACCAATCTTATCCAAAACAAACATTCTTGTATGGTAGGGGATACACTAGTAGAATAGTAAATTAAAAGTTGAAGCAAATGAAGCATAAGTCATGCTTAATTACGAAAAAAGACTTGTCATTGTGACTTACTATATCCACTTCGAAGGTCTCATCCAGCTTGATGATGAAGCGTCTACCATCAACTAGGAAATTTATGTCGCACATGCCACGCTCGTTTTCGCAGTATTCACACATACCGAAATCATTTTTGTCATCAGACATTTCCTATGTTCATAGTTGAAATATTAGTTGATAAACACTTACTTGTTCTATTAATTCAACTAATTCAACTAGTTCTATTAATTCAAAAAGTTCTATTAATTCAACTAATTTAACTAATCATTTACTAAAAATAAACTAGTTCTATTAATTTTCTTATTAAAAATAAACTAGTTCTATTAATTTTCTTACTAAAAATAAACTAGTTCTATTAATTTTCTTACTAAAAATGAACTAGTTCTATAGTAAAATTTTAATTATATCATCAAATCTCATATACCTAAATTTAATATATCTAATTCATCTAACATTAATATATCTAATTCATCTATAACTAAAAGTATAAAAACTAACTCATCTAACATTAATATCTAGCTAATTCATCTAATTCATCTAATATTTGACATTAATATCTAACATTTCTATCTAATTCATCTAACATTTGACATTAATATCTAACATTTCTATCGAATTTATATAAAATTTGACATTAATATATAACATTTATATATATATATATAATCATCTAACAATTGACATTAATCCAACATTTATATAAACTAAAAGTATAAAAAACTGAAAAACAGAAAACATAAAATAATTAAGAAAAATCCGTCTCTCTGTGTGTGTGTGAGGGCCGCAATGGCGCGGCAGGGGGCGTTCGTACTGCAGCGGCCGGGGCGACGGTTGGGGATGCAAGGCGACGGGGGGTGGCGAAGGGGACGGGCCGGGCGGCGACGTACGGGGATGGGCCGGCGGCGGCGCGCGCGCGATCAACGACGTGGATGGGCACGCGTGCGACGGGGGCAGACATGGATGGGGACGGCTGTCGGTGTCAAAACCGGCGGATCTCGGGTAGGGGGTCCCGAACTGTGCGTCTAGGCCGGATGGTAACAGGAGGCAAGGGACACGAAGTTTTACCCAGGTTCGGGCCCTCTTGATGGAGGTAAAACCCTACGTCCTGCTTGATTAATATTGATGATATGGGTAGTACAAGAGTAGATCTACCACGAGATCGGAGAGGCTAAACCCTAGAAGCTAGCCTATGGTGTGATTGTTCTGTATGTTGTCCCACGGACTAAAACCCTCCGGTTTATATAGACACCGGAGAGGGTTAGGGTTACACAAAGTCGGTTACAATGGTAGGAGATCTATATATCCGTATCGCCAAGCTTGCCTTCCACGCCAAGGAAAGTCCCTTCCGGACACGGGACGAAGTCTTCAATCTTGTATCTTCATAATCCAGGATTCCGGCTGAAGGTATATTCCGGCCATCCGGACACCCCCTAATCCAGGACTCCCTCAGTAGCCCCAGAACCAGGCTTCAATGACAACGAGTCCGGCGCGTAGTTTGTCTTCGGCATTGCAAGGCAGGTCCTCCTCCAAGTACTTCATAGAAGATTTTGAACACAAAGATAGTGTCCGGCTCTGCAAAATATGTTTCCACATATTGCCATAGAGAGAATAATATTTACACAAATCTAATCTGCTGACGTATTCCGTAGTGTGACGCACCACGGCCAAGCCTTCATTCGAATTGTTTTACTATCCCACCTTAGCGCGTCATGCGAGGCGGTTCCCTTGGCACGTCTTGTTAAAGCAGAGATCGTGTCCCCTTATTCCGGGATTCTCATCAATACGGGCGTGGGTAACCCAACCGCGCCATTGATTACGGAGCTTGGAGATAAGCGAGTTTTACCAGGCTGGTGGGGACACGTAGTTGCGTCCACCCATATAAGGGGATAAGGATCCACCTTTTCACCTACGCCTTCTTCCTCCTTTGCCTATCCATTTTCGCGCACTTGAGTTGCAGCGCCCAAATCCGCACTCCCCACCTCAACCTTCTCCAGCCATGTCCGGAGCGGGAGGCAAGTGGATGGTCTCCTCCGTCATGGAGGGACACATCAAAAAACTGAGGAAGGCCGGATACTTGTCTAACGACATCGCGCACCGGCTTCCTGAAGAGGGGCAACTCCTTCCCACCCCAAGGCCCCATGAGAGGGTAGTGTACCTTCCCCGCTTCCTGCGCGGACTGGGCTTTCCTATCCACCCATTCGTCCGGGGACTCATGTTCTACGACGTCCTGGATTTCCATGATCTGGCCCCGAATTTCATCCTCAACATCTCGGCGTTTATCGTCATGTGCGAGGCTTTCCTCTGCATCCGCCCCCATTTCGTCCTATGGCTCAAGACTTTTAATGTCAAGCCGAAGGTGGTGCGCGGCAACCAGGCAGAGTGCGGAGGCGCCATGGTGGGCAAGATGCCCAACGTCTTATGGCTCGAGGGCTCCTTTGTGGAGACCCTGAAGGGGTGGCAATCGGGGTGGTTTTACATCACCAAGCCGCACGACCCTGAGTGGGTCGCAGCCCCCGCGTTCCGGTCCAGACCCCCAACGCGGCTCACGTCCTGGAAAGAGACGGGCCTGTCGTGGGGAAGCAAAGGAGAGGTGACTGGACTGCAAACATGCATCCAAACCCTGGTGGACAAGCAGCTCAGGCTTGTCAACGTAGTCCGGGTCATGCTCATCCACCGGATCCTCCCGTGTCAACAACGGGCCTTCAATCTGTGGGAGTTCAACCCGGCGCAGCACCGAACTCTGAACAGGCTCTTCGACACGACGTACGAAGACGTTTGGAAGGTGCTTTTCAAGGGCGCCGAGGCTCCCGCATCTGCTACCGAGGATCACGGATTCAGCACGCAGCGTCACACCAGTGCGGTAAGTTGTTTGTGCCTTTTACAGGGTATTAGTTTTTCATAGTTTAACTCTATGCGGGATCTAAGCTCCCTTACCTTTGACAGGTTTGGCAGGCGAAGTCCGGACAGATCGACTGTCCGGCTCCTTTGCCCGAAGACCCAGTCGATGCCCGCTTGGCGTAGCTGCTGGTTCCGGCACCCTATGTGGTGCCGGAGAAGAAGGCCACTAAGAGGGCCACGGGGACTCGAAAAAGTGCCCGGCGCCAGGAGGTGTCGGGTTCATCATCCGACGGCTCCAAGGCGCAGTCCTCCCATGAAGACGAGGAGGAGGAAGAAGAGACCTCTCCCCCTCCAGTGGGGGGAGAGAAGAAAAGGAAGGCCGCCCTCACTGAGGAGGCCGAAGGGTCCAAGAAGGGGAAAACCCTTCCTCCGGACTACTCCACCGACGCCGACGACGGCGGAGAGGAGTGGCCGCTCAGGGCCAAGCCCCTGGCGAAATCGTAAGTATCCGGATACCAGAGTAATTCATAGTATTCCTTTATTGCACAGCTTTCCCTTATGTCGAATATGTTTATGCAACCCACCCAAAGACTGGCTCGATGCTTCGTCGAGCGGTTCACTGGACTCATCAGATGTGAATTCGCTTCCGACGGCTTCCTCCCCCCGCCCTACAGACGACGCCGAAGTGTTGTCCCAACAGGCTCCAAGCCAGGAGGAGGTGGTCCTGGAGGCGCCGCAAGGCGACCTCCCGGACTCCAGGAGTAAAGGGGATAAAACCCCCCAGGGCTCCAAGTCCGGCTCTGGGCCAGACACCGCTCCAGAACCTTCAAAGGTTCCAGAGTCGGGCGGGCGACCTCCTTCCAAGAGGAGCAAGCCCACCGTGCTGGTGAGCCCCGTCCAACCGAAGGCATCGGACAATCTGTTGGAGGTGCTCAAAGGCGCCTCCATCGATGAGGAGCACCGCACCATTATGAGTGCGGTGGTCCAGAAGGTTCAGTCCGCCAAGAGCGGACCGACTGAAGCTTGTACTAGCCTTTTAACAGGATTTGAGGTAAGTAAAGAATGTGTAAATAATATTACCGCATAGACAGTAGCCCCTGATGCTCTGTTTGGTGTTCGGGAAGAAAAGCCGAATAGAGGATCAAATAAAATTCGCAGGAGTCTAACAAAAAGGAGTCAATATGCGTATGCAGGTTTCTCTGCTGGCATCCGCCGCACTGACTACGGAAGTGGACATGCTAAAGCAGAACCTCGAGCAGTCCGAGCAAGAGCTCGGGCGTGCCAAGAAGCAGCTCGACGACAAGGAAGGTAAGAAATACCTTGTTTTAAATATATATAAAAAAGGGTGCAATTGCAAAAAATGACAGGAGTATCGTGGCTATTGTAGGGGCCACGTCTGAGGTGGCGACCCTTAAGCAAGCGCTGCTCGAGGCCGAGAAGAGGGCGGCCACAGAGCGCACCGAGCGGGAGAAGTATGAGGCTGAAGTTGGAAAGGTGCGGCAAGAGCTCCAGGCTCTCATGGAAAAACATGAGAGTTTGGAGCTTGACTCAAAGACGCGAGCGTCGGAGCTCGCGGTGGCTAATGAAAATGCCAAGTCTGCCAAGGCCGAATCCCTAAGACCCTCCAGGAGTTGGATGAGGTGAAAAAGATAGCACCGGATAAGGCATTCTTTATGCAAAGCAAACACATAAACGTGAGTTACTTGTTACTTACCCGAATCCGGAGCTTTCCAGGAGCATTCGCAGATCTTCCCCGTAGCGTGTCTGATGCCGCCGCATTCTATCGAGCCGAGGAGGGCAGCTCGACAGAGAAGGTGTTATGGTCTCAGTATGTTGAGGCCGGACACCCCGTGCCCCCGAGCGACCGGCTGAAGCAACTGGTCGAGCTCCACAAGGCGGCCGCACAGGCCATGAAGGGCCTCATAGTTTGGCTGTGGCCTGGGGAGGCTCTGCCTGGGAGATATTTTGGGCTGGTGCGGCGGCTGGTGGGGGCCTGTCCATGGCTCGAAGTCATCAAGCGCTCCGTCTGTATTGAAGGTGCCCGTAGGGCCCTTGCCCGTGCTAAGGTGCACTGGGGCAAGCTAGATGCTGAGAAGCTTGTGAAGGACGGGCCACCGCTGGGGAAGGAGCATCGCAAGCCCGAGAATTATTATAAGGATGTTCTGAACGGTGCCTGCCTTATGGCGAATGAATATTCCAGGGATGTAATTTTTGAGTAAAACTCGCTCGTTTTATCCTGTGCACTGAAAACTTGTTCATATGCGCTAAGCAATGCTGTTTGAATTTAAAATATTACCTTTTGTGTGGTTGTTTATCAATTCTGAGAGATGGCAAGTCGTCGGCTTCTACCCCCATGCCGCTAGTGCTGGGGTGTTCGGGGATAAACCTGAGCACTCTTTTTCCCATGTTTGGGTCCTTCGAGGGAGGCGCTCAGCACAACGAACGAGGCAATCGGACTATAATGCATGAACACTCTCACTTAGCCATAGAATTCTATAATTTTAAATTTCGGCGAAGCCCCTGGTATTCGGAAGACCGAGTTCGAGGCGCTATCCACACCTTGGCCGGACAGAGCCGACTCCTCGCTCTAAGTGGCATAAGTCTTTAGGGACTTGAAAAACCTCTCGAACAGCGACCAGCTCTCGCTTCATCATGACAGTCAGTTTTAGCTTTCTCTACTAAGGTGCTCGACCCAGCTCAACTGGGGCACAATCGCAGTAGTTCTCCTAGTGCTACCTTAGCCGATATAGTGGAACGTAAGGCACCAAAACATAGGAGACGGGCAAACCCAACTATTGACCCAAGACATGATTCGGAGCCAATGCATATAATGCTATAAGTTCGGGGTGCCACACTTGTTAAAGTGTTCGGACTTCTCACACCATATTGAGGGGTACTAAAGCCCCTGGCGTATTTTGGCCATACCAAAGTGTACGAGTGCAACATGTTGTTAAGGAACATATATTTGTAAAAAAAGTAATGCAAAAATAGACAAAAGCTATGCATTGTTCATTAAAAAGGGCTGCAATCAAAGCAGAATGATACAAATAATGCGATAAGCAAAAGGTTGGACTAGTTAACATGTCCGTTCTAGGGGAAGGCTGCGAAATGGTATGCGAAACAGGTATACTGCTCGTGATAGAGACCACCTGGGAGTTCCGTAATGCGGCATGGCTTGTCTGCTTCCCTGGTTCTTGCATCGTTTGTGCAGCAATTGAACTGCCGAACAGGCCTTCCGAAGAATGGAGTCCTAAAAGTAAGAGAAAATTAAAAAATCGGCAGCCCCTGATGCGGTTGAAGCCGTGTTTCAGGCATGCCGTGATGGTGCCCCTCCCCCTGTACCCATGGTATTTCTAGAGCGTAGTTATGTACGCGAAGCACTGGTGTCGCATGTTTGCGCGGGCTGGGGTTGGGGCCGCATTGCTACGCCTGATCGGAATGTGCCAGGCGGTCTTGTTGTAGGATACTCTGGGCGCGCTTGACGGTGTCCGGACATTTAATAGCTGGACTGGGGAACTGCCTGGAGAGGCTGCTTTGTACTTTCGCTGCAAGGGCAGCCGTGTGCTCCTCCGTTTGGAGGGAGCGTTCGGTGTTTCCATAGACCGTAATTACTCCTCGAGGGCCTGTCATCTTGAGCTTAAGGTATGCGTAGTGCGGTACCGCATTGAACTTGGCGAATGCGGTTCGCCCGAGCAGTGCATGATAGCCACTGCGGAATGGGACTATGTCGAAGATTAACTCCTCGCTTCGGAAATTATCCGGAGATCCGAAGACCACTTCAAGTGTGACTGAGCCTGTACAGTTGGCCTCTACACCTGGTATTACGCCTTTAAAGGTCGTTTTGGTGGGCTTAATCCTCGAGGGATCTATGCCCATTTTCCGCACTGTATCCTGGTAAAGTAGGTTCAGGCTGCTGCCGCCATCCATAAGGACTCTAGTGAGACGAAATCCGTCAATAATTGGGTCTAGAACCAATGCAGCGAATCCGCCATGACGGGTGCTAGTGGGATGGTCCCTTTGATCAAAGGTGATCGGGCAGGAGGACCATGGGTTGAACTTTGGGGCGACTGGCTCTACCGCGTATACGTCGCTTAACACGCGCTTCCGCTCCCTCTTGGGGATGTGAGTTGCGTATATCATGTTCACCGTCCGCACTTGTGGGGGGAAACCCTTCTGTCCGCTGTTGTTCGGCGGACGGGGCTCTTCGTCGTCATCGCTATGCAGCCCCTTGTCATTTTCGGCATTTAACTTGCCTGCCTGCTTGAACACCCAACAATCCCTGTTGGTGTGATCGGCCGGCTTTTCGGGGGTGCCATGTATCTGGCACAAGCGGTCGAGTATTCGGTCCAAACTGGACGGGCCCCTAGGATTTCTTTTGAATGCCTTTTTTCCGCTGACTGGATTTATAGCCTCTGAATCCGGCATCAACTGTCGTATCCTCAGCGTTGTCGCCGTTAAAGCGGCGCTTCTGCTTGTTGCGACGCGACGTGCCACTACTATCCCTGGTATCCGAATTACTAGGGTTCTTGGTCATATTGTTGCTACGAGCAAGCCAACTGTCTTCTCCCGTGCAAAAGCGAGTCATGAGTGTCGTGAGTGCTGCCATAGATTTCGGCTTTTCCTGTCCGAGGTGCCGGGCAAGCCACTCGTCATGGATATTGTGCTTGAAGGCTGCTAGGGCCTCTGCGTCCGGACAGTCGACTATTTGATTTTCTTTGTTAGGAACCGTGTCCAGAATTGCCTGGCCGATTCATCTGGCTGCTGAATTACGTGGCTTAGGTCATCTGCGTCTGGGGGTCGCACATAAGTGCCCTGGAAATTGTCGAGGAATGTGGCTTCCAGGTCCTCCCAATAACTGATTGATCCTGCTGGCAAGCTGTTAAGCCAATGCCGAGCTGGTCCTTTAAGCTTGAGTCGGAGGTATTTGATGGCATGGAGATCATCGCCGCGGGCCATATGGATATGAAGGAGATAATCCTCGATCCATACCGCAGGATCTGTTGTGCCATCATATGATTCGATGTTTACGGGTTTGAAACCCTTGGGGATTTGATGATCCATTACTTCGTCTGTGAAGCATAGTGGGTGTGCGGCACCTCTGTACTGGGCTATATCACGATGTAGCTCCAATGAACTTTGTCTACTGTGTTCAGCCCTGCCGGATTTGTGTCCGGCGTGACGGTTACCATCTCGAGTCGTGGGGCGCCCACGCGATCCGTAGATCAATCTTGTTTGCCTTGCCTTGTCCTCCAACATATCTCGCAGGTCAGGCGCATTTTCCCGTGCCTTGGTACGGGGTGCGGCTTGAGTGGAGGGCCGAGAGGCCTCTCTGTCGCGGACACGAGGTGGCCGGTCGCCCGTATCAAGGGTTGGTGATGTAGGTTTAAGTTCTTCCTCTTCTAATCGGGGTAGCAACCTTCGCTTTGGGTAGCTCTTGGAGGGGCGTTCGAGTTTATGCTCTTCGGCTGGAAGGACTTCAGTCCATCTATCGACTAGCAAATCTTTATCAGCTCTGAGCTGTTGCTGTTTTTTCTTGAGGCTTCTTGCCGTGGCCATAAGCCTGCGTAGAAAACGCTCTTGCTATACGGGATCCTCTGGCACGACGAATTCGTCGCCGTCGAGGCTTGCCTCGTCTTCGGATTGAGGCATATAATTATCGTCCTCGACCTCTCTGTCTGCCGCTCTCTCATGAGGGCTGGCTTCTCCATCCTCCTGTGTTGAATCTTGCTGGAGGGGGTTTTCTTCGGCAATCTCTGGAGTATTATTATCTCCCGTGCAGGAATCGCCGTGTTTGCTTTGGCGGGATTTTGAGCGGCGCCGCTGACACCGGCGCTTAGGCTATTTCTTGGAGGGGTCATCCTCCGCTGTTCCATCGCCATCTCCTTCTTTTGGGGTGTCCACCATGTATATGTCATACGACAAGGTGGCTTTCCAGGGCCCAATAGGCGCTGATTCTTCATCGTCTCCTGCATCGGTGTCCATACTGTCAATGTCTTCCGAGTCGAAGTCGAGCATGTCGGTTAAATCATCGACAGTGGCTACAAAGTGGGTGGTGGGTGGGCTTTGAATTTCTTCATTGTCCGTATCCCAACCTTGCTGACCGTAGTCTGGCAAGGGCTCTCCTGATAAATAGAGAGACTTTAGTGTTTTCAGAATATCGCCGAAAGGCGAGTGTTGAAAGATGTCCGCGGTAGAAAACTCCATGATCGGCGCCCAATTGGATTTGATCGGCAGGGGCGCGGAGGGTTCGGTGTCCGGAGAGGAGTCCGGCTCCTTGGAGTCACGAGTCTCATGGAGTGCAGGGCTGGTGTTCGGCTCGATTGGCGTTGGGATCACAGCCCCCGAGACGGCGTCCAACCACCCATCCTCGATCGGTGCAGTTGGCTCCGAATTAAGGGTCGAAGCCGATGCGGGTGCGGCCTCCACTGCACTGTTCGGCGGCAGAGCTAGATCATGCTCGTCGTGATAGTGCGGCCCGCTCGGCAGTGGCTCGAATCCGTCGAGGATCAAGTCCCCGCGGATGTCAGCCGTATAGTTTCAACTTCCAAATGTGACCTAACGTCCACGGGCATAGCTTTCGATCTGCTCCAGATGGCCAAGTGAATTGGCCCGCAGTGCAAAGCCGCCGAAGACGAAGATCTGTCCGGGGAGGAAGGTCTCACCCTGGACTGCATCGCTATTGATGATCGTAGGAGCCATCAAGCCTAACGGCGACGACACAGAGGAACTCTCAATGAAAGCACCAATGTTGGTGTGAAAACTGGCGGATCTCAGGTAGGGGTTCCCGAACTGTGTGTCTAGGCCGGGATGGTAATAGGAGGCAAGGGACACGAAGTTTTACCCAGGTTCGGGCCCTCTTGATGGAGGTAAAACCCTACGTCCTTCTTGATTAATATTGATGATATGGGTAGTACAAGAGTAGATCTACCACGAGATCGGAGAGGCTAAACCCTAGAAGCTAGCCTATGGTATGATTGTTCTGTATGTTGTCCCACGGACTAAAACCCTCCGGTTTATATAGATACCGGAGAGGGTTAGGGTTACACAAAGTCGGTTACAATGGTAGGAGATCTATATATCCGTATCGCCAAGCTTGCCTTCCACGCCAAGGAAAGTCCCTTCTGGACACGGGACGAAGTCTTCAATCTTGTATCTTCATAATCCAGGAGTCCGGCTGAAGGTATAGTCCGGCCATCCGGACAACCCCTAATCCAGGACTCCCACAACGGCGACAGGGACGGGCACACGTGCGACGAGCGCGGACATGGACGAGGACAACGATAGGGACGGGCGCGCGCGACAGGGACGGGTGTGCGCGGTGGGGGCGGCGATGTGGACGGGGACGGGTGCGCTCGACAGGGATGGCGACGGGGACGGGCGCGGCGGCGACAGGGATGGGTGCGACGACGAAGGAGATGAAGAAAAAACTAACTGAAATTTTCGTAAGTGCTGCTTATATAGGAGGGGCCTTTAGTACCGGTCAGAGCCACCAACCGGTACTAAAGGTCAAATTGGGCCAGGCCAAGCGGCAGGAAGCGACCCCCTTTAGTACCGGGTCGTGGCTGCAACCGGTACTAAAGACCCCCCCGTTTGGTACCGGTTGGTGAAGGAAATATGCCCTAGAGTCAATAATAAAGTTATTATTTATTTCCTTATATCATGATAAATGTTTATTATTCATGCTAGAATTGTATTAACCGGAAACATAATACATGTGGGAATACATAGACAAACAGAGTGTCACTAGTATGCCTCTACTTGACTTGCTCGTTGATCAAAGATGGTTATGTTTCCTAACCATAGACATGAGTTGTCATTTGATTAACGGGATCACATTATTAGGAGAATGATGTCATTGACTTGACCCATTCCGCTAGCATAACACTTGATCGTTTAGTTTGTTGTTGTTGCTTTCTTCATGACTTATACATGTCCCTACGACTATGAGATTATGCAACTCCCGTTTACTGGAGGAACACTTTGTGTGCCACCAAACGTCACAACGTAACTGGGTGATTATAAAGGTGCTCTACAGGTGTCTCCGAAGGTACTTGTTGGGTTGGCGTATTTCGAGATTAGGATTTTTCACTCCGATTGTCGGAGAGGTATCTCTGGGCCCTCTCGGTAATGCACATCACTTAAGCCTTGCAGCATTGCAACTAATGAGTTAGTTGCAGGATGATGTATTACGGAACGAGTAAATAGACTTGCCGGTAACGATATTGAACTAGGTATTGAGATACCGACGATCGAATCTCGGGCAAGTAACATACCGATGACAAAGGGAACATCGTATGTTGTTATGCGGTCTGACCGATAAAGATCTTCGTAGAATATGTGGGAGCCAATATGAGCATCCAGGTTCCGCTATTGGTTATTGACCGGAGACTTGTCTCGGTCATGTCTACATTGTTCTCGAACCCGTAGGGTCCGCACGCTTAAGGTTTCGATGACAGTTATATTATGAGTTTATGAGTTTTGATGTACCGAAGGAGTTCGGAGTCCCGGATGAGATCGGGGACATGACGAGGAGTCTCGAAATGGTCGAGACGTAAAGATCGATATATTGGACGACTATATTCGGACATCGGAAAGGTTCCGAGTGATTCGGGTATTTTTCGGAGTATCGGAGAGTTACAGGAATACGTATTGGGCCTTATTGGGCCATACGGGAAGGAAGGAAAAGGGCCTCAAGGGTGGCCGCACCCCTCCCCTTGGTCTGGTCCGAATTGGACTAGGGAAGGGGGGCGCCCCCTTCCTTCCTTCTCCTTTTCCCTTCCTCTTTTCCTATTCCATATGGGAAGTGGAATCCTACTAGGACTAGGGAGTCCTAGTAGGACTCCACACTTGGCGCACCCCCTCCTAGGGCCGGCATCCTCCTCCCTTGCTCCTTTATATACGGGTGCAGGGGGGCACCCCAAAGACAACAATTGATCATTGATCTCTTAGTCGTGTGTGGTGCCCCTTCCACCATAATCCTCGATAATATTGTAGCGGTGCTTAGGCGAAGCCCTGCGACGGTAGAACGTCAAGATCGTCACCACGCCGTCGTGCTGACGGAACTCTTCCCCGACATTCTACTGGATCGGAGTCTGGGGATCGTCATCGAGCTGAACGTGTGGTAGAACTCGGAGGTGCCGTAGTTACGGTGCTTGATCGGTCGAGCCGTGAAGACGTACGACTACATCAACCGCGTTGTGCTAACGCTTCCGCTTCCGGTCTACGAGGGTACGTAGACAACAATCTCCCCTCTCGTTGCTATGCATCACCATGATCTTGCGTGTGCATAGGAATTTTTTTGAAATTACTACGTTCCCCAGCAGTGGCATCCGAGCCTAGGTTTTATGCGTTGATGTTGTGCATGAGTAGAACACAAGTGAGTTGTGGGCGATATAAGTCATACTGCTTACCAGCATGCCACACTTTGGTTCGGCGGTATTGTTGGATGAAGCGGCCCGGACCGACATTACGCGTACGCTTACGCGAGACTGGTTCTACCGACGTGCTTTGCACACAGGTGGCTGGCGGGTGTCAGTTTCTCCAACTTTAGTTGAACGGAGTGTGGCTACGCCCGGTCCTTGCGAAGGTTAAAACAGCACCAACTTGACAAACTATCGTTGTGGTTTTGACGCGTAGGTAAGAACGGTTCTTGCTCAGCCCGTAGCAGCCACGTAAAACTTGCACCAACAAAGTAGAGGACGTATAACTTGTTTTTGCGGGGCATGTTGTGATGTGATATGGTCAAGACGTGATGAGATATAAGTTGTTGTATGAGATGATCATGTTTTGTTGAAGTTATCAGCAACAGGCAAAAGCCTTATGGTTATCTCTCTATTGCATAAGATGCAAGCACCAAATAATTGCTTTACTTTATCGCTATGCGATAGCAATAGTTGCAAGAGCAATTGTTGGCGAGACAACCATGTGACGACACATTGATATAGATCAAGATGATGGAGATCATGGTGTCATGCCGGTGACGATGGAGATCATGAAGATACTTTGGAGATGGAGATCAAAGGCACAAGATGATGATGGCCATATCATGTCACATATTTTGATTGCATATGATGTTTATCTTTTATAGATCTTATTTTGCTTAGTTCGACGGTAGCTTTATAAGATGATCTCTCACTAATTATCAAGGTACAAGTGTTCTCCCTGAGTATGCACCGTTGCAAAAGTTCTTCGTGCTGAGACACCACGTGATGATCGGGTGTGATATGCTCTACGTTCAAATACAACGGGTGCAAAACAGTTGCACACGCGGAATACTCAGGTTAAACTTGACGAGCCTAGCATTTAACAGATATGGCCTCGGAACACGGAGACCGAAAGGTCGAGCGTGAATCATATAGTAGATATGATCAACATAGTATTGTTCACCATTGAAACTACTCCATCTCACGTGATGATCGGACATGGTTTAGTTGATTTGGATCACGTGATCACTTAGAAGATTAGAGGGATGTCTATCTAAGTGGGAGTTCTTAAGTAATATGATTAATTGAACTTTCATTTATTATGAACTTAGTCCTGGTAGTATTAGCATATCTATGTTGTAGATCAATAGCTCGCGTTTAGCTCCCCTGTTTTATTTTTGATATGTTCCTAGAGAAAACTAAGTTGAAAGATGTTAGTAGCAATGATGCGGATTGGATCCATGATCTGAGGTTTATCCTCATTGCTGCATAGAAGAATTATGTCTTTGATGCACCGCTAGGTGACAAACCTATTGCAGGAGCAGATGCAGATGTTATGAACATTTGGCTAGCTCAATATGATGACTACTTGATAGTTTAGTGCACTATGCTTAAACGGCTTAGAATCGGGACTTCAAAGACGTTTTGAACGTCATGGACCATATGAGATGTTCTAGGAGTTGAAGTTAATATTTCAACCAAATACCCGAGTTGAGAGATATGAAGTCTCCAACAATTTCTATAGCTAAAAGATGGAGGAGAATATCTCAAGCAGTGAGCATGTGCTCAGATTGTCTCGGTACTACAATCGCTTGAATCAATTGGGAGTTAATCTTCCAGATAAAATAGTGATTGACAGAATTCTCTAGTCACCATCACCAAGTTAGTAGAACTTCGTGATGAACTATGATATGTAAGGGATAACGGAAACGATTCCCAAGCTCTTCGTAATGCTGAAATCGATGAAGGTAGAAATCAAGAAAAATATCAAGTGTTGATGGTAGACAAGACCACTAGTTTCAAGAAAAGGGGAAAGGGAAGAAGGGGAACTTCAAGAAGAATAGCAAGCAAGTTGCTGCTCAAGTGAAGAAGCTCAAGTCTGGACCTAAGCCTGAGACTAAGTGCTTCTACTGCAAAGGGACTGGTCACTGGAAGCGGAACTGCCCCAAGTATTTGGCGGATAAGAAGGATGGCAAAGTAAACAAAGGTATATTGGATATACATGTTATTGATGTGTACTTTACTAGTGTTCATAGCAAACCCTTGGCATTCGATACTGGTTCAGTTGCTAAGAGTAGTAACTCGAAACGGGAGTTGCAGAATAAACATGAACTAGTAAAGGGCGAGGTGACGATGTTGGAAGCAGTTCCAAGATTGATATGATCATCATCGCACACTCCCTATACTTTCGGGATTAGTGTTGAACCTCAATAAGTGTTTAGTGTTTGCGTTGAGCATGAATATGATTGGATCATGTTTATTGCAATACGGTTATTCATTTAAGTAAGAGAATAAATTGTTGTTCTGTTTACATGAATAAAACCTTATATGGTTACACACCCAATGAAAATGGTTCGTTGGATCTCGATCGTAGTGATACACATATTCATAATATTGAAACCAAAAGATGCAAAGTTAATAATGATGGTGCAATTTATTTGTGGCACTGCCGTTTAGGTCATATTGGTGTAAAGCACATGAAGAAAATCCATGCTGATGGGCTTTTGGAATCACTTGATTATGAATCAGTTGATGCTTGCGAACCATGCCTCCCGGGCAAGATGACTAAGACTCCGTTCTCCAGAACAATATAGCGATCAACAGATTTTTTGGAAATCATACATACTGATGTATGTGATCTGATGAATATTGAGCCTCGTGGCAGGTATCATTATTTTCTGATCTTCAAAGATGATTTGAGCAGATATGAGTATATCTACTTGATGAAACACAAGTCTGAAACATTTGAAAAGTTCAAAGAATTTCAGAGTGAAGTGGAGAATCATCATAACAAAAATATTTGAAAAGTTTGAAACATTTGAAAACTTTCTACGATATGATCGCAGAAGTAAAATATTTGAGTTACGAGTTTGGCCTTCAGTTAAAACAATGTGAAATAGTTTCACTACTCACGCCACCTGGAACACCACAGCATAATGGTGTGTCCGAACGTCATAACCGTACTTTATTAGATATGGTGTGATCTATGATGTCTCTTCCCTATCTACCACTATCGTTTTGGGGTTATGCATTAGAGAAAGCTGCATTCACGTTAAATAGGGCACCATCTAAATCCGTTGGGACGACACCGTATGAACTATGGTTTGGCAAGAAACCTAAGCCGTCGTTTCTTAAAGTTTGAGGTTGCAATGCTTATGTGAAAAAGTTTCAACCTGATAAGCTCTAACCCAAATTGGAGAAGTGCGTCTTCATAGGATACCCAAAAGAAAATGTTGGGTACACCTTCTATCACAGATCCGAAGGCAATATATTCGTTGCTTTGAATGGATACTTTCTAGAAAAGGAGTTTCTCTCGAAAGAAGTGAGTGGGAGGAAAGTAGAACTTGATGAGGTAACTGTACCTGCTCCCTTATTGGAAAGTAGTTCATCACAGAAATCTGTTCCTGTGACTACTACACCGATTAGTGAGGAAGCTAATGATGATGATCATGTAACTTCAGATCAAGTTACTACCGAACCTCGTAGGTAAACCAGAGTGAGATCCGCACCAGAGTGGTACGGTAATCCTATTCTGGATGTCATGTTACTTGACCATGACGAGCCTACGAACTATGAGGAAGCGATGATGAGCCCAGATTCCGCGAAATGGCTTGAGGCCATGAAATCTGAGATGAGATCCATGTATGAGAACAAAGTATGGACTTTGACTGACTTGCCCAATCATCGGCGAGCCATTGAGATTAAATGGATCTTCAAGAGGAAGACGGACGCTGATAGTAGTGTTACTATCTACAAAGCTAGAATTGTCGCAAAAAGGTTTTCGACAAGTTCAAGGTGTTGACTACGATGAGAGTTTCTCACTTGTATCTATGCTTAAGTCTGTCCGAATCATGTTAGCAATTGCCGCATTTTATGAAATCTGGCAAATGGATAAACAAAACTGCATTCCTTAATGGATTTATTAAAGAAGAGTTGTATATGATACAACCAGAAGGTTTTGTCAATCCTAAAGGTACTAACAAAATATGCAAGCTCCAGCGATCCATCTATGAACTGGTGCAAGCATCTCGAAGTTGGAATATACGCTTTGATAAGTTGATCAAAGCATATAGTTTTATACAGACTTGCGGTGAAGCCTGTATTTACAAGAAAGTGAGTGGGAGCACTACAGCATTTCTGATAAGTATATGTGAAAGACATATTGTTGATCGAAGATAATGTAGAATTATTCTGCAAAGCATAAAGGAATGTTTGAAAGGAGTTTTTCAAAGAAAGACCTCGATGAAGCTGCTTACATATTGAGCATCAAGATCTATAGAGAGGTATCTCTAGGCCCTCTCGGTAATCCACATCACTTAAGCCTTGCAAGCATTGCAACTAATGAGTTAGTTGCAGGATGATGTATTACAGAACGGGTAAAGAGACTTGTCGGTAACGAGATTGAACTAGGTATTGATATACCGACGATCGAATCTCGGGCAAGTAACATACCGATGACAAAGGGAACAACGTATGTTGTTATGCGGTCTGACCGATAAAGATCTTCATAGAATATGTGGGAGCCAATATGAGCATCTAGGTTCCGCTATTGGTTATTGACCGGAGACGTGTCTCAATCATGTCTACATTGTTCTCGAACCCGTAGGGTCCGCACGCTTAAGGTTTTGATGACAGTTATATTATGAGTTTATGAGTTTTGATGTACCGAAGGAGTTTGGAGTCCCGGATGAGATCGGGGACATGACAAGCAGTCTCGAAATGGTCGAGACATAAAGATCGATATATTGGACGACTATATTCGGACATCGGAAAGGTTCCGAGTGATTCGGGTATTTTTCGGAGTACCGGAGAGTTACGGGAATACGTATTGGGCCTTATTGGGCCATACGGGAAGGAAGGAAAAGGGCCTCAAGGGTGGCCGCACCCCTCCCCTTGGTCTGGTCCGAATTGGACTAGGGAAGGGGGGCGCCCCCTTCCTTCCTTCTCCTTTTCCCTTCCTCTTTTCCTATTCCATATGGGAGGTGGAATCCTACTAGGACTAGGGAGTCCTAGTAGGACTCCACACTTGGCGCGCCCCCTCCTAGGGCCGGCCTCCTCCTCCCTTGCTCCTTATATACGGGTGCAGGGGGGCACCCCAAAGACAACAATTGATCATTGATCTCTTAGCCGTGTGCGGTGCCCCCTTCCACCATAATCCTCGATAATATTGTAGCGGTGCTTAAGCGAATCCCTGCGACGGTAGAACATCAAGATCCTCACCACGCCGTTGTGCTGACGGAACTCTTCCCGGACATTCTGCTGGATCGGAGTCCGGGAATCGTCATTGAGCTGAACGTGTGGTAGAACTCGGAGGTGCCGTAGTTTCGGTGCTTGATCGGTCGGGCCGCGAAGACGTACGACTACATCAACCGCATTGTGCTAACGCTTCCGCTTCCGGTCTACGAGGCTACGTAGGCAACACTCTCCCCTCTCGTTGCTATGCATCACCATGATCTTGCGTGTGCGTAGGAATTTTTTTGAAATTACTACGTTCCCCAACAGTTGGAGCCACGACCCAATACTAAAGGGGTGCGCTGGCGCAGGTGCCGTTCCACAAGTTTAGTCCCACCTCACTAGTCGAGGGGCGTCCGCACTGGTTTATAAGCCGTAGTGTGGTAGCTCTCTCGAGCTCCTCTCTATAGCAGCTTCTGGGCCTAACTTTTACGCGCTTCCTTGTGAGCCTGCTAGGCCTTACGGGCCTGCATCCTGCCCTAAGTCCAAGCAGGCCCACTGGGCAGCGCACAAAGTTTTTTTATGTAGTTTTTTCTTTTCTGCTTTATTTATTCTTTTATTTATTTCTGAGTTGCTTTTTGCTGTATTTAGAGTTTCTTTGTGAATATTTTTGCTTTAGGTACAAAAAATTACAAACTTTCTGTTAGTGCCAGTAGTTTTCAAATTTGAATAGATTAAATTTGAATTATTTGAAATTTGTGTGAATCACTACTTTGTGAATAACTTAACTTTAAAACTTAATTTTTTAGTGATTCTTTTTTCTTATGTTTAATATTAGTGTGTTTTATCATTGTATTCAAATTGGTAATACATAGTGCTTTTCAATTTCAGGGTCATTTAACTTAAAACAAATCAGTAAATGCATGAAAATAGCAAATGAAGGCAGAAAGGGTTGAAAGTTGATGATGTGGCTTTGAATGGTGCATAATGAACGAAGAAAAAGTCTGAAGTTGTAATAAGTTTAAAAAATAAAGTGCCTTTGTAGCAGATGAGTTTTCGTCCGAAACCCTGACACTTCAAAAGAGATTGTCCAGTTTGCACACGAAGTGCATCTAATTTTTGTCGTAACCCTCTATACCTTTTTTCACATGCTATATGGGTGAAATGATGGTACCAAACAAACAATAAACCTTTTCAGAGTTCATTTGTAGTGGTTTTCAATTTCAGGGTCATTTAACTCAAAACAAATCAGTAAATGCATGAAAAGTATGAAATAAAGGCAGAAACGGTTCAAAGTTGATGACGTGGCTTTGAATGGTAAATACTAAACGCACAAAAAGTCTGGAGTTATAATAAGTTTAAAAAATGAAGTGCCTCTCTAACAGATGAGTTTTCGTCCGAAACCCTGATACTTCGAAAGAGATTGTCCAGTTTGTACACGAAGTGCATCCAGTTTTTGTCGTAACCCTCTATACCTTTTTGCACATGCTATGTGGGTGAAATGATGATACCATACCAACTTTCAACCTTTTCAGAGTTCATTTGTAGTGCTTTTCAATTTCAGGGTCATTTAGCTCAAAATAAATCAGTAAATACATGAAAAATAACAAATCAAGGCAGAAAGGGTTGAAAGTTGATGGCGTGGCTTTGAATGGTGCATACTGAACACACAAAAAATCAGGAGTTGTAAGAGCAACTCTACAGACCCCGCAAACACTACTAGGAAAAGGGCTATAGATGGAAATGACACTAATGGCGCACCAGACATGTGGTGCGCCATTACTATATACTAGTGGCGCACCATCTGTTGGTGCACCATTAGTGTGGAAGACACTAATGGCGCACCATGCACACGGTGCGCCACTAGTAACAAAATGTTTTTTTTCATTTTTTCAAACATACTAATGGCGCATCCGGGCAGAGTGCGCCATTAGTAGTTAGAACTACTAATGGCGCGCCAGCCATAGAGTGCGCCACTACTGTATTTTTTTACTTTTTTGCAAAACTACTAATGGCGCACCGTTGCATAGTGCGCCATTATTAGTTTAAACTAGTAATGGGCATTTTTTTTACTTTTTGATATCATAAATATTTTTAAATTTCATGGGCACTTTTTGAATTCATGAATATTTTTTCAAATATGATGATATTTTTTCATATTCCATATGAAAAAATATTGAATATTCATGAGGACACTCGATCTCGATCCCCCTCCCTCTCGATAGCTATCCCCCTCGCCAGATCCCCCTCGCCGCCGAGCACCCCCCCCCCCCCCCCCCGCACCCTCCCCCGCTCCACCGCCGCCGACGACCCCCGGCACCCTCCCCCGCTCCACCGCCGCCGCCGATGATATTTTCAAATAACAAATTTGATGATATTTTTAAAAATTATTACTGTTTTTATAAAAGATTGTTACTGTTTCATATTCATTTTCTAAAAAATAATTATAAAAAATTGTAGACTACAATTGTTGTTAAACAACAATTATTACTGTTCATATTCATTTATTAAAAAATAATAATAATAAATATACTAATGGCGCACCGGCCTGGTGGTGCGCCATTGCTATCTAAAAAAAGTTTTCTAATGGCGCACCGGCAGTGGGTGCGCCATTGCTATCTAGAAAATAGATTTCTAATGGCGCACCGACGGGTGGTGCGCCATTAGTAAGCTTCCCCCTATAGCTAAGTCCTCCCTCTCCCTCGCCAGAGATCCCCTTTCGTCCCTCTCTCCCTCGCCAGACCCACGACGCCGCCGCCCCGACCCCCGCCGGACTCCACCCCCGCCGCCCACGCGCCCCGCGCCCCCACCCCCGCCGCCCCCACCGCCCCCGTGCTCCCGCGCCCCCACCCCCGCTTCCCCGACCCTCAACGTCTTCGCCTTCCTCCTCACCGTCGGCGCCGAGCAGCGACGCAGCACTGTACGCCCCCCCGACCCTCCTCCTCCCCTTCCCCTCCTCCTCCTCCCCTTGCCCCCCGCCTGCGCTGGGGCTGAGGGCCCCTTCTCTGTCTCGCAGGGCAAGGTCTCTGGCACCTCTACGACACCGACGCCTCCACCGTCTAGGGCATCTGCGCCTTCTTCCACCTCCGGCCACCGCGGCCTCACCGTCGATCCCCGCACGAGCTCGCCATCGTCTTCCTCTCGGTGAGCTGCACCGGTTCCCCTCCCCCCCCCTTTCTGTTAACTGAACATTGTCAGGTTTAGGTTCTGTTAACTGCAAAATTTTAGATTCAGAAACATTGTTGGACTGATAGGAAGTTTGTTGAACAGAGCAATCTACACCTGTAATTTCTACTGTTATGCCTCTGTTGATTGTGATCTCTGCACATGTTTAATGTCTATGCTGTTGTGCGGCTGTTATGTGTGTCTATGTCGGTGAGCTTGTGTTATGCACTTCTGCGTTTTGATGTCCCCCCCTTACCTTAGTTTTTTCATCTCACTGGTCCTTTTCATTGTATTGGTCCTTTTCATTTTTGTCAAAGAGGCCCCGAGTTCTCTCTTCACTTGTGTGGTGATTGTCTTGGTCCTTTTCATTTTTGTCATGGCATTCTTCAGGTGTTGATGTGTCTGAGGGCATGAACTATGATCAAGTTGAGTTCAGATTTCATTAGATTAGATGGATTATCATGCCTTGTTTCCTGATAGTTGGATATTTGAGTAGTATTGTCAACAGTAATAACTTTTACATGTTTGCATTGCTTCCAAGAGTAACAGCATGTGCTTATGACACCTTTAGGAGATCTACTCATCTCTAATCATTCTACTCAAGGATAGGAACCGTAGGCATCTCTATATATTTTTTCAGTGTCCTTTATTGGTGGTTCTATGATGTAGTCTAGATGAAACCAATTGCATGCATTGAGAAATAGAGTATTAAAACAGGACTTGACGTGGTTTTCCACTTAGCTATCTGAATTGAGAAAAAACATAGCTTTTGCGGTCTCTGAGGCAAAACTTGCTACTCCATATACAACTAATACTACTACTAGACAAGATACTACTCCATATACTACTAATACTACTACTGTATTTCATTTCAATGTTCAAAATGCTGGTACTGAGATTTTCATTTCCAATGAGTGATGTTTTTCCTAGCAGTAGAAAAAACATAGCAACTTCTCTGTTTTTATAAAGTTGTTCTTATATGGGTGAAACTTCACTTGTTTTTAGGCTAGTGCAGGGTGTTGCTTCTTCTGTATGGGCCAACTATGTCACAAATAAATTGTTCCTTCTTCTGTATTTGACCAGTAATGACTTTTAAAGATGATGATCATCTTGCTAGTTTGCTGGGTTTTGTCTCCGACCATTGTGTCGTGATGAATTTGCAGGTACCTTGAGAGGCCCTTGAGTTTGCCGGAATGTCGATTAACTTCTGTTCCGGCAAATTCGGGTACTCCATATGTCCTATTTTTAGCAAAGGCCATGCCGAAATTTTCCATGAATTTTAGCATGACTTTGCTAAAAATACGACATATGGGGTACTTGCGACTAACGTATGCATCGGCGTCGACAAAACCTAAATGATGAAAGCTTAGGCTTTTAGGGTGCCTCGACGTCGACAAACCCTAAATGATAAAACCTTGGCTTTTAGGGTGCCTCGGTGTCGATAAGAACCTAAATGATGAAAGCTTAGGCTTTTAGGGTGCCTCAGCGTCGACAAACCCTAAATGATAAAAGCTTAGCTTTTAGGATGCCTCGGTATCGACAAACCCTAAATGATGTAGTTTTGAATTATGAACGTAGGATATGTGATCATCATCATCGGACGACGAAAGTTTCCCGGCGGAGTGCGACTGGTGCCACGACAATCGAGGTCTGTGCGACATGCCTCACCTGGACGATGATCGGCGCTTCAGCATTAAGCTCGAGGAGACCTTCGAAGTTGAAACGGTACACAATGATGACAAGTGTTATTTTCATAATTAAGCATGACTTCAACTATTTCAACGTGTAATTTTCATATTTTACAATTCGAGTATAGCTTATCCCATGCCATGCAAGACGCTATGTCTTGGAGAGGATGGATTTTGAAGACCATGAAATTTCTGAAACAATGAAAATTCACCTAAGGACTCATCACGATGTGGACTTTGAAGTAAATCTATATAATTCTGAGAGCGTAACCCATTTTGGTTGCAAAAATTAGGAAGCATTTTGCAAGATGTATGGTTTTGATGAGGGTATGCTTATCACCATGGATCTTGGTAATCCTGACATCAACCAAGACAATATGGACATTTGGGTCCTTGTTGATACGCCTCCAGATCCACCGCTATGTGAGTTTCTCAAACATAGTTATTAGCAAATTTATATTGTTTATTTCAAAATAGTTGACAGCTTATTTCCATTGACAGCTTATTTTTATTGTTCAAAGAATGTGCGGGAGATGGTAGACAAAACCCACTACACCGATGGCTCCGAATTAAAAACTTACAAGGAGAAAAATCATCTGGTCGGATTTTGTACTGACATTGAGAATTACACTATCCACAATCAAACTCCTCAACATTATGGTAAATACGTGCCACTAGTGCATGTGTTCAACTACGGTAACTACCATGGAGATACCCTGGTATGATTTTTACTATTACGACATCCGTGCATCTTTTGCATACTTCTAAAACTAGTACATCATTGCTAACTATGAAGTTATTACTATGTTTTTCACCAGATAATCCCAGAGAATTGTGTGCCTCATATGATGTATCAAAAAGGTAGTGTTAATGTTTTGAACATACAGCCAGGTCGTCCTACGAATCTCAACTGTCCATATGAGATTTCTAAAAGAAGTGGAGACATGAAAATCAAAGGATGGAAAAAATGTATGGACAGTCTTAAGGAGCTTCTTAGAAGCAAAAGGAAGCGAAGCGCAAGAATTGGAGACAGGATGTTCTCCATTCTCCACAATGGAGAGTCAGGGTCTATATTGTTTTATGCTATTTTAGCTTAAATAGGGTATTTAGGTCCTGCCTAATATTGATGATCATGTGCTAAGAACAATTAAGTAGGGTTGGTTCGATGACTATCAAGATGATGATCGTATGACTTGTTATGAATAACGAGTAGAAGTTGTATGATGATAATTAGTAGGACTTCTTAGGATTAGTATTACTTCCGACAAACTCGATACTCTCGGTCTCGAGACTTGTAATGTTTTATCTTTGTTCGGTCTTTTGAATTCAGAGACTAATATGATGAATTGTATTCAGAGACTAATCTTTTATTGTATTTGATGAATCTGCTGTTGCTGTGTGCTATTGTCTATATTCAGTCAAATAATATATTTTGTAACCTATGCAAAAATCAGAAAAGTAAAAAAAAATAAAACCTAATATTAGTATGCCAAGTATACTAATGGCCCATCCCTCCGCAGTGCGCCATTAGTGTGCCAAAGCACATGGTTAAATATGGCCTTGGGAGGCATACTAATGGCGCATGGTGTTATATACTAATGGCGCACTGGGTGGTGCGCCATTAGTATACCAGATACTAATGGCGCGCCATTAGTAATAAATACTAGTGGTGTGATACTAATGGCGCACCAGTGATGCGCCATTAGTAGGAAAAACTGGTGCGCCATTAGTAGGCCTTTTCCTAGTAGTGAAAACGCCCCGGCCCGCAAAATAACCGCCAAATTGCGGGTCGGGGTCAAAAAATCTGCACTATCAGACCCCGCATCTAGCGCCGGCCTGCAAATATTTTTGTGGGGCGTAGCAAATCTTCTCCCCCAACCTCTATCGTCACGGGCTGGGAGCCCGACCCGAGCTCGACCCCTATCCGGCGCGAGATTTGGCGGGAGGGACATTTCCGCGCACCCTTTCCCGCTCCCCACACCCTCCGCCACCGTTGCCCCCCCTCCGCAAGCTCCGGCTTCTCCTCACCGGCCGTCCCTCGCCGCCATGGACGACCCATGCTGTCCTCCCTCACCATCGAGGTCGCGCACGCCCCTTCCCGTCGGGCGGATCTCGTCACCGGCCATGTTGGCCCCGCCGCCATCGCCCAAGCACATGCCGCGCCTGCCCGCAAGCGGCAGGGCAACGTGGTTGTGCAGGGCGGGAATCCGGCTGCCCAAGCCGTGATGTCCTGCGCTCCGGGTGCCAACGCCGCAGTGTGATCCCGGCCGGCGGTGGAGAAGGCCAGCAAGGCCGCGGGCGCAAAGCGGAGGAAGGTTCCGGCTTCAAGCAAGCCATCTTCTTCAACCTCTCACGCCACCGCCCCGCAAGGAGGTGCTCCGGCAATGCTGTTCAACGGTGCCGCTCCCACTGCGAGCGAGGTGTTCGACGAAATGGCCAAAAGGTATATCTCTTCGGTCTTCGGCTATTCTCTTTCATTTTTCGCCACTGTTCTCGATAGCTCGTGACTTGTTATCGTTCGCTATAGTGGTGGTTCGAACAATGCAACAACCGAATTCGTGAACTTGTTGGACACAAACGCGGTTAACATTGATCAAGCCCCTTTCGAACCATTCGACTACAATGAAACGGGGGGCGGTGTGGATGATCATGGTTGTGCGGACGAGTTGGAGAAGATCGAAGCGGAAGCATTTGAGCATTCACAAGCAAAAACTGGGAAAAGCCAAAGATCGAAGAACTACACGATCTTGGAAGATCAAGCTTTGATCAAAGCATGGAGTGCGGTGTCTCTTGATGCATGCACGGGTACTAATCAAACCTCCAAAAGATATTGGCAAAGGATTGAAGATAATACTTTCGCATTATGAAAAACTACCCCAATAAGACTCCACACACATTTCGGTCGCTTCAAGGTCGTTGGGAGAACATCATGTGCAGCTTGCTTGGAGCAAGTACGCAATACACCTCCAAGTGGCACCGTGGAGTCCGACTATGTGAGTTTGGTTTGCCTTTGTTCAAGTTGTTCATCATCATAATGTATCATGAGAAATGATTGCATCACTTTGTTCACATTGTGTAGGACAAGATTGCTTAACAAAGATACAATGACATGGAAGCTTTGGAAGGCAAATTCTTCAAATTAGAGCATTGTTGGGAGTTGCTCCAAAAGTGCAACAAGTGGAAGTTGATCGACAAAGAATCCCCACCAAAGAGAGGCTCACTTACAAACATGGATGAAGATGAGGATGATGATGGCCCAAGAAATTTGAATAAGCCCGATGGCGACAAGAAGACTAGAGAGAAAATAAAGATAGAGCAAGAAGCATCGAGCTTGAGGTAGAAGATTAATGCCATGTTGCAATCGAACGAGTTTATGTTGTTGAAGTCGTTGGAGATCAAGAAAGAGTTGGCCGAGAAGAAGGCAAAAGAGAAGCAAGAAAAATGGCAAATGCTCAAGGAAGAGGGGCTGCGCAAAGCTGCCATTGAGGAGAGAAAAGCACGCGCCTCTGAAAACAAATCGTTGTCATTGTTGCTCGCCAAAGAGAACAAGATCGTGTCACCAAAACATGGACGTGGACGATGTCACCAAAACATGGCATGATATGGAAAGGAGAGATATCTTGAAGAGGAGAATGGTCGCCTCGATCGGTCCGTCTGCCAGTTCCGGTGATGTTTTCTCTGCTCCATATCGTGGCAATGTGGATGATTTCGGTGCGGGAGTTGGTACAAGCGACGGAGGTGGCTACGGTGGCGTCGATGAACTTCAAGATGGACTCCATGGCGCGGAGTGAAGATCAACCCCCAAGATGGTGCCGGACATGGGCGCATACCTTTGCATGCCCTCTTTTGCGTAATGAACTTTGCTTTTATTTGCACGCAAACTGTTTATGTCATTTGAATTTGAACTTGTTTGTGAAACCCTATGACAAATTTGAGATTAGCAGTTTTTCTGTTTGTGGGTCGTTGCGCTGTTGCCCGAGCAAAACCCGCATCCATAAAAAAGCATATTCCATGAATATACTTTTTTACGGGTCCGTTTAGGGGGTCTGCATCTGTGCTAGCCCGCGCCGGCCCGCAAAAGCGGTTTTGCGCGAACTGCAAACGCTTTTTGCGGGCCGGCGTTTTGTGGGGTCTGCTAGAGTTGCTCTAATAAGTTTAAAAATGAAGTGCCTTTGTAACAGATGAGTTTTCGTCCGAAATCTTGATACTTCGAAAGATATTGTTCAGTTTGCACAATTTTTGCCGTTACCCTCTCTACCTTTGTGTAAATGCTAGGTGGGTGAAATGATGATACCATGCCAAATTTCAACCATTTCAGAGTTCATTTGTAGTGATTTTCAATTTCAGGGTCATTTCGCTCAAAACAAATCTGTAAATGCATGAAATATAGCAAATAAAGGCAGAAAGGGTTGAAAGTTGATGACGTGGCTTTGAATGGTGCATACTAAATGCACAAAAAGTCCGGAGTTGTAATAAGTTTAAAAAAAGGAAGTGCCTTTGTAACAGATGAGTTTTCGTCCTAAACCCTGATACTTTGAAAGATATTGTCCAGTTTGTACACGAAGTGAATCTAGTTTTTGTGGTAACCCTCTCTAACTTTTTGCAAATGCTATGTGGTTGAAATAATGATACCATGCCAAATTTCAACCTTTTTAGAGTTCATTTGTAGTGCTTTTCAATTTCAGGGTCATTTAGCTCAAAACAAATCAGTAAATACATAAAAAATAGCAAATGAAGGCAGAAAAGGTTGAAAGTTGATGAAGTGGCTTTGAATGGTGCATACTGAACGCACAAAAAGTCTGGAGTTGTAATAAGTTTTAAAAAATAAAGTGTCTTTGTAACAGATGAGTTTTCGTCCGAAACACTGATATTTCAAAAGAGATTGTCCGGTTTGTACACAAAGTGCATCCAGTTTTTGCCGTAACTGTCTCTACTTTTTTGCACATGATATGTGGGTGAAATGATGATACCATGCCATCTTTCAAACCTTTTAAAGTTCATTTGTAGTATTTTTCAATTTCAGAGTCATTTAGCTCAAAACAAATCAGTAAATGCATGAAAATAGCAAATGAAGGTAGAAAGGGTTGAAAGTTGATGACGTAACTTTGAATGGTGCATACTGAATACACAAAAAAGTCTGGAGTTGTAATAAGTTTTAAAAAAATGAAGTGTCTTTGTAACAGATGAGTTTTCGTCCGAAACCCAGATATGTCGAAAGAGATCGTCTAAACATGTAAAAATATACATCAAAAATACATTCATCAGTAGCGCCTTTCATCCAAAATGTGTTACTGTTATGTGTAAACATATAAAAATATACATAAAAAATACATTGATGAGTAGCGCCTTTCATCCAAAACGCGCTACTGCTATGTGTAAACATGTAAAAATATACATAAAAAATACATTGATCATTAATGATTTTTTTGTGTACAATCTGAATTATCAATACTAGCAAAAATGTCCGTGCGTTGCAATGGGAGATAATACCAGTTTTTATGAAGTATGATTGTCTGAGTTGAGGAACTATGTCACCGTGTAACGGTCACCTATGACTAAAAAAAGATGTATCATGGTGGATCATAGCGTGAATGTTAGGGCATGTGGTATGAATCCTGAGTAAATTGATCTGATCGACAATATTTTTTTATTGAAAACCTTTCAGTCTATTTATCAAACATCATGGCGGTATAATGAACAGCCGAAGTAATAAAAATTACATCAATGCCGTGTGTGTTACAAATGGATAAACATTCATCGCACTCCAACACTCCTATTTTTTCTTAAAAAACAGTAAGTATGCACTGTGCACGTGTGTTGCAATGGGAAAGACAAATCCTCGCATGCCCCTGGCGGTCCATCTATGATGACCCTAGGGACTCATCTATATTGTCACTAATTAGAATTTACATACTATGCAGACTAATTACGTATGAAGACACGCCATAAATGTTTAATATTATTGGTTACCCTTTGATGTATAATGAAACATAGTCTGCATAGTATGTAATAGAATCGTTACCTTTGAATGAGGTTTCAATGTTACATACTATGCAGAGTATGTTACCTTTGAAAGAGGTTTCATTAAAGGGATTATTCCAATATATTAATAGTGCAATAGAATCGTTAGAAAACATTATTGAAAACAGAAAAAAATCTAACAATTTCAATCTCCAAATTCCAATGAAAACATTTATATCAAAGACAATATGTACTTCTTAATGTTGGGGGACATGTATATTAGTAAAACATGTGATAATTCGGGCCATGAATGAATCCTTAAGATTAACTTTTTAGGTACATAGTTGATAAAAAATATAGAAAGGATGTAATTACTTTTAGTTAAGTTGAAATTTCTCAGAAGCTCTGACCCTATATGCATTACATTGCTACGATGAGTTCTTAGGTGCCCATCAGATTGAGAAATCATATAAAGTTTCACCTGCATCTCTTTTAAAGGTAGTCACATGTTGATAATGATGATAGAACAATTATATGCTGACGATGTACACCGTCAATATTATACGCTCCATGCTACAGTGCATAGACAATTAGTAACTGCAATATTACATGGAAGCTTGGAAAGGAGTGTGCTTATTCAAAGGAACTCGGACAAGATGTGCTTATTACCAGCTGACTGATACATGCATATCCAAAATCAAGATAGCCGATTCGAAAACATACAGGAGTTGTTTAACTCATATCTTCTCCACGCAGGAGAGCAGCAGGCACGAACGACTTTCATGCTGAGGGCCCTCGTCGCACCACGTGAACTAATTTTGGAGGAACAGCATGGAGACGCGAAGAGTGCAAGCACGGTAGGTAGCGCGAGGTGCTCGTCGTCGACGGCAGCGATGCTAGAACTACACTTTGTGACGTGACAGCAGTTGGTGTCTAAGAAGATGGACCCGATGGGGAGAATGAAGCTGGCAAGAAAGGCGACTTAAGACGGGGGCCGCACGCATCAATCCTCCCTCCCCTGTCTCCTTTCCTTTCATATATTCTGTTAAATTAAGAAGTCGTTGATACGGTTGTCTTTTTCCCTCTTTTCTTTCTAATCTAATCATCCCCCCTCCTGATTTTAAAGGGGTGGGGCCGGACCTTATTTTCTTCCAATAAAATCAAGCCACGTACGCGGGAGCACGGATGGGCACACGCCGGGGGAGCAGGCAAGTCTCGTCCAATTTTTCCCTGTCCCAAATTTCTTCTTTCCTTATTTTTCCCTTCTTAAATTCCTTTCCTTCAGTTGCATGTTGCAATGTTGAAATCGTTTCTAAATTGGAAACTCGGTTTCACCCTTCACTTATTGATTTTTGATATTGCTCCTTATACCCGGAAAAGTAAAAAACATATATAAACTGGGAGGTTTAGACGTGAGGCAGCGATGTGGGACTATTTTGAAGTTAAATTTCCGTTCTATACAAAACACTTAGCTAGTTTAGTTGGTAGTGCAATAGCTGGACAACTTAGAGATTGTGAATTCGACTCCATGCACTTGCAAAACATATTTTTGCCCCGGCCTATACCCCTTAAGTGGGCCGCCATTGGGTTGGCGTGGCTGCGGCTAAAAAAACATACTGGTCATCTCTTTTTCTAAAATATGGGCTGTTTCATTCACAAAAATAGTACCACCTAGGATATTTAAAAAAAATATTATATGTCCTCACCGGTTTAGAAACAGGAGAAGACTCATATTGCTGCCACAAATTCTACACATAGAGTTTAATGAAGACCAAGTGGTTATAATACTTTGAGAAGTAATATATTTAAGGTGGTAAAAACTCTGTTAGCGGAGCGAGGTGAGACTAAAAAACTGCGGCAAAAAAATCAACTAAAAAACTCTAGTACCGGCTTGTGGCATGAATCGGTACTAAAGAGGCTGGTGGGGCCCCAGCCTGACAACAACCCGCCACATCTCTTTAGTACCGGTTCGTGGCACGAACCGGTACTAAAGGTTCGCCACGAGCCGGTACTAATGAGCGCTGCCCGCCTAGCCGTTGGAACCGGCACTAATGGTCACGTTAGTGCCGGTTCAATTACAAATCGGGACTAATGAGCTTCAAATTAGGCCATTTTTCTACTATTGTATATGTGATATTGCGATATCAGACTTGCTTTTTTGCCGATGTTATGTTGTGATTCAAATTTAAGTATAAAGAGAAAGGCTAACTTCTGACGAGCGAGCGGAGCGAGGCCCGTCGCCGGAAGGTTTGCCCTGAGGCGGAGCGTAGCGGTATGGATCAGTATTGACCTAGGTCACCTGTGTTATATATATATATCCTTTGTAAGACGCCGCATGGGAAGTTGATCAGTTATAAACCTCTGGTGTTTGTAACCTTTCCCGATATAGTGAAGATTTAGTGGCTGCCACCCGATGTTTTTCCTGTTCGTGTTGGAGAGGTTTGCCACATGAAATCTTATGTCCCTTGCTTGTTTTTCTTTTTCGTCGTGTTGATTTGCCTGTTGTATCTCTAACAGCCGAAGAGTACGCTATGCGTACGTCACACACACTTTTTACATGCATGTGTGATAGATACCATTTTACGCCTGTGCTACGTACAAACTTGTGAAGGAGTGTTGGGAAACTATGTGCTAGACATTCTCGTATTACTTTTTTTTGCCGAAACAAAGACTGTAGCTGTCACATTCAATACAAGAAGAGGAGAGTTGTTCCGTAGATAAACCACGTGTAATCCAACCTTACTTTTTTTCTGGCAATTTTAAGACGATGCTGTGCAATCTCTCAAAATAGGTTTTTGTCCCGCTTTACATATGAAGCACCAACACATTAAAGTACACGATTCAACGGTACAATATATATGGGGGGAAGACCCCTTACAAAGCAAATCAAACCATAAAACATGAACCCAGAACAAGCCTAACACTTAGCCGAGGCCTGACCAAAAACCCCTGAGCTCCACGACAACGCCTCCAAAAGGGTGACAACGCGAAGTGTCGCCGCTGCCGAGTCCAACAACTATACTAGAGACTTCACCTGGATCCCTGGCACAAGGACGAGACGTACGGCGACGTCTTCAAGAAGAAAGTGGCACACACAGGCTCCGCCGGCGCCAGCTCGAGAAACACAAAGCTTTTGCTCTGAAACTGGCTTACACCACGGGAGGGATCTTGGTCACCACCGCAATGAGGGTCTGCCCATCCAAGCTAGATCTGGACGCTGCCAGAAAAGACTGGAGCCTCCCTCCACAACATCCCTTGTTGCCCACACGACTATGAGGAAAAGCCACCACCGTCGCCATGAAGACTGTCGGAACGCCAAACTTGAAGCCCGCCATCCAGGACAGCCGCCCTGGAATCCATGCCCTTGGCACCACCGGCCATCCATGCCATGGCCAGCCAAGAATGGTAGTAGAAGCGAAAGGTGTCTCCTTTCCCTCCTAGCCCGGTTTCATCCATGGACCCCAACTTGACATTGCCGAAGATGGCCAAGGATCTAGGACCCCACGAGGAGGAGCTAAGACCGCCTGCCAACACCCGCGCACGCCCCGACACCACTAACACTTCCCCACGCTGCTGCGGACAACCTCCCAGCAGGGACGTGACGGCCCCTGCCCACCCCCACGCCGCACGCCGGCTTGGAGGTGCCAAGTCCGTCAGATATGACCGGAGGAACACCCGCACACGCATCATTCCCCGAGCCGCTCCAACAAGCCGTCCACGCTGCCACCACCACCAACCAGCCACACAACCCACGCCGCCGCCCAAAGCCGTCGCCGGGAGCCGGCAGACGCGCCACCATGGCCTCGAGCTTGGCCGCGCCTCCGCGCACCAGGAGACCCCACGCCATGCCCCCCAACGCAAGACTGCAAGGTTTTTTTTTTTTTACACACGAGACTCCGAGCTTTGTCCTGTGCAATCTTGAGTGGATACGTAATTACCGATTACACTACGAATTGGCAGTCATCTTCGTACATAATACGTATACAACCCAAGGGTAATACCCTGATGCACTCTGGGGCTGGTGCACTCTGAAAAAAAAGTTTACCTACTTTTGTATCCTTATACAAAGTTTAGCATATATAGTAATAAACTTCCATTGAGCTCCGGCAAAAAAAAATTCTGAGTACAAAACTAATGAAAAGTAACTTGCATATAGTCTTGATTTTGGTTTTTGTCACGCACAATACGCTCGAAGGTATTTCTTCGCGAAATTCTTTATGCGGTACAACAATTGTTCATGTATGTTTCCAGAAATTTTCTAAATATTTTGACCTCTTCAATTACTAAATTATTTTTGCATATCGGGGCACCAGCACCGGAGTGTCACAAGTTCGGACTCAACAATCCCTAGGTATTCATAATACATACACTCCGAAATTATACATAATATATCATGCATTTTTTGATACAAGAATATTACATACATTCTAATTATATCCTTTCTGGCACAATAGTTTCCAGTTATACTACTTTCATGTAGTATACTTCACAGAAACACCGCTTTTTTCTCGGTTCATTGAAAAACTACCTTTTTCTTGTAGGGCAACGGTCTGTTTATTCATATATAAACCTTTCACTTAAGTACTTTTGGATCCGTCATTGGCACAGATAATTCTTCATTGAGCCACGACGAACTGTAAGCACGCCTTCTAAACCTCAGTTGCAGGGGTATTTCTTTCTTCCGCAGGAATGGCAACCGGGCTCAGAACATGGCACACCGGTAAGTACGTTCACCTCCATCTTCTTCACCATTTTGCCCGTCTGCTGCCCATCATCTCCTGCCAATTTTCTCGCCGAAGCTGCAGCAGCAGAGGATGTAATCACCAGTAGGACGAACACAAGGACTGTAGCGGCCTTCATGGTTCAGAAGTCGTGGAATAGATCTGCGTGAGAAAGAAAATAACAATTGTGTAAATGGGCTTATGGAAAAGCTACAAATTATAACAAAGGGGGTCAGAATGATGAATTGTTATATTCCGGGATCGAACCTGAAGTGCCTTGCTTAATTGTGATTAATCTTGATCTAAGTTGGATGTTTTCTCAATGCGGTGGAGTTGTGATATTTATAGGGGGTTTGGCAACTTGGCACACAGTACTATACTGCTCTTGTGTGTAGATCTTCGCCACTAGCAAGATCAGATATGCAACTAGCATGATCAATCGACAATATGAAGTGGTTTATTTGCAGGAATTCTCTGGCTCGGTCGATTGCAGAAATGACAGGAGATGGACGTGTGGAATATCTGTGTATCCTCACTTTGCGACCTATATATCCATAGCAATTTGTAGGTAGGGGAACTGTTCCATTGCATTGTGACGGCAACGAGCAATATCTGGAGAACAAATACAGTTTTCTAGCTGCATCGCATGCATCTCGACATTAGAATATCTGTATCGTGGATCAATCCAATGTGGTAATTATCTAGTTTTTATTATCATAAATGATGCTTTTACTAACTTAAAATATAGCATGAAGTTGATACAATGCATGATGAGCGACACGCGGCCTCTGCATAGCTAAGATGCACACAACCAACACAACAAACGTGAATGTCTCACCATTCGGCTGGTATAAGCCAGTGACCGGTCACGCCCTCTCAAGACCGGCATGAATGCGGCGGGGAGAGTTGAGTGGCTGTTGGAGTGGAACAAGAGAAATGGTTTTGTGTGGGCTGGGGATGTCCGACGCATGCATGGCGGAGGTCCGGACACCCACATACATACCCTGCTTTGCTTCCGGATTGCGGGAAGTCAGATGTGCAGACCAGTTTCTGGATGTTTGATGCAAAACGTTCACCACTACAGGTGCGAACAGTGGCGGAGCCAGCGCCCGGCCACCCCGGGCACTTGCCCGGGCTCGCTGGCCACGGGACAGCGTACACACCTGCTAACAATGGGGCAAAATCTGTTATGCATCGTCGTTTGCCCGGGCAGAAGTGTACGATAGGTGATAAACAAATGGGCTCATTTTTTTTCTTTTTGAGCAGAACACAACAATGGGCTCCTACCAAGCGTTGTCATGGGCTAATTAACTAGGCCTACCAAGTGCAATCGGCGTAATGTTCGTCGGTCATGGCCTGCGATTCCCTTCTTCCAAAACGAGAAGTGTACGACGCCACCACTTCGGCTGCTTGTGAACAATCATCCATCTCGCCTGATGAAGTTTTCCCTCTAGTTAGGGTTTATAGTCCTCCCGGGGCGATTTTTCGCCGCCGTCGAGATCTGCATCCCCTACCTCTCCATTGATTCCACCCGGAGCTGCTTGCGATCAGGGGAGTCCCTTGGGACGACCAAGGTCCTGGTCGGTACGGGTGGAGGAGAGGAATTAGGGTTTTCCCACAAGGCCCGAAACTTTCCGTTCGGGCTAGGTTTTCGAGATGGCTTCAAGCGCATCTACGAGCGCTGCTACCGCGGGGGCGCAGGAGATCGATGAGATGGAATCAATGATGAAGGAACTAGGCCTTCGAGAGGAGGATCTAGATGATGTCGTCTTTGATGAGGAAGCTGCACCGCCTGAGGCTGCTCGATGGATGGCACTCGCTAGGGTTCATTACACCAAAACCTATAGTCAGTACTGGTTTTTCAAGAATATGAGGGCGGCATGGGATCTGGCCCAAGAGGTGAAGTTCAAGCCCTTGGAGGACAATCTTTACACAGTTCAATTCTCTTGTCATGGGGATTGGGAGAGGGTTACCCAAGATGGTCCATGGCACTTCAGGGGGGATGCAGTCATCCTTAAACCCTATGATGGTATAGCGAAACCAACGACAGTACCACTTGATACAATAGAGATTTGGTTGCAAGTGCACGATGTGCCGCCTCTTTACGCCCATCTGGTGCCTTCCCTTGCATCAAAGGTCGGTGAAGTTCTCTTTGCAGAACCCCAATCACCGGACTTCACGGGAAATTTTCACCATGTCTGGGTTCGGATAAACGTGACGAAACCTCTGAAGAATATTGTTTCCATGATCAGGGAGGGGAAGCGGCAGATATATAGAGTGAAATATGAAAAGCTTTTGGACTGGTGTGCTGTGTGCAGACATCTGGGGCATCTGTTTAAAGAGCATGGAGATGGGTTTCATCCACCATCAGCGCTGATCTTCAAAGAATTGCGAGCTACATGGGTTATGCGTACGGGCCAAGGTCCCGGGGCTGGTCGAGGCCGTAGAGGCGGACGTAGAGGCGGCCGCAACGGCAGCCGTGGGAGAGATGACTCTGTTGATGACAAGAGGGATGACAACAGCAAATTCATGCCGGATGAGGATGCAGATATGGATGAAGCTGGGCTTAGTAGGAAGACGGGAGCAGCTCGTCATGAGGATGGAAACGGTGTGGCCAAAACTATTATGCTGCTTGAGAACGGGACAACCACCTCGGCCTCGGTGGTGCCTATTAGCCCTTCTTCGAAACAGGAGCCCAAGAGGAACAAGCAGACACCTTTGGAAAATAGCAGAAGCAGTGGGATTAATATCACCAGCAACAAAACTTATGATGCGCGGTTGGCGGGCTCCCTAGAGGAGTCACGCCGAGCGCAATGAGTCTGCTATGTTGGAACTGCCGCGGGGCTGGCAAACCCGCGACAGTTCGAGAGCTTCGTGACCTCACGAGGCAACTTGCCCCCTCAATATTATGCATTGTTGAAACCAAGATTGAGGGCTCTCGAGTAGAGAATATGGTGGAGTCTTTAGGCTTTAATAAAAGTTTTGCTGTTGATAGCCGTGGTAGAAGTGGTGGTTTAGGAATATTTTGGAATGATGAAATAAAGTTCGAAGTTATTGGTTACTCTGATTATCACATTGATGTTATGGTTGATGAGTTTCTTGATAAAAAAATCAGAGCAACCTTTGTCTATGGTGAGGCACAAGTTAACCAAGGATATAAAACTTGGGATATGCTCAAAGGGATAGCGGGTTCTAGCAATCAACCCTGGGTTGTAATGGGTGATTTCAATGAAGTACTCCATGCTCATGAACATGATGGTGTTGGTAGCCGAAGCCAAGCCCAAATGGATGCCTTCCGTGATGCACTGGACACGTGTGGTCTGATAGATATCGGTTATATTGGGAGAAACTGGACTTTTGAGAAGAAAGTGTCAGGTGGATCGTTTACAAAGGTACAACTAGACAGAACCGTAGCAAATATGGAGTGGTGTGTTGCTTTCCCGGATGCAATCACCGAATACAAAGATGCACCGTCGTCTGACCATGTACAAATATACCTGAAGATCAAAGACATGCATGCATGCAGGCGGGCCCCTCGCAGATTTAAGTACGAGTTGGGCTGGGAACGCGACCCGGCTCTACTGGACGTGGTGCATGCAGGTTGGGCCCAGACCCCGAGCGATTCTGTGCAGCAGTTGGGGGACAAACTCAGGAATCTCGCAGGAGATTTGTCACATCGGGATCGGGTGCACTTCGGGAACGTGCGCATGCAGATTCGCCAGCTGCAACGTCAGCTACAAGAGCTATGGGACTCACGAGGAAGATCTGATCCTTCTTTGGCTGAAATAAAAATTGTGGATAATTTGGTTGAACTTTTTCATCGTGAGGAAATATTATGGAAACAAAGGGCCAGCGTTGAATGGCTGATGCATGGTGACAAGAACACTTATTTTTTTCATCTAAGGGCGAGTAGGAGGAGGAGAAAGAATCAAATCAAATCCCTCCAGCGGCTAGATGGACATATGACGACGGACGTGTCTGAGATGGAGTCAATGGCCACCAGTTTTTACAAAGAGTTGTACACTTCCCAAGGAGTCCATGGCATGGATCGGGTGCTTGATACCGTGCCAAGGAAAGTCTCACAGGAGATGAATGAGGGTTTAAGCGCTCCGTACACCACTGATGAGGTCAAGACCGCTCTGTTTCAAATGTTCCCCACAAAAGCACCGGGCCCGGATGGCTTTCTAGCCCACTTCTTCCAGCGCCACTGGGATGTTTGTGGTGGCGATGTAACTAAAGCGGTTCTAAACATCGTTGAGGGGCGGGATTCAGTCGAAAGTATCAATGACACTACATTGGTTCTTGTCCCAAAGGTGAAAACCCCAACACTCCTATCTCAATTCCGGCCAATAAGTTTATGCAATGTAATTTACAAGATAGCATCCAAGGTGATATCTAACAGGCTTAAGCTCATATTACCGGATATAATCTCCGAGGAACAATCAGCCTTTGTGCCTGGCAGGATGATCACTGACAATATTATCATGGCCTATGAGTGTTTACATTTCATGAAACGGAACAAAGCAAAGAAACACCAATCCTGTGCCCTAAAGCTTGATATGATGAAGGCCTATGATAGAGTTGAATGGGAATATTTACGTGCCATCATGTTAAAGTTGGGGTTCTCGGTTCAGTGGGTGAATATTGTGATGAGTCTTGTTTCCACTGTTAATTTTTCTGTCCTTTTTAATGGGAAGAAGCTTGAAGGTTTTAAGCCATCTAGAGGTATAAGACAGGGGGACCCAATATCCCCATACTAGTTCTTGATAGCAGCAGAGGGCCTATCGTGCCTATTAAAATCGAGAAGGGCGTCATCCAATTTGGGGGGGTTGAAGGTGGTAGTGCAGGCACCACCGGTTAATCACCTCTTATTCGCTTATGACAGCCTGCTGTTCTTCAAGGCAAACAGTATGGGAGCTACTGAAGTGAACCAGGTCTTGGAAGTCTAATGTCAGTCTTCGGGGCAGAGAAATAATAATTCGAAGTCATCAATTTATTTCAGCAAGGGGGTCCCGGAGAATGTTCGAGAGGATATAAAAAATATTTTGCATGTATCCAATGAAACGCTCAATGAAAAATATCTCGGGATGCCATCTGATGGTGGGAGCAGCAAGAACGGCTCGTTTAAGTACCTAAAAGACAGGTTGTCGAGCAAGGTCCAGGGATGGATAGAAACAACAATGTCCTCGGCTGGCAAAGAAGTACTAGTGAAATCTGTTGCCTAGGCGGTACCAGTCTATTCAATGTCTTGCTTCAAACTTCCTAGAGGGCTATGTGAACATCTAAACAAGCTTATTAGGAAGTTTTGGTGGGGATGCAAAGATGGGAAAAGGAAACCTCATTGGTCTCTCGGAAGGAGATGACTCAACCGAAAGGTATGGGGGGCTTGGGTTTTAAGGATTTTGAGCTGTTTAATTTATCAATGCTAGCGAGACAGGCATGGCATCTGTTGCAAAAACCGCAAAGTATGTGTGCGCGGATGTTGAGGGGTATATACTACCCGAATGGCAATATCCTGAGTGCTCAGCTAGGCAGCTCTCCCAGTCAGATCTGGAGGGCAATCATCGAAGGCCGTGATATATTGCAGCAAGGATTGATACGCTGAATTGGGAATGGGGAGAGTACGAAAATCTGGGATGATAACTGGCTACCTAGAATGGAGATGAAGAGACCATATGGATGCCTGAGCAGCAATCCACCTACATATGTCTCTGAATTAATTGATATGACATCGGCGGGCTGGGACAAATAGAAGGTCCAAGCGACCTTTCTCAACATGGACGCAAAAATCATACTGGGTATCCCTATCTGCACAATGAACGTTGATGATTTTTGGAGCTGGAGTCACGAGAAGAATGGTATGTTCTCGGTCAAGAGTGCATATCGCATGTTGGTTAGCACTAGACAGAGAAGGGAATCTTGGCTGGAGAATAGGTCGGGCACATCAAACCTGTCAACAGAAGAACTTCAATGAAAGAGACTGTGGAAAACAGCAGTCCCTGGGAAGGTCTGTATGTTTTTGTGGAGACTATCAAAGTACTCCATACCAACCAACGATGTTCGGGCACACAGGCATATGTCAGATTCGAGTGCCTGTGGTTTGTGCGGCGCGCAAGACTCATGGAGGCATTCCCTGTTGGAGTGCACCATGTCAAGATGCACATGGGCCCTTGTGGATGAAGAAATGGCGCAAGCCCTAGCGACAATCACTGAACCACATGCGAAGCAATGGCTGTTCACTCTCATCGATTCATTATCGCATGAGTCATTTGTTAAGCTCTCGGTCACACTTTGGGCAATTTGGGAAGCAAGGAGGAAAGCCATACATGAAGGAATATTCCAAAGTCCGCAAGCTATGCAAGGTTTTATTACTAGATACCTTGCTGAATTGAGTTTACTGGCAGAACCACAGGACCGGAATCAGAGATCTCCTACCACAACCACTGTAACGTGCCAGCGTCCCAAAGCGCCACCGCCGGGTCACGTAAAGATTCATGTCGATGCCGCATGCAGACAGGGACTGGGAGGAGCAGTAGCTGCAGTTTGCCGGGATGAAACAGGAACATATATGGGGAGTTCGGCCCTTGTGATCGCTGGAGTCGATGATCCCGAAATATTGGAAACAATTGCATGTCGGGAAGGGCTGGCCCTGGCCAGGATCTTAACATCAACAACTTAGTGATTGCATCAGATTCAAAGGGTGTGGTAAAGGCAATCAACAGCAAAAGCCAGGGGAGCAGCGGCGCTATTATTTCTGAGATTCACAGTAGAGTTTTTACTTTAAGTTGTGTTTTTACTTTTGAAGGCTGTGCCGTTAATGTAGAGGCACATAGACTAGCCAAGTATGCTTTTCCTTTAGGTCCGGGGTGACACATTTGGTTGGGCCAGCCCCACGACCAGAGATGTATTCCACTTGCTATGGCATTTGATGAATAAAAGCTTGGTTACTCCCTCAAAAAAAACCTTCGGCTGCTCGTTTGCAGTTTGCAACTTTGGATTCCCTTCTTCCAAAACGAGCAGTTCACAACGAAGCCATTCTACATGAAATCTTGGAGCACAATATTTCTTTTGCAGTTTGCAACTTTGGACATGAATTTAGGAGCTCGAGTTTGGAAGCTCACAATCTAGCGAAGCATGTTTTGAAGCTAGGGGTGGGCCGCCATGTTTGGTTAGGAGACCCCGACAATCTATCTTTTATCTCTGTAAACATTGGTGCAGTTTAATAAAGCTTCGCGAGATTGCCTAAAAAAACCACTTCGGCTGCTCGTTTCTACCCCTTGAAAAAAAGGGGAAAATAGGTTGGACTATGGAGACGAACCGGCGGCGAGCGAATCCGGAGGCCGCCCTAGGCGCACGGCCGGTGGCGGGTGGAGCAGATCCATCTCTAGGAATGGCTTATATCCTCCTAGTCCAGTGTCTTTCTCGTATTTCTCCTGATTAGGTAAAATTTCTAACTAATTTGAAGATTGATAGATTAGGGCTAAATTTTGAGTTTAGGTGGTGCGGCGACTGCCTCGTGATACTGATATATTCAGTGCTATGTCCGTCTCTTTTCTTACACAAGCTCTCTATTTTGAATATGTTCACTAATCGCAACACTTAATTTATGTGCATTAGAAATTCAATTGTTTTTGTTGTATAGTGCCTTCTAGGATGTTTGGATGCTAATTTTGATAGATATATTTTTACAACATGACAAGTTTAGTTCTATGCATGGCCTTGTTTTATGACTTATGTTGTCACATGGCAATATCTCGAAGCTCCTAGGACAGTTTGGCGAGAGCCTTCTCCAGGACACTTGGCAATGGGCGACAAATGGTGCGACCTGAGCAGCCCTTTTGCCGAAAGTTGTTTGTCGAGTGTGATTGAGGGGGCACTCAGAAAACCTATGAACGCTTGCTAAAGGCAGCACTCGACAAACATCAGGGACACGTTAACTGCAATGGAACCATCTTCACCTAGTATCATGCTAAAGGCAGCACTCGGCAAACTTACGAATGCTTGCTAAAGGCAGCACTCGACAAACCAACGAATGCTTTGCCGAAGACTGCACTTGGCAAACATCAAGGACATGTGTCACCCTTCAGTTGTCCTATCTTCGGCGAGTAAGGTACGGAAGATAGTCGGCAAACCAATGAACGCTTTGCCGAAGACTGCAATTGGCATGTGTCACCCTTCAATTGTATTGTCTTCGCCAAGTATGGTACGGAAGATACTCGGCAAAGACAACATGCCACGTGGCAAGTACCATATCTGTCTAACTAGCCATTAGCCTACTTTATTTTACCGAGTAGCTCATTTTAACCCTCGATAAAGTCTTTGTCAAGTATCCGATGGAAGGGAATCGATGAAGCTCTCTTTGCTGAAAGGGGCTATTTCAAGTAGGGTTTGTCGAGTGTTGCACTCGGCAAACTAGTTGCTGAGCTGTGATACCGGCCTTCGCCGAGTACTTTGGTACTTGACAAAGAAGCCGACCCTGGTAGTATATAAAACTGAATATTGATGTATCATATAATAGCTCACATTAAAATTACATTTCGCATGACTGATATGTTCATATTTTCACTTCATTACTATTGGATATTTGTGTTTTTGAACTTTGGGGCGATTTTATATATTGTTTATCGAAACACTTGATTTTGATTTCCAAATTAGACTTAGGCTCAAGCTTGCCCGGGCTTCAAAAAAGTTCTGGCTCCGCCACTGGGTGCGAACAACAGTGGTCACTCAAATTATATCATCACTGATGCGCAAGGGCCCTTTTGTGCCTCTGGGTTAGTGAAGACATCTTTATTAGTGACAGGCTCGAAACATGGAACATGTTTATTTGCTATACTTAATAGCTAAATACATATTAATAAAAGTGATAGTACAAAGTGTAATATTAATGTGAAGACAAAAAATATACTATACATAGTAGCTATTACTTGTCTCAGATATCACCCAAGCAATATCGCATACTAGTCTGTTTAAGCTATGTAGGAAATCATTTGTACAAAGTTACAAAGACATATATTTTCAGATTTTTCACCATGGGTGATATGAATAAAACACTTGTAGTCAATTAGCCATGCCTTTCATCATCGTGATACAAATAAAATCTTCGTAGTCAGGCCATAAGGTTTGAAATCTAGTCTTAATGCACACAAATAACATGCTAATTTGCATAATAAACTAACATACAAATTTACAGCATAATAATAATCAATCATCCACAATCATCCACAATATCCACAGATGGAGTTGGGACAAAGCAGAAGTAAAAGAGGAAAGAATACCGGTGGCTAGTAACGACAGACTCTGAGGGTTTCCATTGTTGAGGGGCAATGAACGATTGAAAATATCAGACCAGGAACAACGTAGTACTAACCAGCGGGAAAAAATAGAGTGTCCGATTTGAATAGACTACACAAACGTGTCAAATATAGAGGTTGGTCAGTGATTATCTTTGGTCCTTTTTTATCATCGGGAAAAGCTACCACTCCTCAACGAGTTTTTAGACCAGTCGATGATAACCATTTTACTAAGCCAATAAATTAATAACACTGGTGATACGTCTCCAACGTATATATAATTTATGAAGTATTCATGCCAGTATATTATCATTCTTGGATGTTTTACAATCATTTTATAGCAACTTTATATCATTTTTTGGGACTAACCTATTGACATAGTGCCCAGTGTCAGTTGTTGTTTTTGCTTGTTTTTTACATCGCAGAAAATCAATATCAAACGGAGTTCAAACACCGCGAAACTTTACGTCGATTTTTGGACCAGAAGCAACCTATTGGGCCAGAGCTGCACTTGGGGGGTGCCCCGAGGGGGGCACAACCCAACAGGGCGCGCCAGGGCCCCCTGGCGCGCCCAGGTGGGTTGTGCCCACCTCGGTGGCCTCCCGCACCCCCTCATTGCACTATAAATTCCCAAATATTCCAAAAACCCCTCGGAGTTAACCTAGATCAGAAGTTCCGCCGCTGCAGGCCTCCGTAGCCACGGAAACCAATCTAGACCCGTTCCGGCACCCTGCCGGAGGGGGTGAATCATCTCCGGTGGCCATCTTCATCATCCCGACGGCCACCACGATGAGCAGGGTGTAGTCCACCCTCGGGGCTGAGGGTTTGTACCAGTAGCTATGTGTTTAATGTCTCTCTCTCATGATCTATATCATGGGCTTTGTTAATATAGTCGGATCATATGATGTTTCTCTCCTCTATACTCTTGTTGTGATGAATTGAATCTTTACCCTTTGAAGTTTTGTCATGTCGGAATGAATGTTCAGATTTTAGAGCACATGATGTATGTCTTACGGTATGAATACTTGAGGTGACATTGGGGTATCTTATTGATTCACTTGATATACGTTGTGGAACTCACCTTGCGGATTCCCGCGGTGATGTTGGGGTTATCTATGCATAGGGGTTGATGCACGTTTTTATTATCTTTTCTCCGATAGAAACTTTGGGGTCTCTTTGCATTTCTTTGTGTGGATTGAGTATTATGAATATGAGTATGCTTTGGTGTTATTCTAGTATGAATTCTAGGATAGATCGAACGGAAACAATAGCTTTGTGTTATTTTAGTACGAACTCTTGAATAGATCGAACGGAAAGAATAGCTTTGAGGTGGTTTCGTACCCTACAAACAATTTCTATTTTTTGTTCTCCGCTAATAAGAACTCGGGAGTGATTCTTTATTATACTTTGAGGGAAAATCATATGATCCAACTATGTAGCACTGTTGAGAGATTGCATTAGTGAAAGTACAGACCCTAGGCCTCGTTTTTAAGCATTGCAATACCGTTTTTGTGCATGTTTACTATTTGCTACCTTGCTGTTTTTTATTTATTCAGATTAAGAAAATATTGCTACCATCCATATTACACTTTTATCACTATCTCTTCGCCGAACTAGTGCACCTATACAATTTTCCATTGTATTGTGTGTGCTGGGGAAACAAGAGATTTCTTGTATTTGGTTGCAGGGTCATTTGAGAGAGACCATCTTAATCCTACACCTCTCGCGGATTGATAAACCTTATGTCATCCACTTGAGGGAAAATTGGTATTATCCTACAAAACTCTGTGCTTGGAGGCCCAACATGTGCCCAAAAGAATAAAGTGGCGTAGTAGACATCAAGCTCTTTTCTGGCGCCGTTGCCGGGGAGGTGAGTTCATGCAGGTATATGTTTAGATCTTGAAATCAAATCTTTTAGTTTCTTGTTTTATCGCTAGTTTGGTTTATAACAGAAAACTACATAAAAATGGAATTGAGGTTGCATCATATTATTAATCATCTTTGTAATATCTTTCTTGCAAATGATGGTTCGGAAAATTGTGCTCAATTGTTAGAAGAAGAAGTCAATAAAATGTTTGGCACAAAATATTTGAATGATGAGCATGTTTGCAATGTTGTTAGTATGAATTCTTTGAATATCCATGATGCTAATGATATGCAAATCCATAAGCTTGGGGATGCTATATTTGATGAATATCATATTTTTAGTCCCCCAAGTTTTGATGAGAAAATTTATTATGATGATTGCATGCCTCCTACTTATGATGATTATATTGATGAAAGTGGATTTGGAGAGGTCATGACTTTACTTAGTGACGAATCCACAATTTTGGATGATGCTTCCATTGACTATGATAACAAAGTTTCTATCTATGATGATTATGGTGATGACATGTACGCTATATTGAATAATGATAACCATGAAACTTGTCATCATGATTTTAATTTGCAATCACATGATAGTTATTTTGTTGAGTTTGCTCCCACTACTATTGATGAGAATAAATTTGCTTATGTGGAGAGTAACAAAATTTCTATGATTATGCATCGTGAAAAGAGTGACTTATGTGATGGTTATATTGTTAAATTTCTTCATGATGCTACTAAAAATTATTATGAGGGAGGAACTTATGATTGTAGGAATTGCAATAATATCAAGTTTCCTCTCTATGTGTTGAAAGTATTGAAGTTATGCTTGTTTTGCCTTCCTATGCTAGTTGATTCTTGTTCCCATAAGTTGTTTGCTCACAAAATCCCTATGCATAGGAAGTGGGTTAGACTTAAATGTACTAGTCATATGCTTCATGATGCTCTTGTTATGTTTCAACTCTTATCTTTTATGCGAGCATCATCGAAATCATCATGCCTAGCATAAAAGGCATAAATGAAAAGCGCTTGTTGGGAGACAAACCAACACTTTTACCTACTATTTTTGTGTGTTCACATGCTTATGCTACTGTAGTAATCATGTTTTATTGCTTTTGTTTCAATAAAGTGCCAAGTAAGACCTTTGGGATAGCTTACGGTGATAGTTGATTTGATCTTGCTAAAAAATAGAAACTTTTGCGCTCAGGAAAACAATTCTCATTTTTAACAGAAGCGTGAAAAATGCTGATTCTTTTTGCAGAAGATTAATAGACAAATTTCTCAGGTTGTCCAAATTTTTCAGAAGCTTTGGAGTAGCAGAAGTATGGTTTGATTGCTGATTACTACAGACTGTTCTGTTTTTGACAGATTCTGTTTTCAATGCATAGTTTGCTTGTTTTCTAGTTTCTATGGCTTATATTGCTTAATATAAATTGTAGAAATGATATCATACAGTAGTAATTGTGTGAGAACAATTATGAATCTTGTCTTTGACAGTACCAAAATTGAAATGGTTTTCTCTTTATCATACTAGCCTATCTCACAAAGTTCCGTTAAGTTTTGTGTGATTGAATTTTTCAAGTTTTGGGTGAGATGTCAATATGAGGAGAATAAGGAGTGACAAGACCCTAATATTGGGGATTCCCAAGGCACCCGAAAGGTAATATCCAAATGACAGTAGGATCTAGATTGGTCTTTCTTGCAATGAGAGAAGTGCTTAGCTTTGGGTTCAATCTTGCGGTGTCCTTTCCAAGTGACAGCAGGGGCAGCAAGGCACGTATTGTATTGTTGCCATCGAGGATAAAAAGACGGGGTTTATATCATATCGCTTGAGTTTATCCCTCTACATCATGTCATCTTGCCTAATGCGTTACTCTGTTCTTGTGAACTTAATACTCTAGATGCATGCTGGATAGTGGTCGATGTGTGGAGTAATAGTAGTAGATGCAGAATCGTTTCGGTCTAATTGTCGCGGACCTGATGCCTATATACATGATCATGCCTAGATATTCTCATAACTATGCGCTTTTCTATCAATTGCTCGACAGTAATTTGTTCACCTACCGTAGAATTTTCTATCTTGAGAGAAGCCACTAGTGAAACCTATGGCCCCCGGGTCAATTTTCCATCATATTAATCTCCCGTCAACTAGCTATTTCTGGCGCCGTTTATTTTGCAATATTTACTTTCAATCTATATCATAAAAATACCAAAAATATTTATCTTATTATCTCTATCAGATCTCACTTTCATAAGTGACCGTGAAGGGATCGACAACCCCTTTATCACGTTGGTTGTGAGGTTCTTCTTTGTTTGTGCAGGTACTAGGCGACTTGCGTGTAATCTCCTATTGGATTGATACCTTGGTTCTCAAAAACTGAGGGAAATACTTATGCTACTTTGCTGCATTACCCTTTCCTCTACAAGGGAAAACCAACGCATGCTCAAGAGGACAAGAAGGATTTCTCGCACAATTGCCGGGGAGATCTATGCACAAGTCAAGACAAACCAAGTACCCAGCACAAACTCTTATCCCTCGCATTACATTATTTGCCATTTGCCTCTCGTTTTCTGATATGTCTCCAACGTATCTATAATTTTTGATTGTTCCATGCTATATTATTGTTGGAAATATGACCTAGAGACAATAATAAAAGCATTATTATTATATTTCCTTGTTCATGATAATTGTCTTTACTCATGCTATAATTGTGTTATCCGGAAATCGTAATACATGTGTGAATAACAGACACCAACATGTCCCTAGTAAGCCTCTAGTTGACTAGCTCGTTGATCAACAGATAGTCATGGTTTCCTGACTATGGACATTGTATGTCATTGATAACGAGATCACATCATTAGGAGAATGATGTGATGGACAAGACCCAATCCTAAACATAGCATAAGATCGTATAGTTCGTTTGCTAGAATTTTCCAATGTCAAGTATCTTTTCCTTAGACCATGAGATCGTGTAACTCCCGGATACCGTAGGAGTGCTTTGGGTATACCAAACATCACAACGTAACTGGGTGACTATAAAGGTAGACTACGGGTATCTCCGAAAGTGTCTGTTGGGTTGACGCGGATCAAGAGTGGGATTTGTCACTCCGTATGACGGAAAGGTATCACTGGGCCCACTCGGTAATGCATCATCATTATGAGCTCAAAGTGACCAAGTGTCTGGTCATGGGATCATGCATTACGGTACGAGTAAAATGACTTGCCGGTAACGAGATTGAACGAGGTATTGGGATACCGACGATCGAATCTCGGGCAAGTAACATACCGATTGACAAAGGGAATTGTATACGGGGTTGCTTGAATCCTCGACATCGTGGTTCATCCGATGAGATCATCATGGAGTATGTGGGAGCCAACATGGGTATCCAGATCCCGCTGTTGGTTATTGACCGGAGAGTCGTCTCGGTCATGTCTACATGTCTCCCGAACCCGTAGGGTCTACACACTTAAGGTTCGGTGACGCTAGGGTTGTAGGGATATGTATATGCAGTAACCCGAATGTTGTTCGGAGTCCTGGATGAGATCCCGGACATCACGAGGAGTTCCGGAATGGTCCGGAGGTAAAGAATTATATATAGGAAGTGCTATTTCGGCTATCGGGACATGTTTCGGGGTCACCGGTATTGTACCGGGACCACCGGAAGGGTCCCGGGGGTCCACCGGGTGGGGCCACCTGCCCCAGGGGGCCACATGGGCTGTAGGGGGTGCGCCTTGGCCTACATGGGCCAAGGGCACCAGCCCCAAATAGGCCCATGCGCCTAGGGTTTCAAAGGGAAGAGTCCCACAAGGGGAAGGCACCCCCTAGGTGCCTTGGGGGGGAGGGAATCCTCCCTTGGCCGCCGCCCCCCCTAGGAGATTGGATCTCCTAGGGCCGGCGCCCCCCCCCCCTTGGCCCCCTATACATAGTGAGGGAAGGAGGGCCTCTCAATCCACGCCTTTGGTGCCTCCCTCTCCCTCTCCAACACCTCCTCCTCCTCCATAGAGCTTAGCGAAGCCCTGCCGGAGTACTGCAGCTCCATCACCACCACGCCGTCGTGCTGCTGCTGGAGCCATCTTCCTCAACCTCTCCTTGCCCCTTGCTGGATCAAGAAGAAGGAGTCGTTACGCTGACCGTACGTGTGTTGAACGCGGAGGTGTCGTCCGTTCGGCGCTAGGATCTCCGGAGATTTGGATCACGTCGTGTACAACTACCTCATCCCCGTTCTTTGAACGCTTCCGCTCGCGATCTACAAAGGTATGTAGATGCATCCGATCACTCGTTGCTAGATGAACTCATAGATGGGTCTTGGTGAAACCATAGGAAAAATATTGTTTTTCTGCAACGTTCCCCAACAGTGGCATCATGAGCTAGGTTTATGCGTAGTTCTGTATGCACGAGTAGAACACAATTTGTTGTGGGCATTGATGTTGTCAACTTTCTTGCCGCTACTAGTCTTATCTTTCTTCAACGGTATTGTGGGATGAAGCGGCCCGGACCAACCTTACACGTACGCTTACGTGAGACCGGTTCCACCGACTGACATGCACTAGTTGCATAAGGTGGCTGGCGGGTGTCTGTCTCTCCCACTTTAGTTGGAGCGGATTCGATGAAAAGGGTCCTTATGAAGGGTAAATAGAAGTTGACAAATCACGTTGTGGCTTTCACGTAGGTAAGAAAACGTTCTTGCTAGAACCCTCTTGCAGCCACGTAAAACTTGCAACAACAATTAGAGGACGTCTAACTTGTTTTTGCAGCAAGTGCTTTGTGATATGATATGGCCAAAGTTGTGATGAATGATGAATGATATATATGTGATGTATGAGATGTTCATCCTATTGTAATAGAAATCACGACTTGCATGTCGATGAGTATGACAACCGGCAGGAGCCATAGGAGTTGTCTTTATTTTTTGTATGACCTACGAGTCATTGAGAAACGCCATGTAAATTACTTTACTTTATTGCTAAACGTGTTAGCCATAGTAGTAGAAGTAATAGTTGGCGAGCAATTTCATGGAGACACGATGATGGAGATCATGATGATGGAGATCATGGTGTCATGCCGGTGACAAGATGATCATGGAGCCCCAAGATGGAGATCAAAGGAGCTGTGTGATATTGGCCATATCATGTCACTATTATTATTTGATTGCATGTGATATTTATCATGTTTTTGCATCTTGTTTACTTAGAACGATGGTAGTAAATAAGATGATCCCTCATAATAATTTCAAGAAAGTGTTCCCCCTAACTGTGCACCGTTGCGACAGTTCGTTGTTTCGAAGCACCACGTGATGATCGGGTGTGATAGATTCTAATGTTCACATACAACGGGTGTAAGACAGATTTACACATGCAAACACTTAGGTTGACTTGACGAGCCTAGCATGTGTACAGACATGGCCTCGGAACACAAAAGACCGAAAGGTCGAGCATGAGTCGTATAGAAGATACGATCAACATGAAGATGTTCACCGACGTTGACTAGTCCGTCTCACGTGATGATAGGACACGGGCTAGTTGACTCGGATCATGTTATACTTAGATGACTAGAAGAGGGATGTCTATCTAAGTGGGAGTTCATTGAATAATTTGATTAGATGAACTTAATTATCATGAACTTAGTCTAAAATATTTACAATATGTCTTGTAGATCAAATGGCCAATGTAGTCCTCAACTTCAACGCGTTCCTAGAGAAAACCAAGCTGAAAGACGATGGCAGCAACTACACGGACTGGGTCCGAAACCTGAGGATCATCCTCATAGCTGCCAAGAAAGATTATGTCCTAGAAGCACCGCTGGGTGACGCACCTGTTCTCCCTGCAGAACAAGACGTTATGAACGCTTGGCAGGCACGTACCGATGACTACTCCCTCGTTCAGTGCGGCATGCTTTACAGCTTAGAGCCGGGGCTCCAAAAGCGTTTTGAGAGACACGGAGCATATGAGATGTTCGAAGAGCTGAAAATGGTTTTCCAAGCTCATGCCTGGGTCGAGAGATATGAAGTGTCCGACAAATTCTTCAGCTGTAAGATGGAGGAAAATAGTTATGTCAGTGAGCACATACTCACTATGTCTGGGTTACATAACCGCTTGACTCAGCTGGGAGTTAATCTCCCGGATGACGCGGTCATTGACAGAATCCTCCAGTCGCTTCCACCAAGCTACAAGAGCTTTGTGATGAACTTCAACATGTAGGGGATGGAAAAGACCATTCCTGAAGTATTTGCTATGCTGAAATCAGCAGAGGTAGAAGTCAAGAAGGAACATCAAGTGTTGATGGTGAATAAAACCACTAAGTTCAAGAAGGGCAAGGGTAAAAAGAACTTCAAGAAGGACGGCAAGGGAGTTGCCGCGCCCGGCAAGCAAGCTGCCGGGAAGAAGCCAACGAATGGACCCAAGCCCGAGACTGAGTGCTTTTATTGCAAGGAAAGTGGTCACTGGAAGCGGAACTGCCCCAAATACTTAGCGGACAAGAAGGCCGGCAAAACGAAAGGTATATGTGATATACATGTAATTGATGTGTACCTTACTTGTAAACGTAGTAGCTCCTGGGTATTTGATACCGGTGCAGTTGCTCACATTTGTAACTCAAAGCAGGAGCTTCAGAATAAACGGAGACTGGTGAAGGACGAGGTGACAATGTGCGTCGGGAATGGTTCCAAGGTCGATGTGATCGCCGTCGGCACGCTGCCTCTACATTTACCTACGGGATTAGTTCTGAACCTCAATAATTGTTATCTAGTGCCAAGTTTGAGCATGAACATTGTATCGGGATCTCGTTTAATTCGAGATGGCTACTCATTTAAATCCGAGAATAATGGTTGTTCTATTTATATGAGAGATATGTTTTATGGTCATGCTCCGATGGTGAATGGTTTATTCTTAATGAATCTCGAGCGTAATGCTACACATATTCATAGTGTGAGTACCAAAAGATGTAAGGTTGATAATGATAGTCCCACATACTTGTGGCACTGCCGCCTTGGTCACATATGTGTCAAACACATGAAGAAGCTCCATGCAGATGGACTTTTAGAGTCTCTTGATTATGAATCATTTTGACACGTGCGAACCATGCCTCATGGGTAAAATGACCAAGACTCCGTTCTCAGGAACAATGGAGCGAGCAACCAACTTATTGGAAATCATACATACTGATGTGTGCGGTCCAATGAGTGTTGAGGCTCGCGGTGGCTATCGTTATGTTCTCACCCTCACTGATGACTTGAGTAGATATGGGTATATCTATTTGATGAAACACAAGTCTGAAACCTTTGAAAAGTTCAAGGAATTTCAGAGTGAGGTTGAGAATCAACGTGACAGGAAAATCAAGTTTCTACGATCAGATCGTGGAGGAGAATACTTGAGCCATGAATTTGGCACACACTTAAGAAAATGTGGAATAGTTTCACAACTCACGCCGCCTGGAACACCTCAGCGTAATGGTGTGTCCGAACGTCGTAATCGCACTCTATTAGATATGGTGCGATCTATGATGAGACGACACCGTTTGAATTATGGTTTGGGAAGAAACCTAAGCTGTCGTTTCTAAAAATTTGGGGATGCGATGCTTATGTCAAGAAACTTCAACCTGAAAAGCTCGAACCCAAGTCGGAAAAATGCGTCTTCATAGGATACCCTAAAGAAACTGTTGGGTATACCTTCTACCTCAGATCTGAAGGCAAGATCTTTGTTGCCAAGAATGGATCCTTTCTATAGAAAGAGTTTCTCTCGAAAGAAGTAAGTGGGAGGAAAGTAGAACTTGATGAAGTATTACCTCTTGAACCGGAAAATGGCGCAACTCAAGAAAATGTTCCTGAGGTGCCTGCGCCGACTAGAGAGGAAGTTAATGATAATGATCAAGATACATCTGATCAAGCTCCTACTGAAATTCGAAGGTCCACAAGGACGCGTTCCGCACCAGAGTGGTACAGCAACCCTGTCTTGGAAATCATGTTGTTAGACAACGGTGAACCTTCGAACTATGAAGAAGCGATGGCGGGCCTGGATTCCAACAAATGGCTAGAAGCCATGAAATCCGAGATAGGGTCCGTGTATGAAAACGAAGTATGGACTTTGACTGACTTGCCCGTTGAGCGGCGAGCCATAGAAAATAAATGGATCTTTAAGAAGAAGACAGACGCGGATGGTAATGTGACCATCTATAAAGCTCGGCTTGTCGCTAAGGGTTATCGACAAGTTCAAGGGGTTGACTACAATGAGACTTTCTCACCGGTAGCGAAGCTAAAGTCCGTCCGAATCATGTTAGCAATTGCCGCATTCTACGATTATGAGATATGGCAAATGGACGTCAAAACGGCATTCCTTAATGGTTTCCTTAAGGAAGAATTGTATATGATGCAGCCGGAAGGTTTTGTCGATCCTAAGAATGCTGACAAGGTGTGCAAGCTCCAACGCTCGATTTATGGGCTGGTGCAAGCATCTCGGAGTTGGAACATTCGCTTTGATGAGATGATCAAAGCGTTTGGGTTTATGCAGACTTATGGAGAAGCCTGCATTTACAAGAAAGTGAGTGGGAGCTCTGTAGCATTTCTCATACTATATGTAGGTGACATACTTTTGATGGGAAATGATATAGAACTTTTGGACAGCATTAAGGCCTACTTGAATAAGAGTTTTTCAATGAAGGACCTTGGAGAAGCTGCTTATATATTAGGCATCAAGATCCATAGAGATAGATCAAGACGCCTCATAGGTCTTTCACAAAGCACATACCTTGAGAAGATATTGAAGAAGTTCAATATGGATCAGGCTAAGAAGGGGTTCTTACCTGTGTTACAAGGTGTGAAATTGAGCTCAGCTCAATGTCCGACCACGGCAGAAGATATAGAAGAGATGAGTGTCATCCCCTATGCCTCAGCCATAGGCTCTATTATGTATGCCATGCTGTGTACCAGACCTGATGTAAACCTTGCAGTAAGTTTGGTAGGAAGGTACCAAAGTAATCCCGGCAAGGAACACTGGACAGCGGTCAAGAATATCCTGAAGTACCTGAAAAGGACTAAGGAAATGTTTCTCGTTTATGGAGGTGACGAAGAGCTCGTCGTAAAGGGTTACGTCGATGCTAGCTTCGACACAGATCTGGACGACTCAAAGTCACAAACCGGATACGTGTATATTTTGAATGGTGGGGTAGTAAGCTGGTGCAGTTGCAAGCAGAGCGTCGTGGCGGGATCTACATGTGAAGCGGAGTACATGGCAGCCTCGGAGGCAGCGCATGAAGCAATTTGGGTGAAGGATTTCATCACCGACCTAGGAGTCATACCCAATGTGTCGGGGCCGATCAAGCTCTTCTGTGACAACACTGGAGCTATTGCACTTGCCAAGGAGCCCAGGTTTCACAAGAAGACAAGGCACATCAAGCGTCGCTTCAACTCCATTCGTGAAAATGTTCAAGATGGAGACATAGATATTTGTAAAGTACATACGGACCTGAATGTAGCAGATCCGTTGACTAAACCTCTCCCTAGAGCAAAACATGATCAACACCAGAATTCCATGGGTGTTCGATTCATCACAATGTAACTAGATTATTGACTCTAGTGCAAGTGGGAGACTGTTGGAAATATGCCCTAGAGGCAATAATAAAAGCATTATTATTATATTTCCTTGTTCATGATAATTGTCTTTATTCATGCTATAATTGTGTTATCCGGAAATCGTAATACATGTGTGAATAACAGACACCAACATGTCCCTAGTAAGCCTCTAGTTGACTAGCTCGTTGATCAACAGATAGTCATGGTTTCCTGACTATGGACATTGGATGTCATTGATAAGAGATCACTTCATTAGGAGAATGATGTGATGGACAAGACCCAATCCTAAACATAGCATAAGATCGTATAGTTCGTTTGCTAGAGTTTTCCAATGTCAAGTATCTTTTCCTTAGACCTTGAGATCGTGTAACTCCCGGATACCGTAGGAGTGCTTTGGGTATACCAAACATCACAACGTAACTGGGTGACTATAAAGGTAGACTACGGGTATCTCCGAAAGTGTCTGTTGGGTTGACGCGGATCAAGACTGGGATTTGTCACTCCGTATGACGGAAAGGTATCACTGGGCCCACTCGGTAATGCATCATCATTATGAGCTCAAAGTGACCAAGTGTCTGGTCACGGGATCATGCATTCCGGTACGAGTAAAGTGACTTGCCGGTAACGAGATTGAACGAGGTATTGGGATACCGACGATCGAATCTCGGGCAAGTAACATACCGATTGACAAAGGGAATTGTATACGGGGTTGCTTGAATCCTTGACATCGTGGTTCATTCGATGAGATCATCGTGGAGTATGTGGGAGCCAACATGGGTATCCAGATCCTGCTGTTGGTTATTGACCGGAGAGTCGTCTCGGTCATGTCTACATGTCTCCCGAACCCGTAGGGTCTACACACTTAAGGTTCGGTGACGCTAGGGTTGTAGGGATATGTATATGCAGTAACCCGAATGTTGTTCGGAGTCCCGGATGAGATCCCGGACGTCACGAGAAGTTCCGAAATGGTCCGGAGGTAAAGAATTATATATAGGAAGTGCTATTTCGGCTATCGGGACATGTTTCGGGGTCACCGGTATTGTACCGGGACCACCGGAAGGGTCCCGGCGGTCCACCGGGTGGGGCCACCTGCCCCGAGGGCCACATGGGCTGTAGGGGGTGCGCCTTGACCTGCATGGGCCAAGGGCACCAGCCCCATATAGGCCCATGCGCCTAGGGTTTCAAAGGGAAGAGTCCCACAAGGGGAAGGCAACCCCTAGGTGCCTTGGGGGGGAGGGAATCCTCCCTTGGCCGCCGCCCCCCTAGGAGATTGGATCTCCTAGGGCCGGCGCCCCCCCCTTGGCCCCCTATATATAGTGAGGGAAGGAGGGCCTCTCGATCCACGCCTTTGGTGCGTCCCTCTCCCTCTCCAACACCTCCTCCTCCTCCATAGAGCTTAGCGAAGCCCTGCCGGAGTACTGCCGCTCCATCACCACCACGCCGTCGTGCTGCTGCTGGAGCCATCTTCCTCAACCTCTCCTTCCCCCTTGCTGGATCAAGAAGAAGGAGACGTTATGCTGACCGTACGTGTGTTGAACGCGGAGGTGTCGTCCGTTCGGCGCTAGGATCTCCGGAGATTTGGATCACGTCGTGTACGACTACCTCATCCCCGTTCTTTGAACGCTTCCGCTCGCGATCTACAAAGGTATATAGATGCATCCGATCACTCGTTGCTAGATGAACTCATAGATGGATCTTGGTGAAACCGTAGGAAAAATTTTGTTTTCTGCAACGTTCCCCAACAATTTTGCGGTGTGTTTGTTGAGACCAACGAATTGTGGGTTTATGATCAAGTTTATCTATGAACAATATTTGAATCTTCTCTGAATTCTTTTATATATGATTGGTTATCTTTGCAAGTCTCTTCAAATTATCAGTTTGGTTTTTCCTACTAGATTGATCTTTCTTGCAATGGGAGAAGTGCTTAGCTTTGGGTTCAATCTTGGGGTGTCCTTTCCCAGTGACAGTAGGGGCAGCAAGGCACGTATTGTATTGTTGCCATTGAGGATAACAAGATGGGGTTTATATCATATTGCATGAGTTTATCCCTCTACATCATGTCATCTTGCTTAAAGTGTTACTCTGTTATTTTGAACTTAATACTCTAGATGCATGCTGGATAGCAGTCGATGTGTGGAGTAATAGTAGTAGATGCAAGCAGCAGTCGGCCTACTTGTCTCGGACGTGATGCCTATATACATGATCATACCTAGATATTCTCATAAGTATGCTCAATTCTGTCAATTGCTCCACAGTATTTTGTTTACCCACCGTAATACTTATGCTCTCAAGAGAAGCCACTAGTGAAACCTATGGCCCCCGGATCTATTTTCTATCATATTAATCTTCCATCAACAAGCTATTTATTGTACCGTTTTTATTTTGCTTTCTTTACTTTGCATCTTTATCATAAAAATACCAAAAATATTATCTTATCATATCTATCAGATCTCACTTTCGTAAGTGACCATGAAGGGATTGACAACCTCTTTATTGCGTTGGTTGCGAGGATTTTATTTGTTTGTGTAGGTGCGACGGACTCATGCATGGCCTCCTACTGGATTGATACCTTGGTTCTCAAAAACTAAGGGAAATACTTACGCTACTTTGCTGCATCACCCTTTCCTCTTCAAGGGAAAACCAACGCAGTGGTCAAGAGGTAGCAAGAAGGATTTCTGGCACTGTTGCCGGGGAGTCTACGCAAAAGTCAACATACCAAGTACCCATCACAAACCCTTATCTCCCGCATTACATTATTTGCCATTTGCCTCTCGTTTTCCTCTCCCCCACTTCACCCTTTACGTTTTATTCGCCCTCTCTCTCCGTCCTCCTTCTCTTTCTCTTTTTGCCTCTTTTTGCCCATCTCTTGTTTGCTTGTGTGTTGGATTGCTTGCTTGTAACGATGGCTTAAGATAATACCAAATTGTGTGACTTTACTAATACCAACAACAATGATTTTATTATCACTCCAATTGCTCCTCTTACCGATGCTGAATCTTGTGAAATTAATGCTGCTTTGCTGAATCTTGTCATGAAAGATCCGTTTTCCGGCCTTCCTAGTGAGGATGCCGCTACCCATCTAAACAACTTTGTTGATTTATGTGATATGCAAAAGAAGAAATATATGGACAATTATATTGTTAAATTGAAGCTATTTCCTTTTTCGCTTATAGATCATGCTAAAGCTTGGTTTCCGTCTTTGCCTAAAAATAGTATTGATTCATGGAATAAGTGCAAAGATGCTTTTATCTCTAAGTATTTTCCTCCCGCTAAGATCATCTCTCTTAGAAACGATATCATGAATTTTAAGCAACTTGATCATGAACATGTTGCACAAGCTTGGGAGAGGATGAAATTAATGATACGTAATTGCCCTACACATGGTTTGAATTTATGGATGATTATACAAAAAATTTATGCCGGATTGAATTTTGCTTCTAGAAATCTTTTAGATTTGACCGCGGGAGGCACTTTTATGGAAATCACTTTAGGAGAAGCTACTAAACTCTTAGATAATATTATGGTTAATTATTCTCAATGGCACACTGAAAGATCTACTAATAAGAAAGTGCATGCGATAGAAGAAATTCATGTTTTGAGTGGAAAGATGGATGAACTTATGAAATTATTTGCTAATAAAAGTGTTTCTTCTGATCCTAATGATATGCCTTTGTCTATTTAATTTAATTGATAATAATAATGAATCTATGGATGTGAATTTTGTTTGTAGGAATAATTTTGGTAACAAAGCGTATAGAGGAAACTTTAATCCTAAGCCGTATCCTAGTAATTCCTTTAATAATTATGGTAATTCCTCAACAATTCTTATGGAAATTTTAATAAGATACCCTCTTATTTTTGAATCTAATATTAAAGAATTTATTATTTTCCAAAAGAATTTCAATGCTTTGATTGAAAAAAATTGCTTAAGATTGATGAGTTGGCTAGGAATGTTGATAGAATTTCTCTTTATAATGATTCTTTGAAACTTAGATCTATTCCACCTAAGCATGATATCAATGAGTCACTCAATGCCATGATAATTTCCATTGATGAGTGCAAAGAAAGAACCGCTAGGATGCGTGTTAAGAAAGATTGCTTTATAAGACCCTGTTCTTCTAGTTCCCATGATAATAAAGATGAAGATCTAAAAGTTATTGATGTGTCCCCTATTAAATCTTTGTTTTGCAATATGAATCTTGATAATGATGGGACTGAATATGATCCACCTTTACCTAGAAGATGTTCCAAAAATTCGGAGTCTTTAGATCATGATGCTAAAATTGTTAAAAGTGGGATTGAAGAAGTCAAAACTTTAAATATCAATGAACCCACTATTTTGGATCTCAAGGAATTTAATTATGATAATTTCTATTTGATAGATTGTATTTCCTTGTTGCAATCCGTGCTAAATTCTCCTCATGCTTATAGTCAAAATAAAGCCTTTACCAAACATATCGTTGATGCTTTGATGCAATCTTATGAAGAAAAACTTGAGTTGGAAGTTTATATCCCTAGAAAACTTTATGATGAGTGGGAACCTACTATTAAAATTAAAATTAAAGATCATGAATGATATGCTTTGTGTGATTTGGGTGCTAGTGTTTCCACGATTCCAAAGACTTTGTGTGATTTGCTAGGTTTCCGTGATTTTGATGATTGCTCTTTAAACTTGCACCTTGCGGATTCAACTATTAAGAAACATATGGGAAGAATAAATGATGTTCTTATTGTTGCAAAGAATTATGTGCCCGTAGATTTTATTGTTCTCGACCTAGATTGCAATCCTTCATGTCCTATTATTCTTGGTAGACCTTTCCTTAGAACAATTGGTGCAATTATTGATATGAAGGAAGGGAATATTAGATTCCAATTTCCGTTAAGGAAAGGCATGGAACACTTCCCTAGAAAGAAAATTAAATTACCATATGAATATATTATGAGAACCCAATTTTATTTTATTACTTGATTTTTGCTCCTGTTTAGTAATAAATAATTTATCTAGCCTCTGTTTTCACTACTAGGGAAAAGCCTATACACAGAATCTTACCATCAGCGCGCTATAAAATCAGGCGCTGCTGCTAAGTAGTAGTAGTGCGGGCTGTGGAAACTCGCTGCTGAAATAAGTTTATCAGTAGCGCGCGCACTCCAAGCGATGCTACTGCTAAAATTCCCACGACGCTGCCGCGAGGCCAGTTATAGCAGCAGCGCATTAAAATAGACAGCGCTACTACTACGTAACGTAGCAGCAGCGCATTCAGGCAATAATCGCTACTGCTAAATTAACTACAGATCTCACTAGCGCACCTCATCCAAAGATCACACTCACACACACTCGATCACGGTCTCCTCCTCACCCCCGCGCCGCCGGTCCTCCCCCATGTGGCCCCCCCCCCGTCGCCCCCCCCCCGATCTGCGCCGCTGTAGCCTCATCCTCCCCGCTGGACTCGGTACCGGCCTCCTCCTCCGTCCTCCCTCCACTCGCCGCTGGCCGCCCCCTCCTCGCTCCGCCTTCCTCCTCGATCCGTCCTCCCTCCACTCGCCGCCGGCCGGCCCCTCCTCGCTCCGCCTTCCTCCTCCGTCCTATTATCTTCTCCCTCCTTGAGTCGCCCCTCCTTGTCCCTCCTCGCTGATACATTTTGATTTAGTAGGCTTTCATATGTAACATTTTGATTTAGTTGATTTAGTATGCTAGTGGATTTGGTATGCTAGTTGATTTAGTATGCTAGTTGATTTAGTCGATTTAGTTGATATGATTCAGTTGATTTAGTAGGCTAGTTGATTTAGTTGATTTAGAACATTTTGATTTAGTTTATTTAGTAGGCTAGTTGATTTAGAAAATTTTGATTTAGTTGATTTAGTAAAATGGCGCCACCACCAGCACCACTATGTCGACTATGCAAGTCAAGGTGCGCTAGCAGCCTTGCAACTGGCAAGTTGTTCGGCATCTACTTCCATCCAAGTTTTCGTCATGCGGCGGTAAGAAATTAGATGAAATGTAACAACTATTTTATTTTAGTGTTGGCATTACTGCATTGTGTCATTTTGCTTTTCTTACACAGATCGTCCCATGGAATGTGAGGTTGAAATTCAACAAGCTGACAGGAGACACTGTGACATTTGAGGCTTCTGGGGGACCGTACACTATGGAGGTCGAGAAAGGACGCAATATGTCGCAGATTGGAGGAGATGGATGGGCCCGTTTCCTCGCTCGCATGCGTCTTACTAGTGGTGAGTTGATCAGATTCTCCTTCAGAGCAGAAAGACCCAAGCTGGTTGTCATTTATATCAACCTGGTGGAAGATGATGAAGATGACGAAGATGATGAAGATAATGAGGACCCACTCAATGAAGATGATGAGAACCCACTTCATGAAGCCATCATAGCTCAAAGAATGAGGCTGAGCGAGGAGGAGGTGTGCAACCTATGGGACATAATTCCGCCACATGATGACTTTGTCGGGGTGCCATTCGTGACCCGCCTGACAAGTACCATGGTCGATCGGCATGAAATGGTATGTTATACGTACTACATGTAGTAATTTGATGATATATATATATATATGCTTTATTGTTATACTTACAAATGCAAATTATCCGATTATATGCTTAGTGAATCCGATGATATGCTTAGTGTAGAGTCCAATGATATGCTTTGTGGAATCTAGTCGATGATATACTTTAGTGTAGAGTCTAATCACATGCTTAGGCTATTTATTAATTGATATGTTTTTCTTATTCAGAGATTGCCAAAGAACCTATCTGTGAGTTGTGGTATCGAGCCTGAGAAAGAAAGCTCAGTTGGACTATGCCTTACCGCAAGGGGCTCCGTCACCACATGTACTTACCGCATGGGCACAGATGGTCGCACACACTTGAACTCGGTTGGGTGGAAGAGATTTCTCGTTGGCAAGAATCTTCGTGCTGGACAGGCCATCCTAATTACTATCAGGAACACCCACCGCCCAGGCTTGAGGATGATGATCGTCGTCGATATCATCGAGAACTACATATGTGTATGTGGCTATATCATCTAGAACTACATATGATGATCGTCGTCGATATCATGTAGAACTACATATGATGATCGTCGTCGATATCATCTAGAACTAAATATGATGATTGTCGTCGATGTCACCTTGTACTGCTTGAGGATGCATGTTGAGTATATATGAAATTGTTATCTAGTACTCCCTTGGTTCCAAATTACTCGTCGTGGTTTGAGTTCAAATTTGAACTAAAACCATGACGAGTAATTTTGAACCGAGGGAGTACTACCTAGTACCTATAATGCTTTATGAAATTGATATCTAGTAGTACCTAGTATCTGGAAATTGCAGTTTATCGAAGTCGGAATGGGGAAATGGTGAAAGATATAACAGTAGCGCTGGATCGGGAAATCGCTACAGCTAAGTAATAGCAGCGCGTTCCTAAAAAGCGCTGCTGCTATAGTCAATAGTGGTAGCGCGGGTACAGGCAGCACTACTACTAAGAGTTAGCTGTAGCGCCTTATTGGTAGCGCGGGTACCCGCACTGCTGATAGGCCTAAAACCCGCGCTGCTGCTAGCCTTTTCCCTAGTAGTGTTTGGTTATGTTTTTTGTGTTTAATTAGTGTTTGTGCCAAGTAGAACCATTGGGAAGACTTGGGGAAAGTCTTTTTCATCTTGTTGTAAAAAATAGAAACTTTAGTGCTCACGAGAATTGCTGCCATTTTTATTTGGAAAGTGATATTTACTTAATTCTTTTTGAAGATTATTAATAGATAAATTCCTCACTTCCAGAAATTTATTTTAGAATTTGTGGGTTCCAGAACTTGCGTTAGCTACAGATTACTACAGACTATTCTGTTTTTGACAGATTCTGTTTTTCGTGTGGTGTTCGATTATTTTGATGAATCTATGGCTAGTAAAATAGTTTATAAACCATAGAAAAGTTGGAATACATTAGGTTTAACACCAATATAAATAAAGAATGTGTTCATTACAGTACCTTGAAGTGCTGTTTTGTTTTCTTTTGCTAACGGAGCTCACGAGATTTTCTACTTTAAGTTTTGTGTTGTGAAGTTTTCATGTTTTGCGTGAAAGATTTGATGGATTATGGAACAAGGATTGACAAGAGCCTAAGCTTGGGGATGCCCATGGCACCCCAAGATAATCTAAGGACACCTAAAAGCCCAAGCTTGGGGATGCCCCGGAAGGCATCCCCTCTTTCGTCTACTTCCATTGGTAACTTTACTTGGAGCTATATTTTTATTTACCACATGATATGTGTTTTGCTTGGAGCGTCTTCTATTATTTGAGTCTTTATTTGTTAGTTTTCCACAATCATCCTTGCTGTACACACCTTTTGAGAGAGACACACATGATTCGGAAATTGTTAGAATACTCTATGTGCTTCACTTATATCTTTTGAGTTATATAGTTTTTGCTCTAGTGCTTCACTTATATCTTTTAGGGCACGGTGGTGGATTTGTTTTATAGAAACTATTGTTATCTCATGCTTCACTTAGATTATTTTGAGAGTCCTACAAAACAGCGTGGTAATTTGCTTTAATTATGTTAGGCATTCAAGATTAAAAAAATTTATTATGAGTGTGTTGAATACTATGAGAAGTTTGGTACTTGATAATTGTTTTGAGATATGGAGATGGTGATATTAGAGTCGTGCTAGTTAAGTAGTTGAGAATTTGAGAAATGATTATGTTGAAGTTTGTGATTCCCGTAGCATGCACGTATGGTGAACCGTTATGTGAAGAAGTTGGAGCATGAATTATTTATTGATTGTCTTCCTTATGAGTGGCGGTCGGGGACGAGCGATGGTATTTTCCTACCAATCTATCCCCCTAGGAGCATGCGTGTAGTACTTTGCTTCGATAACTAATATATTTTTGCAATAAGTATGTGAGTTCTTTATGACTAATGTTGAGTCCATGGATTATACGCACTCTCACCCTTCCACCATTGCTAGCCTCTCTAATACCGCGCACCTTTCGCCTGTATCATACACCCACCATATAACTTCCTCAAAACAGCCACCATACCTACATATCATGGCATTTCCATAGCCATTCCGAGATATATTGCCATGCAACTTTCCACCATTCCGTTTACTATGACACGCTCCATCATTGTCATATTGCTTTGCATGATCATGTAGTTGACATTTTAGTTGCGGCAAAGCCACCGTTCATAATTCTTTCGTACAAGTCACTCATGCATCATTGCTATCCCGGTATACAGCCAAAGGAATTCATATAGAGTCATAATTTGTTCTAACATCGAGTAGTTATCATTGAGTTGTAAATAAATAGAAGTGTGATGATCATCATTCATAGAGTATTGTCCCAAAAAAAGAGAAAGGCCAAAAAAAGGAAGGCCCAAAAAATATATTAAAAAGGGACAATACTACTATCCTTTTTCCACACTTGTGCTTCAAAGTAGCACCATGATATTCGTGATAGAGAGTCTCCTATGTTATCACTTTCATATACTAGTGGGGAATTTTTCATTATAGAACTTGGCCTGTATATTCCAGTAATGGGCTTCTTCAAAATGCCCTAGGTCTTCGTGAGCAAGCGAGTTGGATGCACACCCACTTAGTTCTTTTTGTTGAGCTTTCATATACTTATAGCTCTAGTGCATCCGTTGCATGGCAATCCCTACTCACTCACATTGATATCTATTAATGGGCATCTCCATAGCCCATTGATACGCCTAGTTGATGTGAGACTATCTTCTCCCTTTTTGTCTTCTCCACAACCACCATTCTATTGTGCTATGTCCATGGCTCATGCTCATGTATTGCGTGAAGATTGAAAAAGTTTGAGAACACCAAAAGTATGAAACAATTGCTTGGCTTGTCATCGGGGTTGTGCACGATTTAAATACTTTGTGTGGTGAAAATGGAGCATAGCCAGACTATATGATTTTGTAGGGATAACTTTCTTTGGCCATGTTATTTTGAAGAGACATAATTGCTTAGTTAGTATGCTTGAAGTATTATTATTTCTATGTCAATATTGAAATTTTGTCTTGAATCTTTCGGATCTGAATATTCATACCACAATTAAGAGAATTACATTGAAATTATGCCAAGTAGCATTCCACATCAAAAATTCTATTTTTATCATTTACCTACTCGAGGATGAGCAGGAATGAAGCTTGGGGATGCTTGATACGTCTCCAACGTATCTATAATTTTTTATTGTTCCATGCTATATTATATCCTGTTTTGGACATTACTGGGCTTTATTATACACTTTTATATTATTTTTGGGACTAACCTATTAACCGGAGGCCCAGCCCAGAATTGTTTTTTTTGCCTATTTCAGAGTTTCGCAGAAAAAGAATATCAAACGAGTCCAAACGGAATGAAACCTTTGGGAACGTGATTTTCGGAACGAAGATTATACAGAGGACTTGGACCCTACGTCAAGAAATCAACCAGGAGGGCATGAGGTAGGGGGCGCGCCTACCCCCCCCCCCCAGGCGTGCCCGCCACCCTCGTGGGGCCCACGTTGCTCCACCGACGTACTTATTCCTCCTATATATACCTACGTACACCCAAACTACCAGATACGGAGCCAAACCCTAATTCCACCGCCATAACTTTCTATACCCGTGAGATCCCATCTTGGGGCCTTTTTCGGAGCTCCGCCGGAGGGGGCATTGATCACAGAGAGCTTCTACATCAACACCATAGCCTCTCCGATGAAGTGTGAGTACTTTACTTCAGACCTTTGGGTCCATAGTTATTAGCTAGATGGCTTCTTCTCTCTTTTTGGATCTCAATACAAAGTTCTCCCCCTCTCTTGTGGACATCAATTCAATGTAATCTTCTTTTGCAGTGTGTTTGTTGAGACCGATGAATTGTGGGTTTATGATCAAGTTTATCTATGAATAATATTTGAATCTTCTCTGAATTCTTTTATGTATGATTGGTTATATTTGCAAGTCTCTTCGAATTATCAGTTTGATTTGGCCTACTAGATTGATCTTTCTTGCAATGGGAGAAGTGCTTAGCTTTGGGTTCAATCTTGCGGTGTCCTTTCCTAGTGACAGTAGGGGCAGCAAGGCATGTATTGTATTGTTGCTATCGAGGATAACAAGATGGGGTTTATATCATATTGCATGCGTTTATCCCTCTACATAATGTCATCTTGCTTAAAGCGTTACTCTGTTCTTTTGAACTTAATACTCTAGATGCATGCTGGATAGCGGTTGATGTGTGGAGTAATAGTGGTAGATGCAGACAGGAGTCGGTCTACTTGTCTTAGACGTGATGCCTATATACATGATCATACCTAGATATTCTCATAACTATGGTCAATTCTGTCAATTGCTCAACAGTAATTTGTTTACCCACCGTAATAATTATGCTCTCGAGAGAAGCCACTAGTGAAACCTATGGCCCCTGGGTCTATTTTCTATCATATTAATCTTCCATCAACAAGCTATTTCTTGCACCATTTTTATTTTGCTTTCTTTAATTTGCTTCTTTATCATAAAAATACCAAAAATATCATCTTATCATATCTATCAGATCTCACTTTCGTAAGTGACCGTGAAGGGATTGACAACCCCTTTATTGCGTTGGTTGCGAGGAGTTTATTTGTTTGTGTAGGTGCGAGGGACTCGTGCGTGGCCTCCTACTGGATTGATACCTTGGTTCTCAAAAACTGAGGGAAATACTTATGCTACTTTGCTGCATCACCCTTTCCTCTTCAAGGGAAAACCAACGCAGTGCTCAAGAGGTAGCATTTTCCTCTTCAAGGGAAAACCAACGTAGTGCTCAAGAGGTAGCATTTTCCTCGCCCCCACTTCTCCTTTGCCTTTTCTTCGCCTTCTTCCCGTATGTCTTTTTGTTTGTGTTTCCATGTGCCTTCTATTTGCCTGCATCTTTGCTTGCTAAAAATCTATTGATATGGATCCACTTAAAGTGTTCTACTTGGATCATCTTCGACCCTTATGTGCTCGTGTTGAAACCCCAACTAGCCTAGTTGATGTGAAATCTTTAGATGAGCATGCTCATTTTGTGCGTCATCGTTTGTATGAAAAAGGGAAGCTCTTATGGTATCAAATAAATAGTTTGCTATGCTATGCTTGGAATCTTCGTGAAATTTATGACTTTACTTGTTGCTCTAAGAACCCTAAAAAAACATTCGCTACCTATGTGAGGTTAATGATAATGAAATCTTATCTTCTTATGGAAAGGGTGTTTATAGTTACTATGATATTGAACAAATTGAAGAATTTGTCGTTTTCAAGGGTGCTCATGAAGTTGCTTCTCTGATTGAAAAGTGATACGTCTCCAACGTATCTATAATTTTTGATTGCTCCATGCTATATTATCTACTGTTTTGGACATTATTGGGCTTTATTATCCACTTTTATATTATTTTTGGGACTAACCTATTAACCGGAGGCCTAGCCCAGAATTGCTGTTTTTTTGCCTATTTTAGGGTTTTGAAAAAAAGGAATATCAAACGTAGTCCAAACGGAATGAAACTTCCGGGAACGTGATTTTCTCACCGAACATGATCCAGGAGACTTGGACCCTACGTCAAGAAATAAAGGAGGAGGCCACGAGGTAGGGGGGTGCGCCTACCCCCCCCCCCCCGGCCCCCCCCCCCCCCCCCTGGGCCCCCCTTTTCCCCCCCGACGTACTCCTTCCTCCTATATATACCTACGTACCACCAAACGATCAGATACGGAGCCAAAACCCTACTTCCACCGCCGCAACTTTCTGTATCCACGAGATCCCATCTTGGGGCCTGTTCCGGAGCTCCGCCAGAGGCGGTATCCATCATGGAGGGCTTCTACATCAACACCATAGCCTCTTCGATGAAGTGTGAGTAGTTTACCTCAGACCTTCGGCTCCATAGTTATTAGCTAGATGGCTTCTTCTCTCTTTTTGGATCTCAATACAATGTTCTCCCCCTCTCTTGTGGAGATCTATTCGATGTAATCTTCTTTTTGCGGTGTGTTTGTTGAGACCGATGAATTGTGGGTTTATGATCAAGATTATCTATGAACAATATTTGAATCTCCCCTGAATTATTTTATTGATGATTGGTTATCTTTGCAAGTCTCTTCGAATTATCAGTTTGGTTTGGCCTACTAGATTGATCTTTCTTGCAATGAGAGAAATGCTTAGCTTTGGGTTCAATCTTGCGGTGTCCTTTCCCAGTGACAGTAGGGGCAGCAAGGCACGTATTGTATTGTTTCCATCGAGGATAACAAGATGGGGTTTTTATCATATTGCATGTATCTATCCCTCTACATCATGTCATCTTGCTTAAGGCGTTACTCTGTTTTCATGAACTTAATACTCTAGATGCATGCTGGATAGCGGTCGATGAGTGGAGTAATAGTAGTAGATGCAGGAAGGAGTCGGTCTACTTGTCTCGGACGTGATGCCTATATACATGATCATACCTAGATATTCTCATAACTATGCTCAATTCTGTCAATTGCTCAACAGTAATTCGTTCACCCACCGTAAAATACTTATGCTCTTGAGAGAAGCTACTAGTGAAACCTATGGCCCCCGGGTCTATCTTCATCATATTAATCTTCCAATACTTAGTTATTTCCTTTACTTTTTACTTTGCTTTTATTTTACTTTGCATCTTTATGACAAAAATACCAAAAATATTATCTTATCATATCTATCAGATCTCACTCTCGTAAGTGACCGTGAAGGGATTGACAACCCCTTATCGCGTTGGTTGCGAGGAGTTATTTGTTTTGTGCAGGAACGAGGGACTCGCGCGTAGCCTCCTACTAGATTGATACCTTGGTTCTCAAAAACTGAGGGAAATACTTACGCTACTTTGCTGCATCATCCCTTCCTCTTCGGTGAAAACCAACGCAGTGCTCAAGAGGTAGCAAAAAGTATGATATTACTCTGTACAAATCTGAAAATTCTGACATACATAAATATTGAAAACTATGCTCACAATGCCTATGTTAAGGAATTCATTGAGAGAATGACAGTTGCTTTGGAAGAAAATAATGATATGCACGAATTTATAGATAATTATGATTCCGATGATTTGATTGAGATATCCCTTGATGAACATGATGCTTGCTATTCTTATAGCCATGATGCCAATATTTATGAAGATGAATTTGCTATAGTTCCTTATGTTAAACATGAGATTATTGCTATTGCACCCATACTTGATAGTTCCTTGAATCAAAAGCATGATTGCAATGATTTTACTATAAATTCTATTGATGTCAATTGTGCTAATAATATGCAAAACCCTAAGCTTGGGGATGCTAGTTTTGCTATGTCTACTACTTGTTGCAATGATCATGATTGGGGTGATTCTTCTTATGATCTTGAAATTTTATTTAAGCGCCATGATGCATATGAGGTTGATAATAGTGTTTGCAATAATATTGAAAGTGGGTTTGGAAGAGTATCCACATTAGATCCCACATATTTGGAGAATGTTCAATCTTATGGTATTTTTGATAAAAGTGGGTTTGGAGAGGTCATGACTTTAGTTAATGTTAATCCCACTATTTTGGAAGAGTGTCAACTTTGCATGCATGTTGATCGCGTTGAAAATATTTTATGTGATAGCTATTTTGTTGAATTTGCTTATTATTCCACATGTAATTATTATAAGAGTGGAAAATATGGTTGTGGAAATTTTCATGTTACTAAATTACCTCTCGTTATGTTGAGATTGTTATTGTTTCTTTCCGCTTCCTTGCATATGCTAGTTTTTGCTTGCCTTGATAATTTGTTTGCCTATAAGATGCCTATGCATAGGAACTATGTTAGACTTAGATGTGTTTGTCACATGTTTTATGATGCTCTCTTTGTGCTTCAATTCTTGTCTTTCATATGAGCATCATTGAAATCTCTTTGCCTAGCCAGGGGCGTTAAACGATAGCGCTTGTTGGGAGGCAACCCAATTTTATTTTTTGTTTCTTTTTTTGTTCCTGTTTAGTAATAAATAATTCATCTAGCTTCTTTTTATATGTGGTTTTATGTTTTTAATTAGTGTTTGTTCCAAGTAGAACCTTTGGGAAGACTTGGGGGATGTCTTTGCGATCTTGCTGTAAAAAACAGAAACTTTAGCGCTCACGAGATTTGCTGCCATTGTTTACTGGAGAGTGAGATTAGGTTGATTATTTTTTAAGATCATTAATAGACAAATTCCTTACGTCCACCAATTTATTTCAGAATTTTTGGGGTTACAGAAGTATTCGAAACCTACAAATTACTACAGACTGTTCTGTTTTTGACAGATTCTGTTTTTCGTGTGTTGTTTGCTTATTTTGATGAATCTATGGCTAATATCGGGGGTTATGAACCGTAGAGAAGTTGTAATACAGTAGGTTTAACACTAATATAAATAAAGAATGATTTAATTACAGTACCTTGAAGTGGTGGTTTGTTTTCTTATACTAACAGAGCTCATGAGATTTTCGGTTGAGTTTTGTGTTGTGAAGTTTTCAAGTTTTGGGTAAAGATTTGATGGATTTTGGAATAAGGGTTGGCAAGAGCCTAAGCTTGGGGATTACCATGGCACCCCAAGGTAAAATTCAAGGACAACCAAAAGCCTAAGCTTCGAGATGCCCCGGAACGCATCCCCTCTTTCATCTTCGTTTATCGGTAACTATACTTGAGGTTATATTTTTTCACCACATGATATGTGTTTTGCTTGGAGCATCTTGTATGTTTTGAGTCTTTGATTTTTAGTTTACCACAATCATCCTTGATGTACACACCTTTTGGAGAGACACACATGATTCGAAATTTATGAGAATACTCTATGTGCTTCACTTATATCTTTTGAGCTAGATAATTTTGCTCTAGTTCTTCACTTATATCCTTTTAGAGCACGATGGTGGTTTTATTTTATAGAAATTATTGACCTCTCATGCTGCACTTATATCATTTTGAGAGTCTTCTAGAACAGCATGGTAATTTTCTTTGGCTATAAAATTAGTCCTAATATGATAGGCATCCAAGATGGGTATAATAAAAACTTTCATAAAAAGTGCATTGAATACTATGAGAAGTTTGATACTTGATGATTCTTTTGAGATATGAAGATGGTGATATTAGAGTCATGCTAGTTGAGTAGTTGCGAATTTGAGAGATACTTGTGTTAAATTTTGTGATTCCCATAGCATGCACGTATGGTGAACCGTTATGTGATGAAGTCGGAGCATCATTTATTTATTGATTGTCTTCCTTATGAATGGCAGCCGGGGACGACCGATGGTGTTTTCCTACCAATCTTGTTGGGTAACATAGTAATTTCAAAAATTTACCTACGCACACACAAGATCATGGTGATGCATAGTAACGAGAGGGGAGAGTATTATCTACGTATCCTTGTAGATCAACAACGGAAGCATTGACACAACATAGAGGAAGTAGTTGTACGTCTTCCCGATCCGACCGATCCAAGCACCGTTACTCCGGCACCTCCGAGTTCTTAGCACACGTACAGCTCGATGACGTTCCCCGGGCTCCGATCAGCAAAGCGTTGGGGAAGAGTTCAGTCAGCACGACGGCGTGGTGACGGTGATGATGTTCTACCGGCGCAGGGCTTCGCCTAAGCACTGCAACGATATGACCGAGGTGGAATATGGTGGAGGGGGGCACCGCACACGGCTAAGAAATGATCACGAAGATCAACTTGTGTGTCTATGGGGTACCCCCTGCCCCCGTATATAGAGGAGTGGAGGAGGGGAGGGCCGGCCCTCTCTATGGCGCGCCCTAGGGGAGTCCTACTCCCACCGGGAGTAGGATTCCCCCTTTCCTAGTCCAACTAGGAGTCCTTCCATGTAGTAGGAGTAGGAGTCAAGGCAAGGGAAAAGAGAAGAGAAGGAAGGAGGGGACGCAGCCCTTCCCCCTAGTCCAATTCGGACTAGGCCTTGGGGGGGGCGCCCAACCTCTCCTATCTCTTTCCCTTAAAGCCCAATAAGGCCCATATACTCCCCGGCGAATTCCCGTAACTCTCCGGTACTCCGAAAAATACTCGAATCACTCGGAACCTTTCTGATGTCCGAATATAGTCGTCCAATATATCGATTTTTACGGTCTCGACCATTTCGAGACTCCTCGTCATGTCTCCGATCTCATCCGGGACTCCGAACTCCTTCGGTACATCAAAACTCATAAACTAATAATATAACTGTCATCGAAACCTTAAGCGTGCGGACCCTACGGTTCGAGAACAATGTAGACATGACCGAGACACGTCTCCGGTCAATAACCAATAGCGGGACCTGGATGCCCATATTGGCTCCTACATATTCTACGAAGATCTTTTATCGGCCAGACCGCATAACAACATACGTTGTTCCCTTTGTCATTGGTATGTTACTTGCCCGAGATTCGATCGTCGGTATCCAATACCTAGTTCAATCTCGTTACCGGCAAGTCTCTTTACTCGTTCCGTAATTCATCATCTCGCAACTAACTCATTAGTTACAATGCTTGCAAGGCTTATGTGATGTGCATTACCGAGAGGGCCCAGAGATACCTCTCCGACAATCGGAGTGACAAATCCTAATCTCGAAATACGCCAACCCAACATGTACCTTTGGAGACACTTGTAGAGCACCTTTATAATCACCCATTTACGTTGTGATGTTGGTAGCACACAAAGTGTTCCTCCGGCAAACGGGAGTTGCATAATCTCATAGTCATAGGAACATGTATAAGTCATGAAGAAAGCAATAGCAACATACTAAACGATCGGGTGCTAAGCTAATGGAATGGGTCATGTCAATCAGATCATTCAACCAATGATGTGATCTCGTTAATCAAATAACAACTTCTTTGTCTATGGTTAGGAAACATAACCATCTTTGATTAACGAGCTAGTCAAGTAGAGGCATACTAGTGACACTCTGTTTGTCTATGTATTCACACATGTATTATGTTTCCGGTTAATACAATTCTAGCATGAATAATAAACATTTATCATGAAATAAGGAAATAAATAATAACTTTATTATTGCCTCTAGGGCATATTTCCTTCAGTCTCCCACTTGCACTAGAGTCAATAATCTAGTTCACATCGCTATGTGATTAACACCAATAGTTCACATCTTTATGTGATTGGTTCACATCTCCATGTGACTAACACCCAAAGGGTCTACTAGATTCAATAATCTAGTTCACATCGCTATGTGATTAACACCCAAAGAGTGATCATGTTTTGCTTGTGAGAGAAATTTAGTCAACGGGCCTGCCAAATTCAGATCTGTATGTATTTTGCAAAATTCTATGTCTACAATGCTCTGCACGGAGCTACTCTAGCTAATTGCTCCCACTTTCAATATGTATCCAGATTGAGACTTAGAATCATCTGGATCAGTGTCAAAAACTTGCATCGACGTAACCCTTTACGACGAACCTTTTTTGTCACGTCCATAATCGAGAAACATATCCTTATTTTACTAAGGATAATTCTGACCGCTGTCCAGTGATCTACTCCTAGATCACTATTGTACTCCCTTGCCAAATCAGTGCAGGGTATACAATAGATCTGGTATACAGCATGACATACTTTATAGAACCTATGGCCAAGGCATAGGGAATGACTTTCATTCTCCTTCTATCTTCTGCCGTGGTCGGGCTTTGAGTCTTACTCAACTTCACACCTTGTAATACAGGCAAGAACTCTTTCTTTGACTGCTCCATTTTGAACTATTTCAAAATCTTGTCAAGGTATGTACTCATTGAAAAAACTTATCAAGCGTCTTGATCTATCTCTATAGATCTTGAAGCTCAATATGTAAGCAGCTTCACCGAAGTGTTTCTTTGAAAAACTTCTTTCAAACACTCCTTTATGCTTTACAGAATAATTCTACATTATTTCCGATCAACAATATGTCATTCACATATACTTATCAGAAATGCTGTAGTGCTCCCACTCACTTTCTCGTAAATACAGGCTTCACCGCAAGTCTGTATAAAACTATATGCTTTGATCAACTCATCAAAGTGTATATTCCAACTCCGAGATGCTTGCACTAGTCCACAGATGGATCGCTGGAGTTTGCACATTTTGTTAGCACCTTTCAGATTGACAAAACCTTCTGGTTGCATCATATACAACTCTTCTTTAATAAATCCATTAAGGAATGCAATTTTGTTTATCCATTTGCCAGATTTCATAAAATGCGGCAATTACTAACATGATTCGGACAGACTCAAGCATAGATACGAGTGAGAAACTCTCATCGTAGTCAACACCTTGAACTTGTCAAAAACCTTTTGCGACAATTCTAGCTTTGTAGATAGTAACACTACTATCAGCGTCCGTCTTCCTCTTGAAGATCCATTTATTTTCTATGGCTTTCCGATCATCGGGCAAATCCATCAAAGTCCATACTTTGTTCTCATACATGGATCATATCTCAGATTTCATGGCCTCAAACCATTTCGCGGAATCTGGGCTCATCATCGCTTCCTCATAGTTCGCAAGTTTGTCATGGTCTAGTAACATGACTTCCAGAACAGGATTACCGTACCACTCTGGTGCGGATCCCACTCTGGTTTACCTACGAGATTCAGTAGTAACTTGATCTGAAGTTACATGATCATCATCATTAGCTTCCTCACTAATTGGTGTAGTAGTCACAAGAACAGATTTCTGTGATGAACTACTTTCCAATAAGGGAGAAGGTACAATTACCTTATCAAGTTTTCTACTTTCCTCCCACTCACTACTTTCGAGAGAAACTCCTTCTCTAGAAAGGATCCATTCTTAGCAACAATGTCTTGCCTTCGGATCTGTGATAGAAGGTGTACCCAACAGTCTCCTTTGGGTATCCTATGAAGACATATTTCTCCGATTTGGGTTTGAGCTTATCAGGATGAAAACTTTTTTCACATAAGCATCACAATCCAAAACTTTAAGAAACGACAACTTTGGTTTCTTGCCAAACCACAGTTCAGATTGTGTCGTCTCAACGGACTTAGATGGTGCCCTTTTTAACATGAATGCACCTGTCTTTAATGCATAACCCCAAAACGATAGTGGTAGATCGGTAAGAGACATCATAGATTGCACTATATCCAATAAAGTACGGTTATGACGTTCGGACACACCATTATGCTGAGGTGTTCCATGTGGCATGAGTTGTGAAACTATTCCACATTGTTTTAATTGAAGACCAAACTCGTAACTCAAATATTTGTCTCTGCGATCAGATCGTAGAAACTTTATTTTCTTGTCACGATGATTTTCCACTTCACTCTGAAATTCTTTGAACTTTTCAAATGTTTCAGACTTATGTCTCATCAAGTAGATATACCCATATCTGCTCAAATCATCTGTGAAGTTCAGAAAATAACGATACTTGCCATGAGCTTTAACACTCATCGGACCGCATACATCAATATGTATTATTTCCAATAAGTCAGTTGCTCGCTCCGGAGAACGGAGTCTTAGTCATCTTGCCCATGAGGCATGGTTCGCAAGCATCAAGTGATTCATAATCAAGTGATTCCAAAACCCATCAGCATGGAGTTTCTTCATGCGCTTTACACCAATATGACCTAAACGGCAGTGCTACAAATAAGTTGCACTATCATTATTAACTTTGCATCTTTTGGCTTCAATATTATGATTATGTGTATTACTACGATCGAGATCCAACGAACTATTTTCATTGGGTGTGTAACCATATAAGGTTTTTTATTCATGTAAACAGAACAACAATTTATTCTCTTACTTAAATGAATAACCGTATTACAATAAACATGATCAAATCATATTCATGCTCAACGCAAACACCAAATAACACTTATTCAGGTTCAACACTAATCCCGAAAGTATAGGGAGTGTGAGATGATGATCATATCAATCTTGGAACCACTTCCAACACACATCGTCACTTCACCCTTAACTAGTCTCTGTTTATTCTGCAACTCCTGTTTCGAGTTACTAATCTTAGCAACTGAACTAGTATCAAATACTGAGGGTTTGCTATAAACACTAGTAAAGTACACATCAATAACATGTATATCAAATATACTTATGTTCACTTTGCCATCCTTCTTATCCGCCAATCACTTGGGGTAGTTCCGCTTCCAGTGATCAGTCCCTTTGCAGTAGAAACACTTAGTCTCAGGCTTAGGACTAGACTTGGGCTTCTTCACTTGAGCAGCAACTTGCTTGTTGTTCTTCTTGAAGTTCCCCTTCTTCCCTCTGTCCTTTTCTTGAAACTAGTGGTCTTGTCTACCATCAACACTTGATGTTTTTCTCGATTTCTACCTTCGTCAATTTCCGCATTACGAAGAGCTTGGGAATCGTTTCCGTTATCCCTTGCATATCATAGTTCATCATGAAGTTCTACTAACTTGGTGATGGTGACTAGAGAATTCTGTCAATCAGTATCTTATCTGGAAGATTAACTCCCACTTGATTCAAGCGTTTGTAGTACTCAGACAATCTGAGCACACGCTCACTAGTTGAGCGATTCTCCTCCATCTTTTAGCTATAGAACTTGTTGTAGACTTCATATCTCTCAACTCGGGTATTTGCTTGAAATATTAACTTCAACTCCTGGAACATCTCATATGCTCCATGACGTTCAAAACGTCTTTGAATTCCTGATTCTAAGCCATTAAGCATGGTGCACTAAACTATCAAGTGGTCATCATATTGAGCTAGCCAAACATTCATAACGTCTGCATCTGCTCCTGCAATAGGTCCGTCACCTAGCGGTGCATCAAGGACATAATTCTTCTGTGCAGGAATGAGGATAAACCTCAGATCACGGATCCAATCCGCATCATTGCTACTAACATCTTTCAACACAATTTTCTCTAGGAACATATCAAAATAAACACAGGGAAGCAACAACACGAGCTATTGATCTACAACATAATTTGCAAAATATTACTAGGACTAAGTTCATGATAAATTTAAGTTCAATTAATCATATTACTTAAGAACTCCCACTTAGATAGACATCCCTCTAATCCTCTAAGTGATCACGTGATCCAAATCAACTAAACCATGTCCGATCATCACGTGAGATGGAGTAGTTTCATTGGTGAACATCGCTATGTTGATCATATCTACTATATGATTCACGCTCGACCTTTCAGTCTCCGTGTTCCGAGGCCATATATGTATATGCTTGGCTCGTCAAGTATAACCTGAGTATTCCGCGTGTGCAACTGTTTTGCACCCGTTGTATTTGAACGTAGAGCCTATCACACCCGATCATCACGTGGTGTCTCAGCACGAAGAACTTTCGCAACGGTGCATACTCAGGGAGAACACTTCTTGATAATTAGTGAGAGATCATCTTATAATGCTACCGTCAATCAAAGCAAGATAAGATGCATAAAAGATAAACATCACATGCAATCAATATAAGTGATATGATATGGCCATCATCATCTTGTGCTTGTGATCTCCATCTTCGAAGCACTGTCGTGATCACCATCGTCACCGGCGCGACACCTTGATCTCCATCGTAGCATCGTTGTCGTCTCGCCAATCTTATGCTTCCACGACTATCGCTACCGCTTAGTGATAAAGTAAAGCATTACAGCGCGATTGCATTGCATACAATAAAGCGACAACCATATGGCTCCTGCCAGTTGCCGATAACTCGGTTACAAAACATGATCATCTCATACAATAAAATTTAGCATCATGTCTTGACCATATCACATCACAACATGCCCTGCAAAAACAAGTTAGACGTCCTCTACTTTGTTGTTGCAAGTTTTACGTGGCTGCTGCGGGCTTAAGCAAGAACCAATCTTACCTACGCATCAAAACCACAACGATAGTTTGTCAAGTTGGTGTTGTTTTAACCTTCGCAAGGACCAGGCATAGCCACACTCGGTTCAACTAAAGTTGGAGAAACTGTCGCCCGCAAGCCACCTATGTGCAAAGCACGTCGGGAGAACCGGTATCGCGTAAGCGTACGCGTAATGTCGGTCCGGGTCGCTTCGTCCAACAATACCGCCGAACCAAAGTATGACAAGCTGGTAAGCAGTATGACTTGTATCGCCCACAACTCACTTGTGTTCTACTCGTGCATATAACATCAACATATAAAACCTAGGCTCGAATGCCACTGTTGGGTAACATAGTAATTTCAAAAATTTACCTACGCACACACAAGATCATGGTGATGCATAGCAACAAGAGGGGAGAGTATTACCTACGTACCCTTGTAGATCAACAACGGAAGCGTTGACACAACGTAGAGGAACTAGTCGTACGTCTTCCCGATCCTACCTTTCCAAGCACCGTTACTCCGGCACCTCCGAGTTCTTAGCACACGTACAGCTCGATGACGTTCCCCGGGCTCCGATCCAGCAAAGCGTCGGGGAAGAGTTCAGTCAGCACGACGGCGTGGTGACGGTGATGATGTTCTACCGGCGCAGGGCTTCGCCTAAGCACCGCAACGATATGACCAAGGTGGAATATGGTGGAGGGGGCACCGCACACGGCTAAGGAACGATCACGAAGATCAACTTGTGTGTCTATGGGGTGCCCCCTACCCCCGTATATAAAGGAGTGGAGGAGGGGAGGGCCGGCCCTCTGTATGGCGCGCCCTAGGGGAGTCCTACTCCCACCGGGAGTAGGATTCCCCCTTTCCTAGTCCAACTAGGAGTCCTTTCATGTAGTAGGAGTAGGAGTCAAGGCAAGGGAAAAGAGAAGAGAAGGAAGGAGGGGGCGCAGCCCTTCCCCCCAGTCCAATTCGGACTAGGCCTTGGGGGGGGGCGCCCAACCTCTCCAATCGCTTTCCCTTAAAGCCCAATAAGGCCCATATACTCCCCGGCGAATTCCCGTAACTCTCCGGTACTCCGAAAAATACTCGAATCACTCGGAACCTTTCCGATGTCCGAATATAGTCGTCCAATATATCGATTTTTATGTCTCAACCATTTCGAGACTCCTCGTCATGTCCCCGATCTCATCCGGGACTCCGAACTCCTTCGGTACATCAAAACTCATAAACTAATAATATAACTGTCATCGAAACCTTAAGCGTGCGGACCCTACGGTTCGAGAACAATGTAGACATGACCGAGACACGTCTCCGGTCAATAACCAATAGCGGGACCTGGATGCCCATATTGGCTCCTACATATTCTACGAAGATCTTTTATCGGTCAGACCGCATAACAACATACGTTGTCCCTTTGTCATCGGTATGTTACTTGCCCGAGATTCGATCGTCGGTATCCAATACCTAGTTCAATCTCGTTACCGGCAAGTCTCTTTACTCGTTCCGTAATACATCATCTCGCAACTAACTCATTAGTTGCAATGCTTGCAAGGCTTATGTGATGTGCATTACCGAGAGGGCCCAGAGATACCTCTCCGACAATCGGAGTGACAAATCCTAATCTCGAAATACGCCAACCCAACATGTACCTTTGGAGACACCTATAGAGCACCTTTATAATCACCCATTTACGTTGTGACGTTTGGTAGCACACAAAGTGTTCCTCCGGCAAACGGGAGTTGCATAATCTCATAGTCATAGGAACATGTATAAGTCATGATGAAAGCAATAGCAACATACTAAACGATCGGGTGCTAAGCTAAATGGAATGGGTCATGTCAATAAGATCATTCACCTAATGATGTGATCCCGTTATTCAAATAACAAATCTTTGTCCATGGTTAGGAAACATAACCATCTTTGATTAACGAGCTAGTCAAGTAGAGGCATACTAGTGACACTCTGTTTGTCTATGTATTCACACATGTATTATGTTTCCAGTTAATACAATTCTAGCATGAATAACAAACATTTATCATGAAATAAGGAAATAAATAATAACTTTATTATTGCCTCTAGGGCATATTTCCTTCAAATCTATCCCCCTAGGAGCATGCGGGTAGTACTTTGTTTCGATAACTAATAGATTTTTGCAATAAGTATGTGAGTTCTTTATGACTAATGTTGAGTCCATGGATTATACGTACTCTCACCCTTCCACCATTGCTAGCCTCTCTAATACCGTGCACCTTTCGTCGGTATCATACACCCACTATATACCTTCCTCAAAACAGCCACCAAACCTACCTATTATGGCATTTCCATAGTCATTACGAGATATATTGCCATGCAACTTTCCACCGTTCCGTTTATTATGACACGCTTCATCATTGTCATGGTTCTTTGCATGATCATGTAGTTGACATCATATTTGTGGCAAAGCCACCTTTATAATTCTTTAATACATGTCACTCTTGATTCATTGCATATCTCGGTACGCCGCCGGAGGCATTCACATAGAGTCATATTCGGTTCTAGTATCGAGTTGTAAGTAAATAAAAGTGTGATGATCATCATTATTAAAGCATTATTCCATGTGAGGAAATGATGATGGAGACTATGATTCCCCCACAATTCGTGATGAGACTCCGGACGAAAAATAAAAAAATAAAAAAAAGAGGGCATAAAAAAGGCACAAATAAAAAATGAGAGAAAAAGAGAGAAGGGACAATGTTACTATCCTTTTACCATACTTGTGCTTCAAAGTAGCACCATGATCTTCATGATAGAGTCTCATATGTTGTCACTTTCATATACTAGTGGGAATTTTACATTATAGAACTTGGCTTGTATATTCCAATGATGGGCTTCCTCAAAATGCCCTAGGTCTTTGTGAGCAAGCGAGTTGGATGCACACCCACTTAGTTTCTTTTGTTGAGCTTTCATACACTTATAGCTCGAGTGCATTCGTTGCATGGCAATCCCTACTCACTCATATTGATATCTATTGATGGGCATCTCCATGGCCCATTGATACGCCTAGTTGATGTGAGACTATCTTCTCCTTTTTTGTCTTCTCCACAACCATCATTCTATTCCACATATAGTGCTATGTCCATGGCTCACGCTCATATATTGCGTGAAGATTGAAAAAGTTTGAGAACATCAAAAGTATGAAACAATTGCTTGCCTTGTCATCGGGGTTGTGCATGATTAAATACTTTGTGTGGTGAAGATAGAGCATAGCCAGACTATATGATTTTGTAGGGATAACTTTCTTTGGTCATGTTATTTTGAGAAGATATGATTGCTTTGTTAGTATGCTTGAAGTATTATTATTATTTTTGTGTCAATATTAAACTTTTTCTTGAATCTTTCGGATCTGAACATTCATGCCACAATAAAGAAAATTACATTGAGAATTATGCTAGGTAGCATTCCACATCAAAAATTCTGTTTTTATCATTTACCTACTCGAGGACGAGCAGGAATTAAACTTGGGGATGCTTGATACGTCTACAACGTATCTATAATTTTTTATTGTTCCATGCTATTATATTATCTGTTTTCGATGTTTAATGGCTTTAATATACCTTTTTATATTATTTTTGGGACTAACCTATTAACCAAATGCCCAGTGCAAATTGCTGTTTTTTGCCTATTTCAGTGTTTCGCAGAAAAAAGAATACCAAACGGAATCCAAATGGGATGAAACCTTCGGGAGAGTTATTTTTGGAACAAACGTGATCCAGGAGACTTGGAGTGGACGTCAAGAAAGAAGCGAGGAGGCCACAAGGCAGTAGGGCGTGCCCCCACCCTCGTGGGCCCCTCGCAGCTCCACCGACCTACTTCTTCCTCCTATATGTACCCATATACCCCAAAAACATCCGGTAGCACCACGAAACCCTATTTCCACCGCCGCAACCTTCTGTACCCGTGAGATCCTATCTTGGGGCCTTTTCCAGCGCTCCGCCGGAGGGGAATCGATCACGGAGGACTTCCACATCAACACCATAGCCTCTCCGATGATGTGTGAGTAGTTTACGATAGACCTTCGGGTCCATAGTTATTAGCTAGATGACTTCTTCTCTCTCTTTGGATCTCAATACAAAGTTCTCCTCGATTCTCTTGGAGATCTATTCGATGTAATTCTTTTTGCGGTGTGTTTGTCGAGATCTGATGAATTGTGGGTTTATGATCAAGATTATCTACGAACAATATTTGATTCTTCTCTGAAATCTTTTATGCATGATTTAATATCTTTGCAAGTCTCTTCGAATTATCAATTTGGTTTGACCTACTAGATTGATCTTTCTTGCAATGGAAAAACTGCTTAGCTTTGGATTCAATCTTGTGGTGTCCTTTTCCAGTGACAGCAGGGGCAGCAAGGCACGTATTGTATTGTTGCCATCGACGAAGTGTAGTTCACATCCCCTTCAACCCTTTTACCACCTACCAATAATGGCGTCATCACACAAGTTCTTCCCGGCCGTCCTCCTCCTCCTGCTGCTGGTTGTCGCCATGGGTAAGCAACTAGGCACATTTTATGGTGTATTATCTGCTAATATATTTCTTTCTGGTGTGTATCAAATGTATGCTCATACGAATCAATATGCATGCTACCTAATGATCTATGTTTTAAAATAATGTCGGGCAATCGGTGTTTTGTTTTCAGAGATGGCGCCGGCGTAGGCGGAGGAGGCGAGGGTGTGCGAAACGGATAGCACTCGGTTCAAGGGGATATGCATGGTTGGCACAAACTGCGCCAACATTTGCCTCACCAAGGGCTTCACCAGCGGCAAGTGCTCCGGCTTGAAGAGGAAGTGCATTTGCACCAAACCATGCTAGCTAGACTGATAAAACGTGGATGGTAATGACCGTAAATAGCCATAGATCTGTTCTCAGGATGGTCTTGAGTCACATCGATCTGCCGTGCACGCCTCTGACATACTTCAGGTTCACGGCGTCGCGATGTTCTTTCTTCAGTTCGTATGAAGGATATAATTTTATTTCTTTCAACAAGCTAGAAGATGTATTTTTGTTACCCTTTTGTCTATGTTATTACAGTTTTCATTGCTGATCAATTTGATTTTTTGTCGTAATAACAATTATAAGAGAGCTCCATTTATATTACCATATGTATACTGTTTGAGATTTCTTAAATTGCACTCAGACTTTACTGTTCATTGCGGGTGCAATGCCCCCAGGTTTACGAAAACCTGTCTTGTTTTTGGGTGCACATCCAACCATCCGCATTTCCATTCCGCTCCATGTATAAAATCAATTCAGAATTGATCTGTATGTTAAAATATGGGCACTAGGATCTACAGTAACTTTCCCTGAACAAAGAACGAGTCCTTTTGCTAGCATTTTATATTCCTTTACAAAGAGAATTTCTGAACATGAGTTTTTTATGCATGAAAATACGAGAGAAAAAGATCATCTGTCTATTTGTAAATAACTAAATATACAGAACATCTCTTTGTTATTATAACCACTTGACATCTCTTATTCATTTTCTTTGATAAGAAAATTATCTCGTTTTAGTTATTCTATTGTGATGCCGTACGTGTCTACACCATCTGGATGAACGGCATGAGGACACAAAAAACCTGAGAAACTAGAGCGGAACTCCACGCGAGCGCAAAGATCCATGGTCTCCCCCGTCTCCCGTGCCGATACCTACTGTCTGAGGCGAGAGAGACTGCTGTAAACAGCGGGGACGAGGATGAGAGGTTGTCTTGGGGCTAGGGTTTCTCTTTTTCTTCTTTTAATTGGGGAATGAGAGCATTGGTGAATATTAATGTAGGTACGTGCATGCAAGAAATTTCAGGAGGAGATATGATCACTTTTCTGTAGTACAAGAAACACATCTCTTAGTTATATAAATGATCACATTTGTCAGATTTTGGAAATGCACTTACATTAATTTCATAGTACCACAATTTTAACTAGTGATTTTGAAGTGCTCGAGGCTACATACGAACCTGCGAGGAGTGCAGTAGACATATGTCATAGACATTCCTATAATACCTTTTTCTTTTTGCTAAAACAAGGGCAGGAGCTCTGACATTCAATATAAGTAGAAGAGAGTTGTCTAGTAAATTAATGGCGAAAACCAACATGTATTACTTTTGACTCGGCGATATCCAAGGCGGATCTCCATCGGCAATCTCGTGGTTTAGCGACTGATTGGTTCAGATCTGAGATGGTGAGGAGCGTGCGGGGTCCATCTGGTGGCTCTCGTGGTTTGGCGAGGTGGGGTGCGAGCCATCCTCACAGGCTCCAGTGGTGGCGCATTTAGGCAGTGGCCGGTGCGCCAGGGCTCCAACGGTGGCACCGCTGTTGCGGTCGGTCGCCGGATCTAGGCGGCTAGATCTGGAGCTTTGAAGGCGGTCGAGACAGTGCACAGGTTGTCGGGTGGATTTCTTGGGACGGATCCAGGTAAAAACTTGGTCTTCGGTCATTGGCCGGAGCCGGTGATGACGATGCCCAACCCAACCCAATACCTCCGGGGGAAACCCTAGATCAGTTAATCGGGGGACGACGGCATTCATGTGCCGTTACCCCCTTGGGGGCTGCATTCTTGGAGATGCACTCGGGCTCGAGGGACCAGCGGATGGCATCTGCGGTGGAGCGGTGTTTCTTTCTACATATTCATGGCGGCGGTTCGATGGCATGGAGCAGTGGAGGCTTGGCGTCAGATGTGTGGCGAGGGACACACGCAGGAGGTCGACTTTGTCTGGCGTCGTGGTGGTATCGATGGCAGAGAGGCCTGAGAAGGTCGATGCGTCAGTACATGCTCTGAGGATGGATCGAGGGAAGACGGAGGTGACGGCCCTTTGCAGCTTGTGCGTGTGATACTCATTGAGAGTGCGCCGGACCGGAGTGTTACCCAGTCCCGCCTATGTGGCTTGGATGGGGCATCCAACGTTAGATATTAGGCTTTCGTGCGATGTCTGTTTGGTATTTGGCTCCAACATTCGGCGCCCCTTCATTAAGAGGATAGGAGTAGCGACAGGTGTCGTCTAGATGGTGGCCTTGGGCTTACTGATGTATTACATTGTAAGGTCTTTGTGAATAATAACTAATATGGCCGCATGCATCACCCAGATGCAGAGGCCGGGGTGATTCCTCCATTTCTAAGAAAAATTACTTTTGACTGTAATGTTTAGGCCGGTCCTGTGTAATATTGAGTTGCCCTACAATTCTACTATGAATTGATAGTTATCTTTGTACATAATACATATAAAGTCCAAAGGTATACATATACAGTAATTCATAGTACATACAATCCGAAGGTATACATAAACATACCATGCTTTTATGGCTGCGAGGATAGTATATTATACCTGCTAATTACATCCATGTTTCTGGCAGTACAACTGCCAATTATACTAGTATAACCTAAAATAGACTGCCTTTTTCTTGTAGACCATCGGTCTCTTTATTCATATATAAACCATTCCCTGCAGTACTTCTTGATTCGTCGTTGGTTCACAGAGTTCTCCATTTAACCATGACGATTTATAAGCAGGTTTTTACGGACCTGGTTTGCAAGAAGCGGGGACGAACCAGCTCATTCGGCAGTTATGCTCACCGTCGCCAGAACCTGTCCTCCCGTTTAGTACGTTCACCTCCGTCTTCGTCACCATTTCGCCTGTCTGCTGCCCGTTATCTCCTGCCAACTTCCGCGCCGGAGCTGCAGCAGCAGAGTATGTAATCACCAGTAGGACCAAGACAAGGACTGTAGCTGCCTTCATGCTTCACAGTGGTGGTGCCAATCTGAGTGGGAAAGAAACTAAAAATTGAGGAAATGGGATAATGGAAAAGCTACAAATTATCACAAAGGGGGATTCAGAGGGTGGATAACTAGTTATGTGCTTGGATCGAACATGAAGTACCTTGCTTGATTGTGTTTAATCTTGATCTAAGTTGAATGTTTTCTCAATGCGGTGGAGTTGTGATATTTATAGGGGGTTGGCAACTTGGCAAACAGCCGTATATTTCTCTTGTGTGCAGATGTTCGCCACTAGGAAGATCAGATATGCAACTAGCATGATCGACAGACAATATGAAGTGGTTTATTTGCGGGAATTCTTTGGTTCCATCGATTGCAGAAATGACAGGTGATGGACTGATGAAATATCTGTGTAATACGGTTTCTAGTTGCATGCATCTGGACATCAGAATATCATCATCATGAATTAACCGAACATGGTAGTTATCTTGTTTTTATTATTATAAATGATGATTTTATTAACTTAAAATGTAGCATGAAGTGGATACAATGCATGATGAGCGACACTCGGCACAGGGCCGGTCCTGAGATTTCAGGGGCCGAGGGCGAAACTGAAACTCAATGCGTGAATGTATACACCGTAACAATAATAATCATTATCTATATGACACGGATCTTTAAAACATGGGGCCGATGAACCTGAATTGGAAAAAAACAATTAAGAAGTCTAAAAATGTGATCATTTATATAACTTTTATATAGTGCCAAAATCTTTTTGTCCATGATACAATTGTAGTCATTCCATCGCGGAACTTTTCACGCGTGTATTACGCTAAGTCATCTTTGTTAAAAAAAAGTGTTTAGATTTTTTTTGACTCTTTTCGTTATCTTTAAAATAAAAAAAATTCAGTTCGGGTGCAACGGGACCTGAGACACATCGGCTATGTGTTATATCACTAGTAGAAAAAGGGTCTTTAGTCCCGATTCATAAGGGCCTTTAGTCCCGGTTCAAACCAGAACCGGGACAAAGGCCCTCCACGTGGCCGGTCCACCTTTAGTCCCGGTTGGTAACACCAACCGGTACTAAAGGAAATTTTCTGATTTTTTTTTAAATTTTTTTATGATTTTTTTTATTTTCAAATTTCTGAATTGTTTTAACCTCTAATCTCTAATCACCCATCATCACTGCTCAATTTAATCTCTAATCACCCCTCATCATTCCAAATCATCTAACTTCCCGAACTGTCACCCATCAGCACGCTTAACTTCCGGGTTCTATTCTCCCTCGTTTCCAAGTCTGCACTTGTTGTTTTCCTGACAATAGTAAGATGTCAATCCTATTAACCCTCAGGAGTTTAGGTTGAGCATGAAGTCACACATTTCACTGTTTGAGTTTGAAACTATTGTTCTAAAAAACAATAATTTTTTAGTAACACTAATATTTCTTGAATAAGTAGTTTGACCATTGTTTGACCACAGTTTGACCATAGTTTGACCAAATTTGACGAAAATTCAAAAAAACTGAAATAATTATTTAATAACACTAATATTCTTGAATAATTATTTAGTAACACTAATACTTCTTCAATAAGTAGTTTGACCAGATTTAATGAAAATTTAAAAAAAACTGAAATTTGAGCATAACTTTTTTTCCTTTTGGAATTTGAGGATTCTACAAATTTGCAAACAGGCCGTGTATGATTTTTCATATAAAAAACTTTTTAATCCGAGTTCGTATGCAAAAGTTATGCCCATTTTACAAATTCCAGAGAGATTTTGTAAGTAAAGTCGAAATTCATATTTGTAAATTTTCCCAACAACTAGACCACATATCACATGGGAAACTTATTTTATTTTATTTTTTTGACATTTTCATCATTTTCTTTTGTTTTTTCTAAAACTGAAAAGGCGGTCCACGGAGGGGGGGGAGAGTTTGAAAATGGGACCTTTAGTACCGGTTCGTGCCATGAACCGGTACTAATGCCTCAAAGCCAATTAGTCCCGGTTGGTGGCACCAACCGGTAGTCCCGGTTCGTGGCACGAACCGGGACTAAAGGGCCCAGGTGAACCGGGACTAATGCCTTAGCCGCACGAATCGGGATAAATGCACCCATTGGTCCCGGGTCTGGACTGAACCGGGACTAATGGGCTTACCCGGCCTGGACCAAAGCCCCCTTTTCTACTAGTGTATATAGAACTACATACCTATACAAATATAATTTAACTGTTACTCCCTCCCATTGGAAAAAAGTGTCGCAACTTTGAACTAAGATAAGGTTACTTCAATTTTAATTCAAAACTTCGACACTTTTTCTGTATCGAATGGAGTACCAATTAATACTTGAATGCATCTGAAGGTGCTAGTTATACACAAGAGGGGGTGAATAGGCGATTTTTATGATTGTCCGAAATAGAAAATGTATTCGAAGACGCGGAAGTGAGACAGTAACGAAACAGAAAACAGCAGAAAATAAACTACACTAGACATGCTGACATATCAACACAGTTGAATGAGAAGAGAAGATAAACAACAATACTAGGTAGTACAAAACATATGATGTAAATAATGTGAAGACAAAGATTTAATTAGAGGGATAGTCTTCACACAATGTCTTTAACGGAATGAGCACAGTCAAAGGCTTCATGAAACTAAATAGTAGGAAAAGGACTGAAGTGATAGAACTTGTTCCTTGGAGAAGACACGTGATTTGTTTGACCAGTTCCAGCTGCTGTGGCAGTTGTACGTCTGGTTAGGACGTTGAGATTAAACTCAGAAGACCTAGTCTTCACCTATTCCCCTTGAGCTAAGATCCGCAAATCTCACCCAATCACTCAGAGAAGTCTTCAAGGTAGACTACCAAACCTTCACAAACTTCGTTCACCGGTAATCCATAACGACTCTTGGATGTTCAGAACGCAACGCCTAATCGGCTGGAAGATTACAATCTTAAAATGTAACAAGTCTTCGGTTCAAGCAAAACAGAAAAGATTCAGTGATGTTCAATCACTTTGAGCTTTGGGTGTTTTGGAGTTATCCTCGTAAGGAATTCTCTCTCAAAGACTTCGGAGGTGGGTTGCTCTTAAACGATAACAACTGTGTAATAACGCGAAGCAGCCGCCAACATATAGTGGAGGGGGTGGGAGGCAACCCGACATGATATGTCCGAAATGACCTTGGATGATTGGCCAACCAACACGTGTCCAAAGGTCAGATCTCAAACACACGTGACAACTTTACTTGATCTCCAAGCAGAGCTGACTCAACCAAATCTAGAAGAGGTTTCCTCGCATTGTCTTCACTGGAAGACATAGGATTTTACGTTGAGCATCACGTCCATTTCTAACTTTGTTTACCTCAACCCCACTTAACAGTACGGTGGTTCCTATGACTCGAGAAAGAGAAAAATGAAAATACCAAAAGACTATCTCTTCGCGCTCCATTGTCTTGAAGCAAAAGTCTTCGTGTTCCATTGTCTTTAGACGAATGTCTTCGCGTACCACCATTATCTTCAATATTTTCAAACATTTTTAGGTGTCATCATTGACGGGTAAACCGAATCTCTAGAGACTTTTATCTGTGTTCTCCTGTGAATCTCACAAACACATTAGTCGTTTAACCAAGTTTGTCGTCAATACTCTAAAACCATCAAGAAATGGCACTAGATGCACTTACAACATCTAAAAGTAATATTTATATCACATACTTGTACATTTACCTTAACATATTCTACATTACTCTACACAAAGCCACATATGATGCAAAATTAACTTCAAATTTTGGATCCATTTGCGCCATTTTCTCAAGGTCTTTTGGAGAAACGGCCATTTAACTTTATCATAATACTTTTCAAAGTTAATCTTGAATACTACTCCACTCATGTCCTTCTTGTGCATCTCGTGCACAATTTCATGTAGGATCACTACTCCATCAAGTATATTCATTATTTGCATGAACACTTATTGGGTAGGTGAACGACATGTCCAACAACCGAGTTGAGCCTATTCGTAACAACTTTGGTGAAGATTTTGACCCTGAAATAAACAAGGCATATTTGTCTATTTTTTTCTTTTGTGAAAAACTTTTACAAGGCATCACACAATTGCGTTTTCAGTACTATGTGTGCTATTGCGATATCGCACTTGCTGTTTTGCCGAAGCGTATGCTATGTGTACATCACACACACATTTGACCTAGCATGTGTGGTAGATGTGTCTTAATAGTACCATTTTGCGCCTGTACTATACGTACAAACTTGTGAAGGAGTGTCGGGAAACTATGTCCTAGACATTCTCATATTACTTTTTTTTGCCGAAACAAACAATGTAGCTCTCACATTCAATACAAGAAGTGGAAAGTTGCCCCGCAAATAAACCACGTGTAAACCAATCTTTTTTTTGTAATTTTAGGCCAATGATGTGCAATCTCTCAAAACATTCTTTTCCCCCTCTTTATATATAAGTTACCAACACATCAAAGTACACGATCAAATTATAAAATAAGGGGGGAGACCCCCTTACAAAGCAGATCAAATGATAAACATAAACCCAGAACAAGCCTAACACTTGGAGAAAGCCACATGACCATGAGAGAAAGCCACCACCGTCACTATGGAGCCTGTCGGAAGCCAACCTTGAAGACCGCCATCCAGGACCACCGCCCTGGCATACATGCGCTAGGCACCACCAGCCATCGACAGCATGATCAGCCCAGCCAAGGTAGTAGAAGCAGAAGGCGCCTCCATTCCCTCCTAGCCCAGCTTCAGCCACCGAGCCTGGGTTGTCACCCCCCACTATAGGAAGCGCCCATGCATGTGACTCCTGATGGTCCTGGTGAACTCGGAGGATACAACTCAATGACTATCGATAGCCACCGCCAAGCATGCTTGAACGCTGCCAAATCTGTGTTCCTCGACGTTGATTCGCCCGATGACGCAACAACACCTGGAGAGCGCAACTTGGACCGACGCCCTGAACAGGAAGCAAACAAGTGGACCATAACGCGAAGGCTAGCGCCAGAGCAGACCAAGTCAACTCCCGGTACTTGCGTGCCGCCAGACATTGTCCACCACCAGGGAGCATGAGCCCCGTCGCCGAGGACACTCAAACCATCACGCGTGTTCAAATAGTAGATAGAAAAGGAGGCGATCTAGGTCTCGCACGCGGCCGCCTCCGGCCGCCACTTCGGCAGCGGCGGCGCAGCGACTGCTCTCTCCGATCCCTCCGCACAGCGCCGCCCCTCCTGGCTCCTCTCCCGCTTCGCCGCCACCGGAGGGGACACCGGCGAAGCCCGCGTGGTCCCCATGGAAGGTGGCGGCGGGGTGTCCTCGTCGTTCTCGCGCAGATCTCGCGGCGGCTGGTGGCGCGCGGCGGTGTTCCGCCGGTGGCCGGCGCCTGCTGCCCGTGGGGCAGCGTCCCTCATGGCGGCGGGGCTGCCCCTGAACGGCGCTTGGTAGTGGCCATGTGGCGGCACGCGGGTGGGTCGGATCTAGGCTTTCGGTCTGCGTCCTCGTCGTGGCAGTGATTGTCGTTGCCCTCGGCCATGAGGCGTGGTCCGGGACGGGCCGAGCGTCGGTGGTGCTGGGCAGGACGCATGCTGGCAGCGCCCTACTTCATCTTGCGTCGTCTCGCTGGCCAATGGTGGTGGTCATCTTCGTCGTCAGAGATTGCCGGCCAGAGACTTGGTGATCGGATCTCGAGATCCATCATCTAGTCCCGGCTGTGAGTTGGGGAGACATGGTTGCCAGTGAAAATTGAGTCGTTAGCAGGCGATGGCGGTGTTCTACGCCGTTACCTTGATGGAGGCATCGTCGTGTAACTACTGTCGACCCACTCGTGCTGCTCTAGGGAAACCCTAGGATCTGGTGTTCCAGATCGGACGATGGCGGCATTGCGGTGTCGTTTCTCTCTTGGGAGCATCGTTTGTGGAGCAGCGCTGGAAGTCAGAGGTAGGAGGTGGAGCGGCTTCGTCTTGCACGGGGCTTCGGTGGAGATGTTAAGTCATGCCTGACCAACAGGTGCTACGCTTTGTCATGGCTGATCGGCAGGTGATACGCACGACAGATTTTCCAGAGACTTCAAGCTGTGTCAGCTGGTGATACTTGGCAGCATGGTGCTGAGGTGTATCAGTGGCGACCACGACGTGCACAGTTGTTTGCGCGAGGAAGGAGGTGCCGCTGGGCGCCGTGGTACCGTCGACGATAGCTAGACCGAGCAAGGTTGATGCATCAGTGCAGTTCTGAAGATGGAGCGGTGGCAGTTGGTGGCGGCGGCCTCTGAGAGCACGCCGGACCGGCGAGACCCATGCCCGGCAGGCGTCCTGGATGGGTCCTCAGGTCTTTAATGTTAGGTTTGGCTGCGATGTCTGTTTGGTATTAGGCCCAGTCTATCTGCGCCCCTTCATCAACTGGGTAGGTGTAGCGACAGTTTGTTGCTTAGACGGCGGCTTTAGTCTTATCATGGTATTACTTTGTAAGATCTTGTGAAAATAATTAATAAAGTGGCCGTATGCATCGCTGTTATCCTCCTTTTTTAAAAAAAAATGAGCCCCGTCGCCACGGGGTTCAGCTCCTCTGCAGTTAAGTGTTTACTGTACGGGTACTGTAGCATGCACGATCGGTCGTCCATTGCAATCCAACTGCTCTCCTTTCTTCTCCTTAATTCTATTTCCATTCTTCAATAAAACGCACACCGAAAAGAAAGTATAGACCGGAGAGCTGAATCCTCCAGCGGACACCAATGGCTCCGACGGCCCTAGGAGAGCGGTTGACGTCCAAGGCCGTGCTCGGTGCATCGCTGCCTCTCCCTGCTGGTCAAGGACGGAGGCTCACGGCCATATCTGGGGAGAAGGAGCTCCGCGACGGCGAGCTCCTCTAGCAGCAGGGCGACGGCGAGCTCCTCTAGCAGCAGGGCGACGGCATATTCCAACAGCACCACGACGATGACAAGCTGGAGGATCCTTTCGGCGACCTCAACGAGTGTGGCAGACAGATGAGGCGACGAGCACGCCGAAGTGGCCGCGCCCTCTAACGACACGGCCGGCGCCCCATGATCTTGTGGCTGCAGGACGACGGCGGCGGCGCAGCAGCTGGACCTCCCTACACGCCTGCCCGGCCAAACTCCACAAACTGCAGCTCATTCCTGCCAGCTATTACTTAGAACCAATTATGCTTAGAACTGCTTTCTCCTTACTTCATTCTCCTGTTACAGAAGCTACAACATATGGTTGTTTGATGATCTGTATAATTCTTCATGGCAATATGGTCTTTGTCCATGGAGTATAATTTCTCTGTGAACATGTTTCCGAATTAGGAGGAACTTGGCAGCCATGCCATTGGTGACTTTCAGATAAGTTGTCGTCCCATGCATTGTGCTTATCTTGCCAAGAACAAAAGAAGTGCTAACTCTGCATTATGTTAGAATCTCTGATTCAGCAAATGAATAGGCATGTATCAGGAGGAACGAGGAAGACGGACAGCAGGAGTTTGGCGCCAATTCTACAGGCGTGGAGGATTTTCCTTTGGACCATTATCGGGGTGTTTGTTTCTAGTTAATAATAATAGAATTAAGGGAGAGAAAGGAGAGCCATTGGATAATAATGGATGGCAGATTCTGCTTGCTACAGCACGTGTACAGTAACAACTGTAAAGCAGAGGAGCCGAACCCCGTCGCCACCCCTACACCAACACCATAATGTGCGGATCCCACACCGAACAATCCACGAACCCTAACTTAACATTGACTGAGATGGCCAAGGATCTTGTAGCGCCGCTTGCCATCTACGGAACAACGCCACTAGGTGGAGCTAAGACCGCCCCGACAGATCTGCCCGTTCAGATCTATACGGGGCCACCCAAGGCAGCCGACAACTCTGGCCGCCGCGGCAGCAGCAAAAGGCCAACCCTGCCCTCCATCAGCACCCGGCGTGCCACCACCTCCAGCCCTGTCAAACTCCGCCAAGCAGCTACTGGTTCCTCCTCTAGATGCCAGCAGACAGGGGAGATAGCCAGTCGGAGGCACGCAATATGTCATCCTCAACACCCCCGCGCGGCCCGGCACCACTAACACTTATACCCAAGCTGCTGCAGGGACCCGACGGCCCCCTGCCCAGCCCCGCGCCACACGCAGGCTTTCCAGGTGCCTAGTTCATCAGATCTAACCGGAGGAACACCCGCACGCATCCTTCCCCGAGCCGCTCCACCAAGCCCTCCACGCCGCCGCCGCCACCCACCAGCCACACAACCCACACCGCCGCCCAAAGCCGTGGCCAGGAGCCATCGGACGCACTGCCTTGGCCTCGAGCTTGGTCGCGCCTCCGTGCACCAGGAGACCCCGCGCCATCCCTCCCAACGCGAAACTCCGAGCTTGGTCCTGTGCAATCTTGAGTGGGTGTGTAATTACTGATTATGCCACGAATCGACAGTCATCTTCGTACATAATACGTAAACAACCCAACGGCAATAACCTGGTGCACCTGATAATTTGATGACTATAAAAAATTCAAAAAATCTTGAAACTATTTCTGAAACAAAGTTATGACCTACTTTTGTATCCGTATAAAAAGTATAGCATAGTAATAAACTTCCATTGAGCTCAGGCAAAAAAAACAAATTTCTGAATACAAAACTAATGAAAAGTAACTTCCCGATTTTGGTTTTTGTCACGCACAATGCGCTAGGAGGTATTTCTTCGTGAAACTTTTTATACGTTAGAACATTTGGTCATGTATGTTTCCAGAAATTTTCAAGATATTTTGACCTTTTCAAATTACTAAATTATTTTTGCATCTCGGGGCACCAGCACCCAAGTGTCACAAGTTCGGACTCTACAATCCCCAGATATTCATAATACACATACAATCCGAATGTATACATAATACATCATGCATTTTTTGATACAAGGATATTGCATACATGCTAATATCCTTTCTGGGACAATAGTTGCCCGCTATACAACTGTCATGTAGTATACTTCACCGAAACACCGCTTTTTTCTCGGTTCATAAAAAACTACATTTTTCTTGTAGAGCAATGGTATGTTTATTCATATATAAACCTTTCACTTAAGTACTTTTGGATCCGTCATTGGCACAGATAATTCTTCATTGAGCCACGACGAACTGTAAGCATGCGTTTTAAACCTCAGTGCAGGGGTATTTCCTTCTATCGCAAGAACGGCAACCGGGACTAGAACATGGAACACCGGTAAGTATGTTCACCTTCTTCTTCTTCACCATTTCGCCTGTCTGCTGCCCATCATCTCCCGCCAATTTCCTCGCCGAAGCTGCAGCAGCAGAGGATGTAATCACCAGTAGGACGAACACAAGGACTGTAGCCGCCTTCATGCTTCAGAAGTCGTGGTATAGATCTGCGTGGGAAGGAATCTAAAAATCGAGGAAATGGGCTTACGGAAAAGATACAAATTATTACAAAGGGGAATTCGAAGGATGAATGGCTTGGAATATTCTTCGATCGAACCTGAAGTGCCTTGCTTAATTGTGTTTAATCTTGATCTAAGTTGGATGTTTTCTCAATGCGGTGGAGTTGTGATATTTATTGGGGGTTTGGCAACTTGGCACACAGTACTATACTGCTCTTGTGTGTAGATCTTCGCCACTAGCAAGATCAGATATGCAACTAGCATGATCAATCGACAATATGAAGTGGTTTATTTGCAGGAATTCTCTGGCTCGATCGATTGCAGAAATGACAGGAGATGGACGTGTGGAATATCTGTGTATCCTCACTTTGCGACCTATATATCCATAGCAATTTGTAGTTAGGGGTACTGTTCCATTGCATTGTGACGGCAACAAGCAATATCTGGAGAACAAATACAGTTTTCTAGCTGCATCGCATGCATCTGGACATTAGAATATATGTATCATGGGTACTGTTCCATTGCATTGTGACAGACTGTGTGGGTTTCCATTGTGGAGGGGCAATGTACAACTGAAAACAGACCAGGAACAACGTAGTACTAACCAGCGGGAAAAATAGAGGGTCTGATTTGAATAGACTAGATAGACGTGTCAAATATAATGGTTGGTCAGTGATTACCTTTGGTCCTTTTTTAACATCGGGAAAAGCTACCACAGCTCAACTAGTTTTTAGACCAGTCGATGATAACCATTTTACTAAGCCAATAAATTAATATCACTGGCGCCATAGTAGAGGCCCGTCAGTGGTAAGGCTCATCACTGACGTGTGGGACTCAATGGCCAGTCATTAATAAGGAATATGTGCTATTCGGATCTATACCAGTAGTTGCAGGGCACAAAGTGTCCGAACATGGTCCGGACGTTTACGAGCGATTTGATTATAGCGTTGGAAATTCCCTAAACACTAAATGCCCAATATCCAATCATTTAATGTATAATTATAATTATAAAACTCCAATTTAATCGATATAAAACTATCATTTGTTCACCACACTTATGCTATGCTTTATGGAGAGATGCCACTAGTGTTGTTATGGATGCCGGTCCATTCATCCTTATTGTTTTCAATCTTGATCAAAAAAATTATTTATTGCTTACAATAAGTGTTTTTTTAGTTGCAATCAACAATTTCATCCACACTATACATATTCTTGTAACTAGCAAGGCTTGTGAGATTGACAACCTCACTAGTTTCATTGGCGACCAAGAATAAGTTATCTGATTCTGTGTAGAAACTGATTATTCGGTGCAGTCCAAGAACTCCTTATGGTTTGATAAACCATAGGTCATCCAATTGAGGAAATCTATATTGGCCTACAATCCTCTATGATTGCAGGCCCAAGAACTTCCAAAGTAAGGAAACAGGAAGCAAATATTCACACACTAACTTGGAAAAACTACGAGCGCGTTCGCCTACACACAAAAACACATAGATACATGTTGTCACGCAAAACACATGGGAAGAACACCCGAAATAACATGAGAAGCGTGTACATACAGTCATTCAGGAATATATACTACCTCTAGATACACTAACATGGGGAAGTACACACAAAAAGAATACCAAGAACCACAAAAGTGGCACGAAGAGAACCCATTGACAAAACCAGTGAAGGGATGGTTATTTGGCTAGTGTTCAGTTGAGGTACAGTTATTTTTACACTTCCATTTTTTGTCCATTTGATGCCATCTTCGCATTGCAAGATCATGTGTCGTAGCATTCAGTGGATGGGGAGATGTGATCACATTAACATGTCAATGGTTCATGGATGGTTTTGTGGTAAAGATAGGCCGGATCTCGTGTTTGGTTGATCGAGACATAAATTTGGCAGCCATTGGTGTTGGGATTTTAGCCATTAGAGGATTTTCCTTTTAGAATGAGCATAAGGAAGAAGACAAAAATGATGAAGGCTTTGAGGCTCAAACAATACATATTGTTCTTGGGTCGTTGGGCCTTTTATAATATTGAAGGTCAAGACAGTGGTTTTAAAAGGCGGCGCTTTGAGTTTGTCCCATTACTTCACATTGTTACTTCAATTCAGTATATCCGAAAGTTAATTCACAGATAACTATGGTGAGAGTAAAAGGACTGGGACATGAATAATGTAGTGCTAATGTGCTTGTTTGTGATGCATGGCCAAAATGTTATCGAGGCGTGGTCATCATGCCCCTTAACTGGTCCCGGTTGGGATTGCTTCATCACTACGTGAAATTGGCGTATCAACATAGCGAATATTATGGAAATTGTGTGGCACAACAACACTTAACTGACAGATAGAAGATCATGGTTCAAATACCTTACTAGGGATTTACCTTAGAGAATGAAATTACGTATTGAGGTCATTGTCCTTTTTTGCTTCCTTGTAGTACATATTAAGACTAGAACTCAAGTAGAGACAGATATTCTTGGCGAGTAACTTGGTAAGTTCTACGAACTGAATTTTTCAAAGACATAGTCTGGGTATGAGTCCAACTATGTTGGATAGATTCCCGACTTAGTTTAACTCATCCTCACATACTATGGGGGCCTTGTCGACATGTATGCTACTCCTTCTATTCCTAAATACTTGTCATGGTTTTAGTTCAAATTTGAACTAAACCATGACAACTATTTTGGAAAGGAGGAAATAGTATTTATATAGATACAGTACGTGTATGAGGCATGGAGACCAATGGAGGGTTTATCCATACACAAGACCAAGTGTTCTACAATCTTTTATCCCATAGCATACATGGTAAGCAAAACATATGCCGAAATATGTCTATCTTGGCTAAAGATAAATCCCTTTTCCTTATCTTGGGAAGAGCTGGAGTCCGGAGTGAAGCCTGACATGGATACCATATAAGGACCCGGATGCCTGAGCAAGAAGATAGATCATATTTTAGGTTCAGATCAGACATTGGGTTTGAAGCTATCTACATTGCCAAACAACAAAGAAACATAGAACACTTTATCCTTTAGCCTAGCCACCATACTCTTGTACTGAAGGAGTAATTTATAGAGAACCAACAATAATTAGTATGAATCTGAAGGAGTAATTTATTTTGAGATAATAGGAGATCCACACAAAATTAGGAAGTACGATTTTTAGCCACCTCTGTTATTTGGATTTGGGTACATTGTGCTTCCTAGCCTTCACTATGGTTGTGAGATGCTTATGTTGCCTTAGAATATACGGTTTCCATTTCATATACGTGTTACACAAATTTTGTGCATAGACATAAAGTATGAAATAACATGTATCAACTCTGGCGGATCACATGCTAACTTGTTGCATGGTAATGAACATGCCTCTATTCTTAATCAAGTAATGAACCTTAAAGACAATAGGCATTCAGTCAACAGTCAACACTAACAAATACTCTTTCCATTTCAAAATCAATATCTATGGCATTACATTTTGTCCTACCCGGAGGGAGTAGCAAACATCCAGAAATAAATTGAAGACTCGTTTGCCTAATATCCATATGATAGTCAAAAGTGGCATCCACAAATTACAAGTCCATACTTGAAATTGTATTAGAAGTCAAATGATAATCCAATTTAGAACTGCCGGATAATTTAATTTGGCTAGAAAATAGTTTTTTATGTTTGATGATTGGCTTTACAACATCGTTTCCTCAGCACCACTCGCATCATCATGCCGCATCTGTGATTCTTGCCCGACCTTGCCGAGCCTGAGAAAGATGGGGTACCTCATGGTCCTGGCCTCCTCGGGTCGCCTCCCATGCGTCGGCAAACTCCTTGACCGTCAGTGAACTCCTTGACTGTCGATGAAGAACTAGAGGTGGCTCCAAAAATTGTATGTCCTAACGGATAAAATCCCCTAGTATATATAGGTTGGAGGAGAGGGAGAGGGAAGCTACCAAGGAGGGAAAGCCCATCCTTGGTGCGCCGGCCTTGGGGGAAGTTGGAAACTCCTCCCCTAGTAGGATTCCCCCCCCCCCCCACCCCCCACAAGGAAAGGGGGGCGCCACCTCCACTTGGGCCTTTGTGGCCTAAGTTGGCTTCCACCTCCTAGTCTTTTTAGACCCGTTGATATTTAAATCAAATATAAAATATTCTAAATACTTTTAGATCATTATATATACATTTTAACATCTGCAAAAACACTTTCCAACTATATATATATATATCGGTAATACCCGGTATTACCCGATATTCACCGAAACCCTTTCGGTTACCCCGAAACGCTTCCGGATCCTCTCGGAACTATTTCTGAATATTAATGAAACAATTCCACAAATATATTATCATTACTCCCATCCTACTAACAGTCAAAAAATCGTGATGGCCTTAAGCTTGTGACCTCTTATGTTCGGTAACTCATAGACATGAATGAACAGTTCATTCAATGACCGATAGCGGGACCGTGGATGTCCATATAGATCCCTATGAGCACAAAATGATATTCGAGTAAACTTTTGGTTATCATGTGATCTTCTCTTTGCCTTTTGATACTTCACAAAATCCGGGATGTATCGGTATCCTCCTAAGTCATCACCATGCTCACTATACTGAAATCCTTGTTACCGGTTTTGTTCTTCTTTCTTGTTATTGTGTTCTGGAATCCTCTGACGTAGTCACCTGTATCCGACAAGACGATGATGGATGTCGTCACTCTGAGAGGGCCCTAAGAACATCTCTCCATCATCGGAGGAGTAAATCCCACTCTTGAGCTATCCGATCACTTGTCAAACTTTCCGATGTTTCTGTAAGTTGTCGTTATGATCACCGTGTTACAAGTGACGTTTGAGCAACCCCAAAGTCCGTTATACGATAAGAAGTGACCACGATACTCTCATGGTCTAAGGAGCAATTACACAAGTTAACACTCGGTGCTATTTCAATTGATTACAAACGATACGCTACTAGTATTCAGTTATCTTGAAAACACACGACCTTTTTACTGTAGAGCATCAGTCCCTTTATTCGTATATAAACCTTTCACTGCAGTACTTCTGGATCCGTCATTGGCTCAGGTAATTCTCCATTCAGCCACGACGATTATAAGCATGATCTTACGGACCTTGTTTGCAAGCGGGGAACTTCTTCATTGAGCACTGATGTTCACCGTAGCCATCAGATTGCTTCCTATTAAGTACGTTCACCTCCGTCTGCGTCACCATTTCGCCCGTCTGCTGCCCATCATCTCTTTCCAACTTCCTCGCCGAAGCTGCAGCAGCAGAGGCCGTAATCACCAGTAGGACGGACACAAGGACTGTAGCTGCCTTCATGCTTCACAAGTCGCGGTATAGATCTGCGTGGGAAGGAAACTAAAAATTGAGTAAATGGGCTTATGGTAAAACTACAAATTATAACAAAGGGTTTCGAAGGGTGAATGACTAGGTATATTCTAGAATCGGACCTGTAATGGCTTGGTTAGTTGTGTTTTATCTCGATTTAAGTTGGATATTCTTCAATGGGATGGGCTTGTGGAATTTATAGGGAGTTGATATACAGTAGTATTCTGCTTTTATCTGTAGAATCGTCGTTACTAAGAAGATCAGATATGCAACTTGCATGAACGATCGACAATCTAAAGTGGTTTGCAGGAATTTTCTGGCTCGGTCGATTGCAGAAAGGACAGATGATGGACTGATGGAATTTCTGTACATTTGCATTTGGCGACCTATACGTACCAAATTGTTGTTAGGGGCCTTCCGTTGCATTGTGACGGCAATGGGCAATAACTTGAGTACTAATACTTTTTTCTAGTATTTCCTCCGTCCCGAAATACCGAAATACTTGTCGGGAAATGCATAAAAATGGATGTATTTAGAACTAAAATACGTCTAGATACATTCATTTCCCCGACAAGTATTTTCGGACGGAGGGAGTATCATGCATCTGGACATGAGCATTCTGCACCATCAAATAATCCGATGTGGAAGGGGGGGGGGGGGGGGGGGGGGGGGGGGGGGGGGGGGGGGTTGTAGGTCATTGCAATGAAATGATCCTTCATGCTTATGAGGGAATGCTACACGAGTTGCTTGTGTGCAACCTTCATGCCTCACCTTGCGCTACTGCCTGCCGAGCCTCGTGTGCGTCCCGTGCCGTGTGTACTGCCCGCCGAGGCTGACATGATGTTTAGGCTAGACCTGAACCCTTTTCAGTGGTAAATTGTAGCTTAATTTGAAACACAAACTTTGCAATATCATCCGAGAAAACCTCCAACCCCATGCACACTTGACATCTTTCCTCAGCGACTCCTACTCTAGCTAACTTATGCGTGACAATATGAGCAGAACACCTAACACACGAGACTTTAAACTCTGAAACTCATTGAGGACAGATTTGATCTCCTCCACCCAAGGCACCACCGCAGACGGTTCTTTGCCGGATTCATGATCATGTGCACCACCGCCTGGCTATCGAGTTAGACATGGATCTTGTGCACATTCTCCTCCACCGCCAACTGAAGCATCTTTTTGCCTGCCAGAATCTCGACTATCTCAGGATCAACAAAGTGTGGAAAATAGTGGCAAGCTCCGGCCAGAAACGCTGCATTGTAATCCGGCAAAACCCTTAGCCCATATTTTTACGCCCTTTGACATTTTTAAGAGACGCCTTAAGATTATCCGATATATGGCTCGATTTTTCACCTAATAACGTCCATTTTTATGGGGAACAAAATAAAGTAGGGGATTTACAAACATTTACATTTATTAGTCATTTGTGGGGAAATCAAAGTGATAATACAAAAAATATATCTGAGAATATCCGGTTTAAATGAGAGTAAAGTCTACTCCTTAGTCAAGCTTGATGACAAATTGACCGTTGCTTTATTCTTTGACCTTGATATTTTTATTCTACAGTCAACATATGTTACATGTCAAAACTGGACATTTTTCTGTATTCATTTTATACATTTAATATATTAAATACATCCCTAGGCATTTAATGCATTTCTAGGCTCTTTTCATGCCCATATTTTCCCGGGGTTTAAAGGGCAGAGTCCCCTGCTTGAAAAGCAAAAAGAAAAAGTAAAAAGATTTGCCGAGGGCTTTTGAAGAGACACTCCGCAAAGTGTCAAACGTGCCATCCCACGGATCGTGCCTCCCAACCATTGGAGTCTCTATAAGAGCCACTGCACTGATTTTACCAATTTGGAGATATCTTCCTCGCCAACAAAAACATCGCCCAACTCCGATTCCAAGATTCATGTTCTTCATGACAATCTCTAGATCAACCACCCTCCCTCCTTTTCTTCTGCTGGTTACTGATCCACCCTGTCCAGCAGATGAAGAGGCTGCTGCCGCCATCTAACTCTCCAAACCCTAACTAAGACAACAATGTCAAGGTCGGGAAGACGGACACGTTGTCCCCTTGGTCAGCTCAAACGCAGCGACCCCCCCGGGGGGGGGGGGGGGGAGGGGAGACCGACCGGTGGGTAGGAAGAAACTCAACGCCGACAAGGAGTCACCGGAGTAAGAAACTCTAGTCGCCTATGGTAGTTTTAGGTTCCTTACACACATCTTATAACAGATGCAAATAGACATGCCCATCCTATGAGTAATGCTAGACACACGGGAGGTTTACTAGGATTTACGGGGTGGTTAGGATTTGATTGCTTGAGGTTTAATTAAGTGAGGCGGGCCCACCATTGAAATTGGAGAAGGGGGCAATTAGTGGAGGACACGTACTACAAAAACACTATTTAAGGAGTACTCCTTTCAAAGATCACTCCTAGCTTATCAGGTTGGGACAAGTGGCGCACTGCTTGCACGCCACTTGTCGCAACCTGTGAGTTTTCCCTTTTTTCGCACATCCGTTTATTCAAAATGTTTTATCTCTTAAACCGTGCGTTCAAATCTTGAACCGGTTTCACCATTGAATTCCTCATGTCGAGAACTTTAAAATTAGATCTCATGTTGATAGATTTTGACAAACTATTTTTTAAAGAAAAAAGGATGAAAAAACGAAAAGAAAAAACCAAACCGGGAGCATTTTTTTTCTTTCCGAAAGAGGCATAGCCGTGCCTCTCGCGAAAGCACAACCGTGCGTCTCGCTGAAGTAAGACCGTGCCTCTCGCAGAAGAAAAACACATAAAATGCAGTTTTTATGTTTCTGATAGGCTTGGTCGTGCCTCTCGCGAAAGCACAACCATGCCTTTCACGAAGCAAAACCCTGCCTCTCGTGGAAGGGGAAAAACAGAAAACGCGTTTTTTCCTGTTTTTCGAGAGGCATGGCCGTGCCTCTCGCGAAAGCAAAACCGTGCCTTTTACGGAAGAATAAACGTGTTTTTTCACGTAAAAGAAATTTGAATTTTTTTCAAAACCTAAAAAGACCGGTGGCAAGTCAAAAGTAAAAAAAAACTAAAAAACCGTCTAAAAACACAAAAATGCCTGCGAAAAAAAAACAAATACAGAGAGAGCGCCCAACGCGCGACACGTGGCGGTGGCTGCACGCTCTAAGCCCACCCCCAAGTGATCATTGGGAGACTTCCAAAGAAGCGTTCGCCAATTAGTTGCTCCCCACATACTACTTTTTTTTGAGACAATCCCCACATATTATTGTCACTGAAAGTCCGTCCTTCGTTGCCCGTAAGTGTAGTATTGCGGCCATCCTACATCATAAAGGCCCACAAACCACAGTAGCACCACAGAAACAAAGACAACAAGGCCCATTGGTCGAACAGTCCTGCCGCTCCACGTCCGATATTCCAAATACGGTCTAAAAAAGCAGCCAGGGAAGGGGGGCTCCTATATGGCGCGTGACGCGCTGGCGAACATGCCAGCGCGCACCCGTCCGCTCCCGTGCCCCCTAGTGGGCCGACCCACGAGCAGGGCTGAACGCCCCAGTTTTTTTATTCATTTTTTCACTATTTTTGCTTTTCTTTTTTCTTCAAAATAATTCGTAATTTAGAAAAGTGAATTTTATAAAAAAAATGTTCGTAATTTCAAAATAATGAACTTTTTATGGATTCTAATGAAAATTTATTTATTTTGAGGAACAAATATATCTGAGCATTTTTCTAGTAGTGATGAACATTTTTTATATTTGATGAACAAAATTTTAATACGATGAACATTTTTTAAACTTGATGAAAAAAATTTGTATTAAAAATATTTTTTTGAAAAATAGATGAACACATTTTGAATTCATTGAACAAACCTTGAAATCGGCGAACAAATTTTGAGTTTGGTGAATTTTTTTGAAATCGATGATGAACAATTTTTGAATTTGATGAAGAATTTTTGAAATCGATGAACAAATTTTCGAATTTGATGAATATTTTTTAAATTTGATGAACAACTTTTGAATTTTGACGGACATTTTTTCAATCCGATGAACAAAAAACAAATTTTATGAACATACAAATTTTGTAAAAAAAAAGAAAAAAAGAAAACGAGCAAATTTTTCATTTGATGAAAAAAATTGAAATCGACAGAAAAAATTGAAATTTGGGGATTTTGTTTTGAAATTGATAAAAAAATTTGAATTTGGTGAATTTTTTTTGAATTTGGATGAACATTTTTTCAATCCTATGAAGAAAAATGGAATTTAATGAACATTTTGAAATCGTTGAGCATTTTTTAGACATTGCGAACATTTTTGGAAATGTTACAAATATGGAAAGAAAAGACAAAAAAGAAAAAGAAAGCGAAAAAGGGAAACAGAGAAGAAAAAGAAAAAAGAGAGCTAAGAAAAAAACTAAAAGAAAAATAAATGGGCTATGGGCCGGCCCATACGACGCTCAGTGCGCCAGGGGGGTGCGCGCCTGGTCGCTCCGGGGCGCCCTATGCGCCATATAGGAACCCGCCCAGGGAAGTACACATCTTCCGAGTAAAAAAGCCAACGCACGAACCTTGACGCTCTAAATGTTAGGGTCGGCAATTTTTTTTGCGAGAATAACTTTCGACTTATTCATCAATTGTCAGGGTGGTACATTCATATACTATACGATAGACAAAGGTAACATCCACAGTTTACAATTATTTGTCTAGAAAATGGGATGGATACTAGGAATACCATTTAATTTGTTACACGCTGGATTTGGAATAGCAATAGGAATAGGAAGGGGTAGTAGTAGCAGAATGCCAAAAATCACTTGGTCCTGTAAACTTGAAAGCGTCGCTTTCTCAAGGCCACTTGCATCTTATTCTTAAGGCCTCACCTTGCCGATCCTTAGGAAGATGGGGTACCTCACCGTCTTGACCTCCTCGCGGTCGCCGCCCCACGCGTCGGCGAACTCCTGGACCGTGGCCGCGTCGAGCAGCTCGACGCCATTGTCCTTGGCGGTCTGGTACGCGGACCAGGACTTGATGTACGTGAAGTAGTCGTCGAGGTCCATGCGGCGCTGGGTGGAGAACTCGAAGGGGCCCGTGTGGGTCTCGCCGTCGACGGGGTCGAAGGGGAAGTCGGCGCTGCGGTACTCGTCGTCGACCATCTTCCGGTTGGGCGCCCAGTGCGGCTCCGATCCGTCGTAGAGGCGCCAGAAGACGGCGTCGACGGCCGCGCCCACGCGCGGCTCCGTGTAGCACCATGCGGCGAGGACGCCGTGCGCGCGCAGGAGGGAGCGGACCTGCGCGTAGAAGCGCGGCAGGTCGAGCCAGTGGAAGGCCTGCGCGACGGTGACCACGTCGACGGAGCCCGGCGGCGCGACGGCCGCGTGGATGCCGTCGAGAGGCAGGTCCGCCGGGGTGTGGGCGTAGCGCACGTTGGGGAGGGCCGGCGCGTAGGCCAGCTGCTGCGCGCTCGTGTCCGTGCCCACCACCTTCTTGTACAGCTTCGCCAGCTGCATGCAGCCACACACACGAGAGGCCAGGACAAGTCAGTTGCTGTACAACAAAGTGTATCTGAATTCCACTAGAAATTGCTGATGTTGAATGCAAGAAATGGTTGGAGTTAGTGAGATAGTAAGATTCCAACTAGCTAGCTAAAAAGGGGATGCTGATCGAGTGGTCGAAACGAATCCGGAAGCTCAGCATGGGTCCATAGAAAGGGAAGTCGGCATAATCTAAACTAAAAATATGCTTTTTCTACCGTGGCTTTCCTATGGAGAAAGCAAAGATGAAGAGAAACTCATGGGCGGGCAGCGGCAGGGATGGAGAGAGGCGGGACATGGGGAGGGAGGCTCACCGAGACTGCGGCCTGGCCGCTGCCGGTGCCGACGTCCCACGCGAGGTCGTGGCGGGCCGTCTTGGACGCGATGAACTGGAAGAGCTCCGCCGGGTAGTCCGGCCGCGCCGCCGCGTAGTGCTTCGCCTGCTTCAGGAACAGATTCGCCATCTTTCTCTCTCTCGCTCGCTCGCTCGTGCGCGCGCTCGTGTGTGTTCGTTTCCTGTGGGCTGAACCGAGGAGATGGATGCTTATTTTTCTATGATGATGATGATGATGATACTTTCTGTGCACTGCACGTACTTTATAGAGAGCTTCGGCGCGGACGTGCTTTCTTGGCAAATACGCGCCATGCTTTCTTCCCAAGCTATCTCCTGTTGAATGGTTCGTCCTCACTCCTCACTGGATCCGGTTGGTTGGAGCGTCGTGGAGAAATAGGACTAGTTCGCTCGCACGTGTCTTGTGTTGGCACACGAAAGTTCGTGCGAACTTCCTCTTGGTTTGTCCTCAGATACGCCCCGCCCAGGCCCAGTCTTTTTGCTCTCACTCGTTGCATTCCAGCCCAGGCAAACTCTTGCGATCTCTCGCCGAATCTCCCATCCGCGCCGCTGCTGCATCATTTTCTCGGCCTCCACGGAAGTCCACGTTGCTCCCTAAATTTATCCTTAGGCTGTGTTCGGTTGAGAGGGATTCAAAGGGGGTTTGGCAGGGATTGAAGTGGATTTAATCCCTTGCAAGTCAAAACCTCCCCAAATCCCCTTCAATCCTCTTGTGGAGGGGTGTAACCGAACAAGGCCTTAAGAGTTTTTTCTTCTGTTTTCGGGTGAAAATTTATCCTAGAGTTCACAACTCAAACTTTTTTGTAGTTCAACCGCAAAACCTTTATCCTTTCAAAGCACACTTTCATCTCACTTTATAATTAAAACAACCACCATATTCACACAACAAATAGAAGTGTATGAAGAGAAAATAGGTCTGATGAGACAACAAGACAAACATGCCCACAAACACAAGAAAAATGGTGACGCAGGTGAAGGCTCAACGGCTTGTGGGTGAAGCGACTTGGCAGCCTGCCACTAGAAGATCATCAATCATGCCGCCTAGTCGATCCTTGTCCCGTTGCCTACATAGTGGGTACCACTGCTGCAAGAAAGCCAAAATCTTAAACACAGAGTCAGAAACAAGCCGCAGAAAGATCTGCTTGATAACCATTTTGTTATGCGTAGTCCACGTGGTCCATGTCATCGGCACAAACATTTACCAGGAGAGGCACCTGTCGGTGTCAAAACCGGCGGATCTCGGGTAGGGGGTCCCGAACTGCGCGTCTAAGGAGGATGTAACAGGAGGCAGGGGACACGATATTTACGCAGGTTCGGGCCCTCTTGATGGAGGTAATACCCTACGTCCTGCTTGATTGTTCTTGATGATATGAGTATTACAAGAGTTGATATACCACGAGATCAAAAAGGCTAAACCCTAGAAGCTAGCCTATGGTATGATTGTCTGTTGTCCTACGGACTAAAACCCTCCGGTTTATATAGACACCGGAGGGGGCTAGGGTTACATAAGGTCGGTTACAAAGGAGGAGATATACATATCCGTATTGCCTAGCTTGCCTTCCACGCCAAGTAGAGTCCCATCCGGACACGGGACAAAGTCTTCAATCTTGTATCTTCATAGTCCAACAGTCCGGCCAAAGGATATAGTCCAGCTGTCAGGAGACCCCCTAATCCAGGACTCCCTCAGTAGCTCCTGAACCAGGCTTCAATGACGATAAGTCCGGCGCGCAGTGTTGTCTTCGGCATTGCAAGGCGGGTTCCTCCTCCGAATACACCATGGAAGAGTTTGAATGCAAGGATGGTGTCCGACACTGCAAAATAAGTTTCACATACCACCGTAGAGAGAATAATATTTCCACAAATCTAATCTGCTGACACTTTTTGACAGCGTGACGTCACGCTATGGCCCGGTCATTATTCAAACCGTTTCTCTCAACCAGCTCCACACATAACGCAAGGCGGTTTTCTTGACGCGTCTTGTCAAAGCAGAGATCGTGTCCCCCTTATCGCGGGATTCTCATCAATACAAACGTGAGTAACCCAACCGTGCCTGTTGGTATGACTCCTAGATCTTAGGTAAGTCTCAAACGGCCACAAGGAGGACGCCTGATATTCACCCTCTTTATAAAGGGGACAAGGCTTTTTCTTTTTTCCCTCCCGTGCTCAATCGAATCCTTCCCCCGCCTCGAGTTCTAACACCCAAAGCTCAGGTCAGGTGCTTCGGACCTTCAATCATGTCCGGATCCAACCTTCAAGGTCGGTGGATGCCTTCCTCCGTCACGGAGGAGGACATCAAGAAGTTGAGGGAGGCCAGATATCTGACCGCCAAAATTTCGCATAGGCTGCCCGCCCGAGGGCAGATCGTCCCTACACCCGAACACAACGAGAGCGTTGTGTTCGTCTTCCACTTCCTCTGAGGACTAGGCCTCGCTCTGGATCCCTTTGTTAGGGGTCTTATGTTCTATTACGGGCTGGATTTTCACGATCTGGCCCCGGATTCCCTTCTTCACATCTCGTCATTTATTGTCGTATGTGAGGCCTTCCTCCGCATTACCCCTCACTTCGGCCTGTGGCTCAAGACCTTCGATGTGAAGCCGAAGATGATCGAGGGGCAGCACGCAGCGTGCGGAGGTGCTTTAATAAGCAAAATCGCTGACGCTCCATGGCCAGAGTGTTCCTTCCCAGAGGTGTCCGGATTGTGGCAGCGGGAGTGGTTTTACATCACAGCTCCCGGAAGTGCCAAGTGGGTAGCTGCCCCCGCCTTTTGCTCGCCCCCCCCACCACAACTGATGTCATGGATCAGTAGGGGGCTGAGCTGGGGTCCAGCCAAGGACGTGCCAATACTGTAGAGCTGTATTCGAGATCTCTTCGAGGGAGATTTTAGTCTGGTTGTGGTAATGCAGGTTATGCTGGTTCGTCGAGTCCAACCTTGCAAACGCCAGCCCCTCCGGATGTGGGAATTCAACCCGGAAGGACCGCGAGTTATTCAGCATTTCCTCGGCATGATGCACGAAGAGATGTACATATCGTTCTTCGGACCCCAAATAGAGTGTCCGGACACCACCGAGGACGTGGGCCTGAGCTGCAACCGCCCTGCTGCCCAAGTAAGTAACCCCATGCCGAACCTGTTGTCCTTTTATTTATCATGTCATCATTCTAAAGAGCCGCTCTTTGACCAGGACTGGATAACGAAGGCGATGATGATCAGGTGTTCGGCCCCCCTTCCTGAGGGCTTGGACAATCCGGTACTGAACAAGATGCTCGAGCCGGCGCCTTATCCAGTGCCCTCAAAGGAAGATGATGGGGGGAAGAGAGAGAGAAAGCGGGCCTCACTCGCTACTCATTCCAACCGGGGGGTTGAGCGCCTCCGTGAGGGAGGACAACCAAAGGGAAAAATCTGACATTCTCGCTCCCCGGGGAAGGAAGAGGACTACCTCTGAAGATCCGGAAACTAAGATTTCCAAACGGGAGAAGAAATCTTCGTCGGAGGGTCCTGCCTCGGAGGGTATTCTTGCCGCACAATGCCCGCGTGGGGATCAGCCCTCTACCGAGCTGTAAGTAGTCGAAAAGTACTTTAATAGTGGAAATATCCTACCTTACTTCCGAAGACAATAACCAGTGCTTATATATTGTAGTCCGGATCGTAGCCCGTCTCGACAGAGTTCGTCTTCGAGGGATCTTCTTCCGGAGATGATGGAGAGCGAAACGCCTCCCCCCGACACCCCGCCTCATGAAGCGGGCGACCTTGAAGTGTCGTTGCGAAGGGTTTCTCCGGATCCACCAAGGCCGTAGGATAACCCTTTGGCTACCCAGGATCCCCAGTATCCGGCTCCTAAGGGGAGCGACAGCAAGGGTCTGTACAGTGTGCGGTCGGACGTGCTGAAGGATCTTCTGGGGCAATCGGCCATCTCGGAAGCGCACCGTACGCTAATGGGTACGGTAATTGAAAGGATTTCATCCGCTGAAAGCGGTTTGCATGAAGCTTTTATGAGTCTGCTGAGAGGCTTCGATGTACGTGAAATAATGTGTATTTTGAACAGTACCGCACGCGTTAGGTGTGCCCTATGCAGATAGTAGCACCTGAGATTCTGGTTGTCGTCGAAAACGGCGGCAGACAGAGGATCATAGTCCCAGGTAATAACCATACCGCCTTTATGTGGAGGTGGCTGAAGCTCCGGTGGCTAGCCGGACTGATGGGTTTGCCGAGCTAAAGAGGCAACTTGATCGACATCGTGCTTGCCAACAAGCGGCTTGACGAGGCACAAGGTGAGTGATTTCTCTGGTGATCGTCACATAATAAGAGTAGCATGATGTCAGTATCTTTAATATGTTATGTGACTGCAGATGGAGCTGCCACCGTGGAGACCCTTCGCGCGGAGCTTGCCCGAGCCAAGGAGCAAGCAAGGAGTAGCAATGCGGACGCTCTAAAGGCGACCGAAGATTTAAGGGCCGAACAGGCCGCGCGTTGCGAGAGCAAGGAAAAAATAGCCAAGATGGTTGTAGAGTTAAAAGATGCCGCTGACCGTTACCAGCTTCTTGAAGAAGAAAACCGGGCAAAGGTGACGGGCCTGGAGAAAGCCCAGGTGGCTGCCAAGGAAGCCCGCTCCAAAATTAGAGTGACGAAGGAGGAGCTGAATCAAGCTGCAGATATCGTGTCTGGGAAGCCCTTCTTGTTGCGGACTAAGTTCGGAGATCCGAAGTTTGCTCCTCTGGACCGGCTATGGAGTTCTACGGACGCGTACATGGATTTGGCTGTAAGTGCTGCTGATGCGGCCGAGTACTTCAAGGATCAGAAAGGTCCCGAAGTGGAAAAGCTGTTCTGGACATAGTTTCACGCTCCAGTCCATCCACTGCTGTTGAATGATCGATTGACCGAGTGGGCCGAGCTCCATAGGTTGTCCGGACTTGCCATGAGGTCCGTTGTGGATCACCTGTGGCCGGGAGGGCCAAGGCTGAATAGCTACTTTAGCTTAGTGCAACAGCTCCTTGGTGTTGTGCCGCGCATCGATGCTGTAAAGAGATCGGCGTGCATAGAGGGTGCGCGGATGGCCTTTGACCATGTCGAGACATACTGGGCGGAGATGGAGGCCACCACTATTGCGACACAGGGTTCGGCCATAGGCCAAGTGGCTGCCGAGCACTACTTTGAAGAAGTTCTTGAAGGCGCTCGTTCGATAGAGCCTCAGTGCTCAAAGAATGTTATGTTCAAGTGACATGTATTCCCATTTTAAAAACAATGTTTTATTTAATTATCAAGGCTGTATTTATACTGTTGCCCGAAAGTACTATGGTGCCTCCTGTGCGGCCGTTTATGTATATATGTGTATAACCTGAAAGTTTGCAGTCGCCGGATTCCGCCCCCACGCATATAATGCGGGGGTGTTCGCAAAAGATGCATATCCATACTTGATCCAACGTCTTGGTCCGTTAAGGAGGTGATAGCGTAGCGAACGAGGCAATCGGACTATATTGCTTTAACACTTTCACTTAGCCATAGGAGTTTGACAGTGGGGCTACTATATAGCCCCTGATACTTCTGCGCTCGTCCGAATACGAGGCGCGTATGTACATGACCGGGAAACGGCCCTTCGTTAATGCGGAGGAATCCCGAAGATTCCAATGAGTCATCTAGTGGTTGACCAGTCTCTCGCTATATCATGACAGTCAGTTTTCGGCTTTCTCTACTGAGGTGCTCATCCGGATGAACCAGGGCACAATCGTAGTAGTTCTCCCAGTGCTACCTTAGGCGATATAACGGAACGTAAGGTACCAAAACGTGGGAGCCGGGCAAACCCAACATTTGACCAAAGACATGATTCGGAGCTGATGCATATAGGGCGAAACTCGCGACGCTGAACACTCCCTAAGGTGTTCGGTCTTTATAACATATACCGGGCTAAACAATGCCCTTAATAAGAAACCCCATGTGTCCAGGTACATGCAAAATCCTGGCGTGGCGACATGCCAATAACGCCGGCATCCTTCTCGGTTGTGTGGAGTATCCGAAGGATGTGAGCAACAAGAGACAGTAAAAAAGGTTTACGCAGGGTCTTAATCTAAAAAGAAACCTTTGGGCGGGTCCCTGCACGTCTGCGCCTGTGTCTCCGTTGTGCCGTGTCCTGGATGGGTGTAGCACGTTTGTCATCTGCAAAAGGAAAGAACTTAGGTAAAAGTTGCCGTTCCAAAAAGAATAATTGGTTATTGTCAATGAACTATCAAAATTCAAGAGAAGCCTAGTTGAGCCGGGCTGGACCTGATTACATGTGGGAAGCCCCTGGTATTGTTTTATGAGGGTTCGAAAACCAATCTCATGTATATATGATGGAACGCCGGATTCGTCTAACCGTGTCCGTGGTCTTGACGACCTGCCATTTTTTCTGGTTGGTGAGGCCGTCTAGTTCGCGGCTGTTAGAGTCGCCGCGTCCTCTTCCGAATGTAAAAAACGTTCGGTATTTCCGCTAACTGTGATGATGCCACGTGGACTGGGCATCTTGAGCTTGAGAAAAGCATAATGCGGTATTGCGTTAAAACGAGCAAAAGCCGCCCTTCCGAGTAGTGCTTGATAATCACTTCGGAATGGAGCGATGTGAAAAGTTAACGTTTCGCTTCGGAAGTTATCGGGAGAACCGAATACCAGCTCTAGTGGTAGAGAGCCCGTGCAGCGGGCCTCTTGGCATGGTATTACTCCCTTGAAGGTAGTATTACTGTGGCTTACTTGTGCCGGATCTATCCCCATTTTGCGGACTGTGTCCTGATATATCAAATTTAGATCACTGCCGCCGTCCATGAGGACTCTTGTGAAATGGTACCCATTTATTATTGGGTCTAACACCAAGGCCGTCAGTCCTTCGCGCCGGATATTTGTATCGTGATCCCTACGATCAAAAGTGATCAGGCAGGCCAACCAGGGGTTGAACCTAGGGGTGACGGGCTCTATGGCGCGTGTGCGCCGGAGTGCATGGTTGCTTCTCCTCTTTGTCACATGGATCACATTTACTGTTTTAACCTCTGGTGGGAACTTTTTCTGTCCTCTGGCATTTTGCTGGCGAGGTTCATCCTCGTCTTCGCTTGGTGTCTCTTCCCCTTTGTGTTCGGCGTTTAGCTTACCGGCCTACTTGAAGACCCAGCATTCTCGGTGGGTATGATTTGCAGGTTTGTCTGGGGTGCCGTGAATCTGACAGAATTTGTTAAGAATTTTTTAGGCCAGATTGTCCTTCTCTGCTGCCTTTGAAAGGCTTTTTCCACTGACCTGGTCGGGAGCCCCTCAATCCGGCGTTTACCGCCGTGTCATCTGGGCTACCTTCTTTATTTCGACGCTTGTTTTTGTTGCGTCGTGGTTTACCATTGCCATCCTTGACTTCGGATGTGCTTGGGTCGCTGGTGCTGCTACGGGTCAACCAGCTGTCCTCGCCCGCGCAAAAGCGGGTCATGAGGCTTGTTAGGGCTGCCATTGTTCTCAGGTTTTCTTTACCGAGGTGTCTGGCGAGCCATTCGTCTCGGACGCTGTGTTTGAAAGCTGCTAAGGCTTCGATGGCCGGACAGTCGACGATTTGGTTCTTCTTGGTGAGGAACCTGTTCCAGAGCTTTCGGGCGGACTCTCCGGACTGTTGGATTATATGACTTAAATCATCTGCATCCGGAGGTCGGACATAAGTCCCTTGAAAATTGGCCCGAAAAGCGTGCTTGAGCTCCTCCAAACTTCCAATTGAGTTTTCGGGGAGGCTTTTCAGCCAGCGCCGAGCTGGCCCTTTAAGCTTGAGGGGCAATTATTTAATGGCATGGAGATCGTCTCCACGAGCCATATGAATATGGAGGATGAAGTCCTCTATCCAGACTCTAGGGTCTGTGGTTCTGTCGTACGCCTCTATGTTCACCGGTTTGAATCCCTCTGGGAATTCGTGATCCAGCACCTCATCAGTGAAACATAATGGGTGTGTGGCACCCCTGTATTGGGATGCTCCATGGTGTTCGGACGGTTGTAGTATTCGGTGTTGGTTGTGTACTGTAGCGCGCTTCCTAGATCCGTAGATGGATCTGGTGGCGCCGGATTTTTGGCGCAAGTTCTCACGTAGATCATGTGTTGACTTGTGCGCGACCTTGTTAGCCGCTCTATCGCGTTCACAGGGTGGTGGATCCGGCCGGTTGGCCGTATCACTTTTCGGCTGTGTGGGCTCTAAGGCCTCATCGTCGAATTCCGGTAATAGCTTGCGCTTTCGATATCTATTTTTATGGTAGCTTCCACCATACTTTGTTACTTTGTTCCACCTGCTATTAATCGTATCTCGTGTGACCTTGAGCCTTTGCTTCTGTTTCTTCAGGCTCCTCGTTGTGGCAACAAGCCTTCTGCGGAGGTTCTCTTGCTCCATGTGTGTTTCCAGGATGATGCGTGCATCTTCATCCGGACTGTTTTCTTCCCTAGACGGGGATTGATGAGGCTTATCTTTGGTGTCATCGTGTTCGGACGTCGGATCCGTACTATGTTTTCAATTCGCATCTTGATCGTGCTCTGCCAACGGGTTGGTGCAGTCATCGTTTCTTCTAGAGTCGACTGGACTATTGTTTCCTCTTGCGCTGTTATCGATGTTTTTGCTATGGCGGGACTTAGAGCAGCGCCGCTGACGTCGGCGCCGGGGTTGCTTGGAGGGGGCTGATAATCCACAAGTATAGGGAATCGCAACAGTTTTCGAGGGTAAAGTATTCAACCCAAATTTATTGATTCGACACAAGGGGAGCCAAAGAATACTCTCGAGTATTAGCAGCTGAGTTGTCAATTCAACCACACCTGGAAACTTAGTATCTGCAGCAATGTTTTTAGTAGCAAAGTAATATGATAATAGTGATAACGGTAGCAAAATGTAACAGTAGTAAAAGTAATGTTTTTGGTATTTTGTAGTGATGATAGCAATAGCAACGGAAAAGTAAATAAGCGAAGAACAATATATGGAAAGCTCGTAGGCAATGGATCAGTGATGGAGAATTATGCCGGATGCGGTTCATCATGTAACCGTCATAACCTAGGGTGACACAGAACTAGCTCCAGTTCATTGATATAATGTAGGCATGTATTCCGAACATAGTCATACGTGCTTATGGAAAAGAACTTGCATGACATCTTTTGTCCTACCCTCCCGTGGCAGCGGGGTCCTTACGGAAACTAAGGGATATTAAGGCCTCCTTTTAATAGGGAACCGGAACAATGCATTAACACATAGTGAATACATGAACTCCTCAAACTACGGTCATCACCGGTAAGTATCCCGATTATTGTCACTTCGGGGTTAACGGATCATAACACATAATAGGTGACTATAGACTTGCAAGAGAGGATCAAGAACACTCATATATTGATGAAAACATAATAGGTTCAGATCTGAAATCATGGCACTCGGGCCCTAGTGACAAGCATTAAGCATAGCAAAGTCATAGCAACATCAATCTCAGAACATAGCGGACACTAGGGATCAAACCCTAACAAAACTAACTCGATTACATGATAGATCCCATCCAACCCATCACCGTCCAGCAAACCTATGATGGAATTACTCACGCACGGCGGTGAGCATCATGAAATTGGTGATGGAGGATGGTTGATGATGACGATGGCGACAGATTCCCCTCTCCGGAGCCCCGGACGGAGTCCAGATCAGCCCTCCCGAGAGGTTTTAGGTCTTGGCGGCGGCTCGTATCGTAAAACATGATGATTTCTTCTCTCTCATTTTTTCTCATCGAAACTCAATATATGGAGGTGGAGTTGGAGTCGGAGACGCAACAGGGGGCCCACAAGGTAGGGGGGCGCGCCCTAGGGGGGCAGGCGCGCCCCCCACCCTCGTGGCAAGGTGGTGGGCCCCCTGGCCTCCATCTTTTGCAGGTATTTTTCTTATTTTCTGAAAAGTAGCTCCGTGAAGTTTCAAGTCATTCCGAGAACGTTTGCTCCTACACATAAATAACACCATGGTAATTCTGCTGAAAACAGCGTCAGTCCGGGTTAGTTCCATTAAAATCATGCAAGTTAGAGTCCAAAACATGGGCAAAAGTGTTTGGAAAAGTAGATACATTGGAGACGTATCAACTCCCCCAATCTTAAACCTTTGCTTGTCCTCAAGCAATTCAGTTGACAAACTGAAAATGATAAAGAAAAACTTTTACAAACTCTGTTTGCTCTTGTTGTTGTAAATATGTAAAGCCAACATTCAAGTTTTCAGCAAAGAATATAACTAACCACATTGACAATAACGCATAGGTCTCAAGTTTACTCGTATCAATAACATAATCAACTAGCGAGCCATAATAATAAATCTCGGATGACAACACTTTCTCAAAACAATCATAATATGATATAACAGGATGGTATCTCGCTAGCCCTTTCTGAGACCGCAAAACATAAATTCAGAGCACCTTTAAAGATCAAGGACTGACTAGACATTGTAATTCATGGTAAAAGAGATCCAGTCAAGTCATACTCAATGTAAACTAACAGTAATGAATGCAAATGACAGCGGTGCTCTCCAACTGGTGCTTTTTAATAAGAGGATGATGACTCAACATAAAATTAAATAGATAGGCCCTTCGCAGAGGGAAGCAGGGATTTGTAGAGGTGCCAGAGCTCGGTTTTGAAATAGAGGTGAATAAAATTTTGAGCGGTATACTTTAATTGTCAACATAACAACCAAGATATGGGAATATCTTCCATGCTACACACATTATAGGTGGTTTCCGAATAGAATGGTAAAGTTTATACTCCCCCTTCCACCAACAAGCATCAATCCATGGCTTGCTCGAAACAACGAGTGCCTCCAACTAACAAGAGTCCCAGGGGGAGTTTTGTTTGTAATTATTTTGATTTAGTTTGCATAAAGCATGGGACTGGGCATCCCGGTGACCAGCCATTTATCTCGTGAGTGAGGAGCGGAGTCCACTCCTCTTGAGAATAACCCATCTAACATGGAAGATACAGACAGCCCTAGTTGATACATGAGCTACTCGAGCATACAAAACAAGATATTTACTTGAAGGTTTAGAGTTTGGCACATACAAATTTACTTGGAATGACATGTAGATACCTTATATAGGTAGGTATAGTGGACTCATGTGGAATAACTTTGGGGTTTAAGGAGTTTGGATGCACAAGCAGTATTCCTGCTTAGTACAAGTGAAGGCTAGCAAAAGTCTGGGAAGCGACCAGCTAGAGAGCGACAACAGTCATGAACATGCATTAAAATTAATCAACACCGAATGCAAGCATGAGTAGGATATAATCCACCATGAACATAAATATTGTGAAGGCTATGTTGATTTTGTTTCAACTACATGCGTGAACATGTGCCAAGTCAAGTCACTTAAATCACTCAGAGGAGGATACCACCCTATCATACCACATCATAACTATCTCAATAGCATGTTGGCACGCAAGGTAAACCATTATAACTCATAGCTAATCAAGCATGGCACAAGAAACTATGATCTCTAGTTGTCATTGCAAACATGTTTATTCATAATAGGCTGAACCAGGAACGATGAACTAATCATATTTACAAAAACAAAAGAGGTCGAGTTCATACCAGATTTTCTCATCTCAACCAGTCCATCACATATCATCATAATTGCCTTTCACTTGCACGACCGAATAGTGTGAATAATAATAACAGTGCACGTGCATTGGACTAAGCTGGAATCTGCAAGCATTCAATAAACAGGAGAAGACAAGGCAATATGGGCTCTTTTGTCATATCAACAATAATGCATATAAGAGCCACTTCAACAATTTAATCATGGTCTTCTCCTATCGACCCCCAAAGAAAAGAAAAGAAATAAAACTATTTACATGGGAAAGCTCCCAACAAGCAAAAGAAGAACAGGAAATCTTTTGGGGTTTTCTTTTTAATTACTACTGCAAGCATGGAAATTAAAACTAGCTAGAAGCTACAACTAATTTTTTTGGTTTTTCTTAAGGTTTATTAAACACACAAGAAGAAAGCATAAAAAGGAAAATAAACTAGCATGGATGGTACAATGAAAAAGTATGAGCACCGACATCTAGCAATGAGTGTGTGAACATAAATGTAATGTCGGTGAGAAATACGTACTCTCCCAAGCTTAGGCTTTTGGCCTAAGTTGGTCTATGGCCTCGGCTGCCCTGGCGGATATCCATAATAGTAGTTGGGGTCGTACTGCGATGTAGGGCTATCGCTTGCTGAGCTGCAGCGTGGCGACAAGCGGCCTCCTCTCTCATCTCGTACTCATCTGCCTCCTCTCTGGTAATAGTATATCGTCCCCTTGCCTGATAATCAAAGAAGGCAGGAGCAGGGAGAGTAATATGGACAGCACGGCGTCTGTCGAAGATTAGTCGATACTGGAGAGGTGATTCATTCCTCTCAACAAACTGGTGGTGAACCATAGCATTAAAATCTAGATAATCGGGTGGTAATTCAATATCATCTTCGCATATGTCTATACCAAGAAAATTAGCTATGCGGGCTGCATAAATTCATCCAAAGAAATCTCCATTATATCTGTTAAGGTGCAACCTACGTGCAACAATGGCTCCCAAATTATAAGATTGGTCTCCTAACACAGCACTCCTAAGAATACTGAGGTCGGGGACACACATGTGACATGCCTCATCCTTACCATTGATGCATCTACCTATGAAGAGAGCAAAATAATGTATAGCAGGAAAGTGAATGCTCCCTATGGTAGCTTGTGTAATATCTCTAGATTCTCCCACGGTTATGCTAGCAAGAAAATCTCTAAATTCAGATTTGCGAGGATCCTTTATACTAACCCATTGTGGAAGTTTGCATGCAGTGGTGAAATCCTCTAAGTCCATAGTGTAAGATTTATCATAAAGATCAAATAGGACAGTTGGAGAATTACATGAAGTTGAAAATTCAAACCTCCTCACAAAGGTACTGGTGAGGTTGTGATACTGGCTGCACTTCTCTTCCTCGAAGCTCACGAGATCTGCGTTACACAAATATGCATTGAATTCTTCTTTAATTCCTGCTCGATCCATAAAGTTCTCAGAAGGCCATTCACAAGGACGCACTGGAGCGTTTCTTGGTGGCTCTTCATCAGCATCACGCATTGCAAGCCTGGGTCCTTGCTTCCTTGAGGAACCACCTTGGAACATTTTCCTAAGCATATTTCTTCCTCTGAAAAATTCTGAAATTTTTTAGTAACTTCAAAATAAAAGTAAACCAAACTCAATAATATTGATAGCAACTACTCCTACAAGTGCCTAGGGCCTATATCATGCATCAAAACTACTTTTGACCATATAAATTTGACATGCAAGCTCAAGAACAGGGTCACCTAAGAAGCAAAAATTTGCAATGAATAAAGCACTAGAATAAAAACTAATTGGACCAATGGAGGAGTCACATACCAAAGAACAATCTCCCCAAGCAGTTTTGTGAGAGGTACTTTGAGCAAGGAGATCGAAAATGGCAGCAAGATGAGCTAGAACTCGGGTTTGAGCTGGATATTCGTGTTTGGGTAGGAAGAAGGAGTGTGTGGGTGAAAGGATAAGTGGAGGAGGGCACCGTGGGCCCATGAGGCAGGGGGGCGCGCCCAGGGGGTAGGGCGCGCCCTCCACCCTCGTGGGCAGGTGGTTGACCCCCCTGCTGTGTTCTCAGTGCCAAATATTCTCAAATATTCTAGAAAAAAACATATTTAAATTTCAGGGCATTTGGAGAACTTTTATTTTCGAGGTATTTTTATATTGCACGCATAATCAGATAACAGACACAAAATTATTTACTTTAATTTTATTTAATATAAATAACAGAAAGTAAAAGTGGGGTACAGAGGGTTGTGCCTTCTAGTTTCATCCATCTCATGCTCATCAAAAGGAATCCACTAACAAGGTTGATCAAGTCTTGTTAACGAACTCATTCCGAATAACATGGAAACGGAGAAATTTCGAATAACACTATGTTACCTCAACGGGGATATGCACATCCCCAATAATAAGAATATCCTATTTCTTCTTGACAGTAGTAAGAGGAAATTCAAAACCTCCAAATATAATCGATGGAATTTTTCCAATAGAGTTGATACTATGAACTTGAGGTTGTTTCCTCGGAAAGTGTACCGTATGCTCATTACCATTAACATGAAAAGTGACATTGTCTTTAGCGCAATCAATAACAGCCCCTGTAGTATTCAAAAAGGGTCTTCCAAGAATAATAGACATACTATCGTCCTCAGGAATATCAAGAATAACAAAGTCCGTTAAAATAGTAACGTTTGCAACTACAACAGGTACATCCTCAGAAATACCGACAGGTATAGCAGTTGATTTATCAACCATTTGCAAAGATATTTCAGTAGGTGTCAACTTATTCAAATCAAGTCTACGATATAAAGAGAGAGGCATAACACTAACACCGGCTCCAAGATCACATAAGGCAGTTTTAACATAGTTTCTTTTAATGGAGCATGGTATAGTTGGTACACCGGGATCTCCAAGTTTCTTTGGTATTCCACCCTTAAAAGTATAATTAGCAAGCATGGTGGAAATTTCAGCTTTCGGTATCTTTCTTTTATTTGTAATAATATCTTTCATGTACTTAGCATAAGGATTGGTTTTGAGCATATCAGTTAATCGCATACGCAAAAAGATAGGCCTAATCATTTCAGCAAAGCGCTCAAAATCCTCATCATCCTTTTTCCTGGATGGTTTGGGAGGAAAAGGCATGGGTTTCTGAACCCAAGGCTCTCTTTCTTTACCATGTTTCCTAGCAACAAAGTCTTTCTTATCATAACGTTGATTCTTCGATTGTGGGTTATCAAGATCAACAGTAGGTTCAATTTCTATATCATTATCATTACTAGGTTGAGCATCATTATGAACATTATCATTAACACTAGTTTCAGGTTCATTACCAGATTGTGTTTCAGCATGAGAAATAGAAATATCATTAGGATTCTCAGGTGTTTCAACAATAGGATCACTAGAAGCATGCAAAGTCCTATCATTTTTCTTTTTCTTCCTTTTAGAAGGACTAGGTGCATCTATATTATTTCTCTGAGAATCTTGCTCAATTCTCTTAGGGTGGCCTTCAGGATACAAAGGTTCCTAAGTCATTCTACCAGTTCTAGTAGCCACTCTAACAGCATAATCATTATCGTTACTATTCAATTCATTGAACAAATCATTTTGAGCTTCAAGTACTTGTTCTACTTGACTGGTAACCATAGAAGCATGTTTACTAATAAGTTTAAGTTCACCTTTGACATTAGCCATATAATCACCCAAGTGTTCAAGCATATTTGAATTGTATTTCAATTGTCTACCATAAATTTATCAAACTCATCTAAGCATGGGCTAGCAAACTTAGTAAATGGAATTTCAGCTTTATCATATCTATAGAGAGAATTTACCTGCACTACCTGTGTCGGGTTATCAAGACCATGAGTTTCTTCAATAGGAAAAGGATTTGGATTATATGTTTCTTCAACAGGCGGTAAATTAAGACCCTGTATTTCTTCAATAGGAGGTAAATTCTTAACATCTTCAGCTTTAATACCTTTTTCTTTCATAGATTTCTTTGCCTCTTGCATATCTTCAGGACTGAGAAATAGAATACCCCTCTTCTTCGGAGTTGGATTAGGAATAGGCTCAGGAATTGGCTCCGGAGGTGTCTAATTATTTTCATTTGTCAACATATTGTTCAATAAAATTTCAGCTTCATCCGGTGTTCTTTCCCTGAAAACAGAACCAGCACAACTATCTAGGTAATCTCTGGAGGCATCGGTTAGTCCATTATAGAAGATATCAAGTATTTCATTTTTCTTAAGAGGATGATCAGGCAAAGCATTAAGTAATTGGAGAAGCCTCCCCCAAGCTTGTGGGAGACTCTCTTCTTCAATGTGCACAAAAAAATATATATCCCTTAAAGCAGCTTGTTTCTTATGAGCATGGAAATATTTAGCAGAGAAGTAATAAATCATATCCTGGGGACTACGCACACAACCAGGTTCAAGAGAATTAAACCATATCTTAGCATCACCCTTTAATGAGAACGGAAATATTTTCAGGATGTAAAAGTAGCGAGTTCTCTCATCTTTAGTGAACAGGGTGGCTATATCATTCAATTTAGTAAGATGTGCCACAACAGTTTCTGATTCATAACCATGAAAAGGATCAGATTCAACCAAAGTAAATATATCAGGATCAACAGAGAATTCATAATCCTTATCAGTAACACAGATAGGTGAAGTAGCAAAAGCAGGGTCAGGTTTCATTCTAGCACTTAGAGATTGCTTACTCCATTTAGATAATAACCTTTTTAGTTCATTTCTATTTTTGCAAGCTAAGATAGCGAAAGAAGCTTCTTTATCAAAAACATAACCCTTAGGAATAACAAGTGATTCTTCATCATCACTTTCATCAGTATCATCAGATTCAATATTTTCAATTTCTCTAGCCCTATCAATTTGTTCATCAAGAAAATCACTAAGTGGCACAGTAGTATCAGGCATAGAGGTAGTTTCATCATAAGTATCATGAATAGCAGAAGTGGCATCATCAATAACATGCGACACATAAGAACGAATAGCAGAAGCAGGTGTAGATGTCGCAAACTTACTCATAACAGAAGGTGAATCAAGTGCAGAGCTAGATGGCAGTTCTTTATCTCCCCTCATACTTGAGGGATAGATCTTGGTTTTTGGATCTCTTAAGTTCTTAATAATGATAAGCAGATTTATATCCCAAGTGACTCAAATAATAGAGCTATGCTCCCCCGCAACGGTGCTAGAAAATAGTCTTGATAACCCACAAGTATAGGGGATTGCAACAGTTTTCGAGGGTAAAGTATTCAACCCAAATTTATTGATTCGACACAAGGGGAGCCAAAGAATTCTCTTGAGTATTAGCAGCTGAGTTGTCAATTCAACCACACTTGGAAACATAGTATCTGTAGCAAAGTGTTTAGTAGCAAAGTAATATGATAGTAGTGATAACGATAGCAAAAGGTAATAGTAGTAAAAGTAATGTTTTTGGTATTTTGTAGTGATGATAGCAATAGCAATGGAAAAGTAAATAAGCGAAGAACAATATATGGAAAGCTCGTAGGCAATGGATCAGTGATGGAGAATTATGCCGGATGCGGTTCATCATGTAACAATCATAACCTAGGGTGACACAGAACTAGCTCCAGTTCATTGATATAATGTAGGCATGTATTCCGAACATAGTCATACGTGCTTATGGAAAAGAACTTGCATGGCATCTTTTGTCCTGCCCTCCTGTGGCAGTGGGGTCCTTACGGAAACTAAGGGATATTAAGGCCTCCTTTTAATAGAGAACCAGAACAAAGCATTAACACACAGTGAATACATGAACTCCTCAAACTACGGTCATCACCGGTAAGTATCCCGATTATTGTCACTTCGGGGTTGACGGATCATAACACATAATAGGTGACTATAGACTTGCAATATAGGATCAATAACACTCATATATTGATGAAAACATAATAGGTTCAGATCTTAAATCATGGCACTCGGGCCCTAGTGACAAGCATTAGGCATAGCAAAGTCATAGCAACATCAATCTCAGAACATAGTGGACACTAGGGATCAAACCCTAACAAAACTAACTCGATTACATGATAGATCCCATCCAACCAATCACCGTCCAGCAAGCCTACGATGGAATTACTCACGCATGACAGTGAGCATCATGAAATTGGTGATGTAGGATGGTTGATGATGACGATGGCGATGGATTCCCCTCTCTGGAGCCCCAAACGGACTCTAGATCAGCACTCCCGAGAGGTTTTAGGGCTTGGCGGCGGCTCCGTATCGTAAAACGCGATGATTTCTTCTCTCTGTTTTTTTCTCATCGAAACTCAATATATGGAGGTGGAGTTGGAGTCGGAGACGCAACAGGGGGGCCACGAGGTAGGGGGGCGCGCCCCCACCCTCGTGGAAAGGTGGTGGGCTCCCTGGCCTCCATCTTTTGCAGGCATTTTTCTTATTTTTTGAAAAGTAGCTCCGTGAAGTTTCAGGTCATTCCGAGAACGTTTGCTCCTGCACATAAATAACACCATGGTAATTCTGCTGAAAACAGCGTCAGTCCGGGTTAGTTCCATTCAAATCATGCAAGTTAGAGTGCAAAACAAGGGAAAAAGTGTTTGGAAAAGTAGATATATTGGAGACGTATCAGGGGCATCCTCCACTGTCTCTTCGCCATTGCCCTCTCTGGGTGCATCCACCATGTATACGTCATGTGATGAAGTAGCGGTCCAGCGCCCTGTGGGCGGTGGTTCCGGTTCGTCTCCTGCATCGTCGTCCATACCATCGATGTCTTCGGGGTCGAAGTCGAGCATGTCGGTTAAATCGTCGAAAGTGGCTACTAAGTGGGTGGTGGGTGGGCAGCGAATTTCTTCGTCGTCCGCATCCCATTCTAGCCGAACATAGTTCGGCCAAGATTCTCCTGACAAGGAGAGAGACCTTAATGAATTTAGCACATCTCCAAAAGGTGAGTGCTGAAAGATATCCGCGGAGGTGAACTCCATGATCGGCGCCCCGTCGGATTCGATAGGCACGGATGTAGGCGGCTCGGAGTCCGTGGCCGGGGATAAATCTAGTGGTTCGGGAACACGGCTCTCGTAAGGGGTGAAGTCATTATCCGGCTCTATCACCACTAAGAGTGCGGCCTCCATGGGGGGGTCCATCCCTCCGCTCTCGGATGGCGCGACTTGCTCCAGATTGATGGACGGAGTAGCTCCGGATGCGATTTCCCGAACACTGTCCGACGGCAGAGTTACGTCTTGCTCGTTGCGACTGTGCGGCGCGTCCGGCATGGGCTCGAATCCGTCGAAGATCAAGTCTCCGCGGATATCGGCCTGTGTAGTTCAAGTTTCCAAATCTGACCTGATGGTCAGGGGCGTAGCTTCCAATCCGCTCCAGATGGCCAAGCAAATTGGCCCGTAGTGTGAAGCCGCCGATTACGAAGATCTGTCCGGGGAGGAAAGCCTCACCCTGGATCGCATCGCTAGCGATGATCGAAGAAGCCATCAAGCCTTATGGTGACGACAAAGTGGAACTCTCAATGAAAGCACCAATGTCGGTGTCAAAACCAGAGGATCTCGGGTAGGGTCCCGAACTGTGCGTCTAAGACGGATGGTAACAGGAGGCAGGGGACACGCACTAGTAGAAAACGGCCCATTTGTCCCGGTTGGTAAGGGCCTTTTGCCCCGGTTCCTGAACCGGGACTAAAGGGTCGTTACTAATGCGCTGTCCTCCCAATTTAGTCCAGAACCGGGACAGATGGGCCTCCACGTGGCCTGTGCGCCGAGCCCAGGCAGGAGGGCCTTTGGTCCCGGTTGGTGGCACCAACCGGGACCAATAGGCATCCACGCGTCAGCATTTCTGTGGCTGGGGTTTTTGTTTTTTTCGAAGGGGGGGGGGGGGTGGGGGGTTTTGGGGGGTTAATTTAGGTGTTTCATATATTGTGTTAGCTAGCTAATTAATAGAGAGAAGTGTCCTCTCTTATGTCCGTGCTTGGTCGACGCTACGTACTATACATACATATAGAGAGGACTAGACACGCTAGTTAGCTAGTAAGCAAACGAAAGAAACAGAAGATCGTCATGAACATATATGCATACAGAGAGAAGTGATATTGACCACCTCTCCTTCTCCGAGAGATTGGTCGAACAACAAGTTCTCGTATATCTATCCGACACTACCGGCTACATATATACAATAATTATCTCTTACAAATATAATCTCCTAACATACGGACGCATGGTCCACATAGTATTCACCGTCTTCAGCGATCACGTGGACAAGAAAGAATGCCGCCAATTCCTCTTGAATTGCTCGCATGCGATCTGGTGCTAGGAGTTCATCCCGCATCCGAAACATCTAATTTGAAGAAGGGGGTCAATACATATATATATGAATGAATGAAACTCAACACAAATGATGGTAATAAAATAAAATTGTGAATATTGTTATTTACGCACTTCATATTGTTCGTCAGAGTAGCCCCGCTCACAGGTCGTGTGGCGGATGGACTCGCAAACGTAGTATCCACAGAAATCATTCCCTTGTTCCTGCCACAACCACTTTACAAGAAATAGAGGTCAATCAAACTGATAAGCAAGAATGCCAAATGGTATTGATGAAACTAGCGCTTGAATCACTAGGAGATGCGCGGAACATGCTACTATTGTACTTACTTTCGGGTGTCTAAATTCTAGCTTCTTCGGCAGTCCCGGAGATTTTTTGGTGAATTTTCTCCAAACCCTGCCAGACAAAGAAAACAATTACTTGATATCAGAAATGAACAAAGTTGCTGATATGGTGGATAATGATCGATTTAACTTACTTCTCGAGCATTTGAGTCATGTCCGCATACTCCTGGGGATCTTTTCGTTTCAAGTCTAAGACAGTTACTACTCCCTGCTCAAGCTTAATCTCTAGGAGAATATAGTGGAACCTGTGCACGCATGCATAACTCATCAATTACATTACTATCACCTTGACGAATATATGAGGGAAACCGAATATGCACAAGACAGCAACACTCACTTGAAGTTGTAAGGAAAGAGTATTATATCTTTGTTTTTATTTATTACCAACGATCGTAGCAAGTTGGCCTCAGTATCTTCGGCATGAAATTTAACCTCAGTTGCATCTATGAGATTTGTCTTAATGAACCCAATATCACCGACTTGTCTTTTCTTCAATTCGACGATCTTCAATCCGCGTAATATAGTGAGGATAATTATAAATACATGCAATGAAAGAGCTGAGCTATATAGGGAGACTTAATGACAGAAGTAGTACTACTTACAGACAGTAGCAGGTGACCGTTGCTTTATCGAGGGCCAATTGATTGAAAATTTGAAAGAACTCCTCAAATGGAACAGGCAACAGTTCAATTCCAATGAGGTCATGCTCCTTTTTTAACTCTCACATACAAAGTATTCCTCCCCCCAGACTCTCTGCAGGTTTTCATGTACCAATCATGCAATCTTCGCATCATCGTTGTTAGAGATCTTTCATCTTTGAAGAGAGGCTTCCCGTACTCGTATCTGTCTATCTGCACCTCCAGGAAATCATAATGTACATCGTCGGGCAGGTAATCTGCAAGATTGCTATAACCAGGCACCATCCTCGGATAATTAGCGACGATGTCGCTAGGCACCTTGAGCGGGGGGCACGATTGCTTTGCTTGTTCGCCGAGCTGGGAAATTTGTTTCCCAGCTCGTCGTTCTTTCATCCTTTGATCACTGACAGTACTTCCTGACCGCTCCGCTTCGGCAAATGTCTTTCCAATAATGCGCTCATAGTTGCCTTTCAGCGGAGACTTGGGTGGTTTTGTCAGGGCAGCCAGAGTGCGCTTTGCTTTCACCGGATCTACCTTCTCCTCCGGAGGTGGATTTCTCTTTGCTTTCAACCCTTGAAACCAGTCCTTCACTTCGGCTCGCGCGATCTTCACGTTCTCCTCCGGGGTCATCTCGTATGGTAACTTCTCTGGAGTCTTCAGAGAAGGACCGAATCTGTATGTCCTCCCGCCTCTGGCTGTACTGCTAGACGTCGCAGAGCAGACGAAGCGGTTGTCTTTTTACAAGGCGGAGGAGAAGGACTACGACGCGCCGGAGCAGCCGGAGCAGCGGCGGGTCTCTTCCATCCTTGCTGACGAGGCGGAGAAGGAGGAGGCTGGCTGCTCGGGTGCGCCGGCGCAGGCGGAGTGCCGCCACGCGCCGGAGAAGGAGCCCGAGTGCCCTGATCGTCACTCGCCGAAGGAGGAGGCGGAGTGCCCTGACTCACCGGAGGAGGTGGAGGAGGCGGAGGCGTCCAGTTCGGAAGGTTGATGAGCTCCTTCCGCCATAGGCATGGAGTCTTCAAAGCAGAACCCAACCGAGTCTCCCCTTCACCGGTAGGGTGGTCAAGCTGGAGGTCCTCAAATCCCTCCGTTATTTTATCCACCATCACCCTAGCATATCCTGCTGGAATCGGCCGGCAGTGAAAAGTTGCGCCGGGTTCAGTAGGAAAAACAGAGCCAACAGCCGCCTTGACCTTCACATTAATCCATTGCGTCATAAGGTGCCAGTTTTGAGACTCCGTGATAGCATCCACGGGATAGCTGGCAGGAGCCGTCAAGACATGTTCCGGCTGAAGCAGCTCGGTGGAAGCCATGCTGCTTCTCCGCTGAGATGGCAGGTAGCTTCGGGCGAAGCTTCGGCAGTTCGTTTGCTGCAATTTGCTTCTCGTTCCTCTATCGCTTGTACCCTTGCGTGCAGCGCCTGCAGTTGGGTCTGCTGCACTTTCTTCCTCCTCTCCTGGCATTTGTAACCGCCTGCGTCTGGAAACCCAGCCTTCCACAGAATGGAGCCTGGTGTGCCTCGTGTCCGTCCACGGTGCTCAGGATTCCCGAGGGCCATTGTGAGCTCGTCGTTTGTCTCGAACGAACATCCCTTGCTGCGCTGCTTCGATATAGTGTTGAAGCCTCTTGACTTGTATTTCCAATTGCTCGTCTGTCCAAATGCAGTTCCCTAATACAGGGTCCAAGGTTCCGCCAGCCCCGAAGAACCAAGTTCGGCAACGGTCTGGCCAGTTAATTGTCTCTGGTTCGATCCCTTTATCAACCAGATCATTCTCAGCCTTGGCCCACTTAGGCCGGGCTACGAGGTAGCCACCTGACCCCATGCGATGGTGATGCTTCTTCTTCGCAGCATTTTGCTTGTTTGTCACCGACATCTTCTTACTCTTTTCCGATGTCTTATGGACCACAAATGTGGGCCAGTGATCTCTGATCTTATCATATATGCCCTTGAATTCTGGTGTCTCTTTTTTATCGACAAACCTATTCAGCTCTTTCTTCCACCTCCTGAATAGGTTTGCCATCCTCTTAAGAGCAAAAGACTTGATTAATTGCTCTTTAACTGGCTTCTCCGGATCATCCTCTGGCGGTAGGGTGAAATTTGACTTCAGCTCAGTCCAAAGATCATTTTTTTGCATATCATTGACATAAGACACCTCAGGGTCTTCTGTAGTCTGCTTTAACCATTGCTGGATGCTGATCGGGATCTTGTCCCTAACCAGAACCCCGCATTGAGCAACAAATGCGTTCTTTGTCCGGATGGGTTCAACCAGTTGGCCGTCGAGCGCGATTGCTATGATCTCGGACCTTTCATCCGAGCTCAACTTTTTCTTCGGGCCTTGTCTCTTTACCGAAGTTGTGCTCGATCCGGAGGGCTAGAAAAAAGAACAAAGACTTAATTAATATGTGTACATACCAATACAATGAATGCATCAATTAGCTAGTCAGCACAGGCTTAACTAATATATATACCTGGTCGGACTCGGTTCGATCACCGGAGCCGTCATCACGGTCTCCTTCTTGCACCGGCATTGGGTCACCGAAGCCGTCCTCACGGTCTCCTTCTTGCACCGGCATTGGGTCACTGGAGCCATCATAATCATAGCCAACTGCTTCCAGACCATTGGTGTCGTTGAGAAACAACAAGCAGACGGCATCACTTCCTCCTGCGATTATGTCCCCCAACAACTCTTCTTATACTTCGTCTCGGGTGGTGTCCATAGTTTCTACAAATACTTACAACACGGCAATTATTATTCAAACATGACATATGGATATATTAGTGGTAAATGAAGAACTAGCTAGCTAATCACAGTAAGGAATCATATTAATTAGTGGCCTCGACGCTCCTTCTCTAGGGTTTGGGGTGGCCTCGACAACGCTTCAAGGGTTTGGGGTGGCCTCGAGAACGCTTCAAGGAGGGGGTAATATCGACAATGACGACATACATACACGGGAAAATATTGTTATCGGGGAGGGGGTATATCGACCCCCCCACGTGTTGAAGCTATCGGGAGGGGGGGGGGGTATATCGACAACGACGACATACGTACACGGGAAAATAATATTATCGGGGAGGGGGTATATCGACCCCCCCCACGTGTTGAAGTTATCGGGAGGGGGTATATCGACCCCCCTCGTGTTGAAGTTATCGGGAGGGGGTGTATATCGACCCCAGACGTGTTGAAGTTATCGGGAGGTGGTATATCGACCCCTCTCGTGTTGAAGTTATCGGGAGGGGGTATATCGACCCCCCCCACGTGTTGAGTTATCGGGAGTTTATATCGACACGACATTCGTACATGGGAAAATAATATTATCAGGGAGGGGGTATATCGACCCCCCTCGTGTTGAAGTTATCGGGAGGAGAAGAAGAAGAGAAATAGATATACACACATACATATACATATAGTCAGGAAAAAACATCTATATATTGGCAAAAAACTGGGTGAAGAGGGGGGCGCCGGCGCTTACCAAAGCAAGGCAGAGGCAACGGCGGCGCGGGGCAGCTGGGGCGCGGCGAGGCAGAGGCGACGGCGAGGCAGAGGCGACGACGAGGCAGAGGCGGGGCGGCGACGGCGTCAGGGCGACGCGGGGAGGTGACCGCGACGGCGCGGGGTGGCGCGCAGCAACGGCGTTGGGGCGGCGCGGGGTGGTGACGGCGCGGGGCACGGGCGGCGACGGGGGCGGCGACGGTGTCGGCGGGGTGTGAACCGGGCAGCCTGGCGGCGTCGTCGGCGCGGGCAACTGCAGAGATGAAACGAAAAACGTTAAGTCTTTGCTTATATAGCAAAGCCATTGATCCCGGTTCGTGGCACAAACCGGGACCAATGCCCCCCTTTAGTCCAGGTTGGTGCCACCAACCGGGACCAAAGGCCTCTTTTCAGCAGCCCAAAATTTGGGAAGCGGCGGCCTTTGGTCCTGGTTGGTGGCACCAACTAGAACTAAAGGGGGGCATTTGTCCCGGTTGGTGCCACGAACCGGGACCAAAACCCCCCTTTAGTCCCGGTTGATGGCACCAACCGGGACCAAAGGCCTTGTGCTGCCCCGCGCCAAAACTTTAGTCCCACCTCGCTTGTTGAGAGAGCTCGAGAGTGGTTTATAAGTGCTGTTGCGCCTTCCCTCTCGAGCTCCTCTCAAATGCAGGCTTTCGGGCCTAACCCTGCGCTGTGTGCCTGTGGGCCTACTGGTCCTCCTGCGGGCCTGAATCCTGGCCCACGGTAGGGTTTCTAGTCGTATTCAGGCCGTGGGGGGCCAGTAGGTGGCACTTTTTTTCTTTGTTGCTTTATTTATTTTATTTTGTTTCTACTTACAACAAAATACTTATTGTTGCTATTTTTTCTAGTTTTTTTGTTTTGTTTTCTGCATTATTTATTTTCTTTTGTTTTTTTCTTTATTTTTAATTCTTTTTGCTTTTAGTTTTAAAAAATTATAAACTTTCTGTTAGTGCCATTAGTTTTCAAATTTGAAAACACTTTTTTTGTTTTTTGTTTTATTTGTTGCTTTACTTATTTTATTTTGTTTCTACTTACAAAAATAATACTTATTGTTGCTATTTTTATTTTTTTCTAGTATTTTTGTTTTGTTTTCTGCATTATTTATTTTCTTTTGATTTTTGCTTTATTTTTTAATTCTTTTTGCTTTTAGGTCAGCAAGATTATAAACTTTCTGTTAGTGTCATTAGTTTTAGAAAAATTATAAACTTTCTGTTAGTGTCATTAGTTTTCAAATTTGAATAGTTAAAATTTGAATTCTTTCAATTTTGTGTGAATCACAAGTTTGTGATTAACTTTACTAAAAAAATGAACATAGATGCACCTATAGAGAAAATTCAACCTAAATTCATAATCAATTTCTATGAATTTCAGAGAAATTCACTTTGAATTTAGGTCAAATTCCCTGTATAGGGGCATCTATTATCACTTTGAGAGGAGCTCAACAAGGTAGAGAGGGACGGGCTTATAAACCGGTGTGAGCACCCTCCGGTTGGCGAGGTGGGACTAAACTCTGAGCACAACGAGGACCAACCCTTTAGTCCCGGTTTGTGGCACAAACCGGGACTAATGGTCATGGGCCAGGGGCGAGCCGCATTACTATTTTTTCCAATTTTTTTGTTTTGTTTTCTGCATTATTTATTTTATTTTGTTTTTTCCTTTATTTTTTAATTCTTTTTGCCTTTAGTTTTAGAAAAATTATAAACTTTCTGTTAGTGCCATTAGTTTTCAAATTTGAAAACACTTTTTTTGTTTTTTATTTTCTTTGTTGCTTTATTTATTTTATTTTGTTTCTACTTACAACAAAATACTTATTGTTGCTATTTTTATTTTTTTTCCAGTTTTTTTGTTTTGTTTTTTGTATTATAAACTTTCTGTTAGTGCCATTAGTTTTAGAAAAATTATAAACTTTCTGTTAGTGCCATTAGTTTTCAAATTTGAATAGTTAAAATTTAAATTCTTTGAAATTTGTGTGAATCACAAGTTTGTGATTAACTTTACTAAAAAATGAACATAGATGCACCTATAGAGAAAATTTGACCTAAATTCATAGTTTTCAAATGAACTCTGAAAAAGTTGGCATGGCATGTCCATGTACAAAACGGACAATGGTATCATACTCGTCTGTTACAAAGTTGGCATGGTATCATCATAATAGTTGCAGGAGAAAGTCTTCACTTTTTCTTCGCTTGTGTAATTTGCTTATTGCGCCGTAACCATGGATAATCTTCATCGTTTATCAGGATGCTTGGGTCAGCCTTGACTTTGAAGGGAGGAATTTCATGAAACTTTTCATAATCTTCAGACATGTCTGTCTTGCCCTCCACTCGCAGGATGTCCCTTTTTCCTGAAAGAACTATGTGGCTCTTTGGCTCATCGTATGACGTATTCGCTTCCTTATCTTTTCTTTTTCTCGGTCTGGTAGACATGTCCTTCACATAGATAACCTGTGCCACATCATTGGCTAGGACAAACGGTTCGTCAGTGTACCCAAGATTTTTCAGATACACTGTTGTCATTCCATACTGTGGGTCTACCTGTACCCCGCCTCCTAACAGATTAACCCATTTGCACTTAAACAAAGGGGCCTTAAAATCATGTCCGTAGTCAAGTTCCCATATGTCCACTATGTAACCATAATATGTGTCCTTTCCCCTCTCGGTTGTTGCATCAAAGCGGACACCGCTGTTTTGGTTGGTGCTCTTTTGATCTTGGTCAATCGTGTAAAATGAATTCCCATTTATCTCGTATACTTTGTAAATCAATACAGTCAAAGATGGTCCCCTGGACAACAAGTACAACTCATCACAAACAGTGTTGTCACCTCTGAGACGTGTTTCCAACCAACTGCTAAAAGTCCTGATGTGTTCACATGTAACCCAGTCGTCGCACTGCTCCGGGTGTTTGGAGCGTAGACTGTTCTTGTGTTCATCGACATACCGGGTCACCAAGGTAGAGTTCTCTAGAACTGTGTAGTGTTCTTGAGACCAAGAATATCAGTCCCTGCACATTATTGAGTCCCTTCCCAGTGTGCCTTTTCCAGTCAGTCTCCCCTCATACCGCGATTTAGGGAGACCTATCTTCTTAAGGCCAGGAATGAAGTCAACACAAAACCCGATGACATCCTCTGTTTGATGGCCCATGGAGATGCTTCCTTCTGGCCTAGCGCGGTTATGGACATATTTCTTTAGGACTACCATGAACCTCTCAAAGGGGAACATATTGTGTAGAAATACGGGCCCAGAATGACAATCTCGTCGACTAGATGAACTAGGACATGCGTCATGATATTGAAGAAGGATGGTGGGAACACCAGCTCGAAACTGACAAGACATTGCGCCACATCACTCCTTAGCCTTCGTACGATTTCTGGATCGATCACCTTCTGAGAGATTGCATTGAGGAATGCACATAGCTTCACAATGGCTAATCGGACGTTTTCGGGTAGAAGCCCCCTCAACGCAACCGAAAGCAGTTGCGTCATAATCACGTGGCAGTCATGAGACTTTAGGTTCTGGAACTTTTTCTCTGGCACATTTATTATTCCCTTTATATTCGGCGAGAAGCCAGTCGGGACCTTCATACTGAGAAGGCATTCAAAGAAGATTTCTTTCTCTTCTTTCGTAAGAGCGTAGCTGGCAGGACCTTTATACTGCTTCGGAGGCATGCCATCTTTTTCGTGCAAATGTTGTAGGTCCTCCCGTGCCTCAGGTGTATCTTTTGTCTTTCCATACACGCCCAAGGAGCCTAGCAGGTTCACGCAAAGGTTCTTCGTCACGTGCAACACGTCGATTGAAGAGCGGACCTCTAGGTCTTTCCAGTAGGGTAGGTCCCAAAATATGGATTTCTTCTTCCACATGGGTGCGTGTCCCTCAGCGTCATTCAGAACAGCTAGTGCGCCGGGACCCTTTCCAAAGATTATGTGTAAATCATTGACCATAGCAAGTACGTGACCAACGGTACGCATGGCAGGCTTCTTTCGGTGATCTGCCTCGCTTTTGAAATGCTTGCCTATCTTTTGACATTGATGGTTGGTCGGATGAAATCGACGATGGCCCAGGTACACATTCTTCCTGCATTTGTCCAGGTATATACTTCCAGTGTCATCTAAACAGTGCGTGCATGCGTGGTATCCTTTGTTTGTCTGTCCTGAAAGGTTATTGAGAGCGGGCCAATCGTTGATGGTCACGAACAGCAACGCCTTTAGGTTAAATTCCTCTTGTCTGTGCTCATCCGACGTACATACACCGTTTCCATTCGACAGCTGTAAAAGTTCTTCAACTAATGGCCTTAGGTACACATCAATGTTGTTGCCGGGTTGCTTAGGGCCTTGGATGAGAACTGGCATCATAATGAACTTCCGCTTCATGCAAATCCAAGGAGGAAGGTTATACATACATAGAGTCACGGGCCAGGTGCTGTGATTGCTGCTCTGCTCCCCGAAAGGATTAATGCCATCCGCGCTTAAAGCAAACCATACGTTCCTTGGGTCATTTGCAAACTCATCCCAGTACTTTCTCTCGATTTTTCTCCACTGCGACCCGTCAGCGGGTGCTCTCAACTTCCCATTTTTCTTACGGTCCTCACTGTGCCATCCCATCAACTTGGCATGCTCTCCGTTTATGAACAGATGTTTCAACCGTGGTATTATAGGAGCATACCGCACCACCTTTGCAGGAACCCTCTTCCAGGGGGGCTCGCCGTCAACATCACCAGGGTCATCTCGTCTGATCTTATACCGCAATGCACCGCATACCGTGCATGCGTTTAGATCCTTGTATGCACCGCGGTAGAGGATGCAGTCATTAGGGCATGCATGTATCTTCTCCACCTCCAATCCTAGAGGGCATACGACCTTCTTTGCTGCGTATGTATTGTCAGGCAATTCATTATCCTTTGGAAGCTTCTTCTTCAATATTTTTAGTAGCTTCTCAAATCCTTTGTCAGGCACAGCATTCTCTGCCTTCCACTGCAGCAATTCCAGTACGGTACCGAGCTTTGTGTTGCCATCTTCGCAATTGGGGTACAACCCTTTTTTGTGATCCTCTAACATGCGATCGAACTTCAGCTTCTCCTTTTAACTTTCGCATTGCGTCCTTGCATTGACAATGACCCGGCGGAGATCATCATCATCGGGCACATCGTCTGGTTCCTCTTGATCTTCAACAGCTTCACCTGTTGCAGCATCATTAGGCACATCACCTGGTTCCTCTTGATCTTCACCAGCTCCCCCCGGTGCAGCATCACCGTATTCAGGGGGCACATAGTTGTCATCGTACTCTTCTTCTTCGCCGTCTTCCATCATAACCCCTATTTCTCCGTGCCTCGACCAAACTTTATAGTGTGGCATGAAACCCTTGTAAAGCAGGTGGGAGTGAAGGATTTTCCGGTTAGAGTAAGACATCGTATTCCCACATTTAGTGCATGGACAACACATAAAACCATTCTGCTTGTTTGCCTTAGCCGCATCGAGAAACTCATGCACGCCCTTAATGTACTCGGAGGTGTGTCTGTCACCGTACATCCATTGCCGGTTCATCTGCGTGCATTATATATAATTAAGTGTCCAAATTAATAGAAGTTCATCATCACATTAAAACCAAAGTACATACATAGTTCTCATCTAACAACATATAGCTCTCCAGAGAATCTAATTAATTAAACCATACATTGAAACTATGTAAAACATTTCAATGCGAAAACAAATGCGATCATAATCACAACCAAGGTAACAATTGATCCAATGGCCTAATGATACCAAGCCTCGGTATGAATGGCATATTTTCTAATCTTTCTAATCTTCAAGCGCATTGCATCCAGCTTGATCTTGTGATCATCGACGACATCCGCAACATGCAACTCCAATATCATCTTCTCCTCCTCAATTTTTTTTATTTTTTCCTTCAAGAAATTGTTTTCTTCTTCAACTAAATTTAACCTCTCGACAATAGGGTCGGTTGGAATTTCCGATAAGAATATTTTTCCTTTCTGAAAGAAGATAAGAATAAGAGGCTCACCACGGTGGTGCCGGCGATGAGATCGGCGCAGGTGATCGACGGCGGTGAAGACGGGGATGGGGCGTGACGGACCGCTAAACCTAGACAAATATTGAGGAAAATGGAGCTTGGAGGTCGAGCTTGGAGAGGAAAAAGCTTATGTAGTGTGGCTCGGGCATTCCATCGAACACCTTGTGTGCATAGGAGGTGAGCTAGAGCACCACCAAGCCCTCTCCCCCTCGGCCAGAAAAAACAGAGCAGTGTGCTCTGCTCTTAAGCGAGGGGTATATATAGGCACCTCATTGGTCCTGGTTGGTGGCATGAACTGGGACTAAAGGGGAGTCTTTGGTCCCGGTTCATGCCACCAACCGGGACCAATGGTGGTGGGCTAGGAGCGAGGCCCATTGGTCCCGGTTCGTCCCACCAACCGGGACCAAAGGTCCAGATGAACCAGGACCAATGGCCCATGTGGCCCGGCCGGCCCCCTGGGCTCACGAACCGAGTCCAATGCCCCCATTGGTCCCGGTTCTGGACTGAACCGAGACTAATGGGCTGACCCGGCCTGGACCTTTGCCCCCTTTTCTACTAGTGACGATGTTTACCCAGGTTCGGGCCCTCTTGATGGAGGTAATACCCTACGTCCTGCTTGATTGTTCTTGATGATATGAGTATTACAAGAGTTGATCTACCACGAGATCAAAGAGGCTAAACCCTAGAAGCTAGCCTATGGTATGATTGTCTGTTGTCCTACGGACTAAAACCCTCTGGTTTATATAGACACCGGAGGGGGCTCGGGTTACACAAGGTCGGTTACAAAGGAGGAGATATACATATCCGTATTGCCTAGCTTGCCTTCCATGCCAAGTAGACTCCCATCCGGACACGGGACGAAATCTTCAATCTTGTATCTCCATAGTCCAACAGTCTGGCCAAAGGATATAGTCTGGCTGTCCGGAGACCCCCTAATCCAGGACTCCCTCAGCACCTCTTCGTACCGGTGCAGTTGCGGCCTTAGCCTATAAGAACACTGGTTGGTGTGGGGCCTGCCACTTGCCTTCCAGAGCTTCAAAGACAAAGCTCCATAAAAAGCGAGCAGGACAAATAAATAAGATGTGGGTCCCAAATTCGGGAACCATGCAAAGGGGGCAAGGGCCATCGTCGGGCCCATGTCGCTTTGCCACCTCCGATCCACCCACCCACCCCCTGAAAAGAACCAGAAGTGGGTACCT